>NC_137816.1:32500-172380 GCF_963921795.1 Nannobrachium achirus | reverse complement strand
AGGGTGTGTGTGTGTGTGTGTGTGTGTGTGTGTGTGTGTGTGTGTGTGTGTGTGTGTGTGTCGCTCTCGCGCACGGGAAGTGTATTAGCTCTTTCTCCCAGCGCAACACTTTTTGTCTGTCACAGACAGGCACAGACAGCAGATCTACAAGCTCACAACATGTCTCTTCACTTGCTGTGAGCTTGTAGATTGGTTATTTTCACTACGCCTAGTCTCATCACAGGCGGTCACTGTCTGTCTGTCAGGTCACTGTGACATGCCACTAAAATATTCAATTAGCCTGCAAGGCCAATGAGTTTGAGGCAAGCGTGTACTGTATTGGAAACAGATGTAACCAATCAAATGCATGCCTATAAAAACCGTCTCACCACGGTCAAGTTCTCTTTTACATCACCGACTAGACAGTCCAGTATGGCAGCGAATGCATACCTACAAATTGCAAATAGCCGTGGAGGAAATAATAATTGATAATTTTCGTTACTCACGAAACAGAACACTGCCAGAGAAGATATATTGGTGTTGCGCCTACGAGGGCTGCAGCGCGACCGTACACACACGGTACCTCGATATTAACGCTGAAGACCCAGCCATCATCGTGTCAAGGCCACCTGGTGACCACAACTACGCCGCAGAGGAGGGTCTAGTCGCCACCACGGCTATAGTGGACCAGATGCTTAGCCTGGTGGCGGCTGAACCGACTCAACCCATCAAGCGGGTGTACGATACGGTGGTTGCACAAACAGCAGATTTGGAAAACATTCCCCCATTTACATCAGTAAAAACTCGCCTGGAGAGACGAAGGGCAACCCTTATGCCTCCCATCCCCCGCACATTGGAGGAGGTCGACATCCAGGGCGAATGGGCAGTGTCATGGGGAGGAGATGATTTCCTCTCTAAGATTAACAGGCGACATGGCTTTGTTGTTTTTGCGACAGATGCCAATATCCTGAAACTCAGCCAATGTGATCAGGTGATAACCCTCTCGCATAACAAATCCTGATAATGAAATTCAAATATTTTATATTATGAATGCTGATCATATATATAGGCTATATACACACACACACACACACACACACACACACACACACACACACACACACACACACACACACACACACACACACACACACAGTGGTGTAAAGTAACTAAGTACATTTACTTAAGTACTGTACTTAAGTACAGTTTTGAGGTATTTGTACTTTACTTGAGTATTTCCAGTTTTCAGTACTTTTACTTCTACTCCACTACATCTCGGATCCAACTCTTGTACTTTCACTCCACTACATTATTTGAGAACATAAGTTACTAGTTACTTTGCAGATATAAATTATAATATTATAAAACATACATAAAGCACTTTAGTCCTATTTTATAAGTAGGCTATTTGAAAATAGCCGATCTACAAATGCGATGCGTTGTGAGCTTGTAGATCTGCTATTTTTACTTTTGGTACTTTAAATACATTTTGATGCCAATACTTTCATACTCAAGTACATTTTGAATTCTGCACATTTACTTGTAACGGAGTACATGTACAGTGCAGTATTGATACTTTTACTTGGAGAATGGAGTACTTTTTCCACCACTGCGGGCACACACACACACACACACGCACACGCACACGCGCACACACACACACACACACACACTCAGTGTCGATCAATAAAATGTATTTTGAAATTTGTTTTAGATTTATATGGACGGCACTTTCCGCACGTGCCCGAGGCCCTACTACCAGTTCACCACCATCCATGGCCGGTATATGGGAAGGGTCATTCCTTTCGCCATGATACTAATGAGCGGAAAAACCCAAGACATGTACTGTTCAGTCCTCCGCCATGTGAAGAGGAAGGTCGAGAGGGTGACAGACGAAGAGTAAGTGTGTCTGTCTGTCCGTGTGTGTGTGTGTGTGTGTGTGTGTGTGTGTGTGTGTGTGTGTCACCGGCGCCTAACTCTGTCCCCGCATAGGCGCCGCGAAAAATCGGGTATTTGCGGTTATAAAGTCGTCTGAAATGGGTATTTTTGGGTATAAAGTCGACTAAAACGGGTTTCCTTTATTAAGTCATTTTCGGGTGTCTTTGGGGCTTCACATTGGATATGTTATGCTAACTCCAGGCAGTCAGTTCTGTTCATATTACTCACCGTTTATTTCTCCTTTCCTTGCTGTCCCCATTTCACCTCCATCTGATTCTTCTGAGCCACCCAAATTCCAATTTCCAAAAGTTGCCGTTCTGTTAAAGTGTTCTGTGTTTAAGCCAAAATCATCCCCTCCAAAGCTTGATGCTCCTATTAATTCAATAGCCTCCATTAATATTCCAATAAATACACAGATCCAGAGCAAGTAGTTTGACAGCTGTCCGTCTTCTTCTAACCATCCGGGCTAGAACACACTCGCTGCAGTGGGTTCCTGGCTTACCCCAAGCCCACACCATGGGGGAGAACGCGGGAACCATTAGAGCGAGTGTGTTCTTACCCGAACGTTAAAGGAAGACGGACACGCCTGGTTTAGCTCCTCTTAAAACAAATAAAGTTCCAATGAATTAAATTGAGCTTTAGAGCTATGAATTTTACATCATGTTTTTAAACAAAATAATATTACTTTTTAAATGTTTTATCCCTTTTAACCATGAATTAAATTGTGAGCTTTACTGAGCTATGAATTTCACATCATGTTTTTAAACAAAATAATATCACTTTTTTAATGTTTTTATCCCTTTAACAACTTTTTATAGCATGATAATTAAATTATGTAAAAACAATTAATTTGTAAACTACCATGAGTTATTACTGATTATTTGTTACTTTTATTATACCTTTAACCTTTCTTAAAGGTGATACACCGTGAAATTTCACTTTTCCTATTTTAAAACCTTTTTTTGGGGTCCCACTAGCACCTTCTATCCTCACAAAGTCCCATTTCTGACCGTTGTGTCTTTCTCTGGTTTTGAGAAGGTGAAGGTTAAAAGTATCCCATGGGTTCTCAAAACAGGCTGTCCAGATTTGCTGCCGATTGTGACGTCAACTGCCGATTGTGACGTCATCAAAACAAAAAAATCAAAACATTAAAAAAAAAAAAATCTTTCAAAAGGATTTTGGGGGGGGGGGGGGGGGGGGGGGGGGGGTGGCGCAGTTCAGGCCAAAGGTGGTACTGCAGCTGAAATGCTCTGAGAGCCATTCAAAAATGAGAGAGGCTCTCTATTCAGGAGTGGTAATTTAGCCTCAAACCTTTTGAAAAACGTTTTTTGGACATAAACAATATGACATAAATACTTTTTAAATGCATGGTGTATCACCTTTAATGTTTTAATACTATTTATATCTTCTTAATTGTAGAACACCACTGAGCTAAAAAGGACAGGAATGAAATACAGACATAGTACAATTGCTAATTAATTCTGTTCAATAAAAAAGCAATTTTGAATTCAGATATTTCTTTATTACATTTCGTCCTCTGTATTTGCAATTGCATTTATTCATTTCAGACTGCTTCAGAGAAGGACCAGACAGATGTCCCCATATCACTGGACATTGACACAGACTCAATCTATTCAGTGACCGTTCCAAACGCATTCTTCCTAAGAGCTCCTCGAGAGACAAACTCTTTGGCAATTAGTTTTACATTAAGAGTGTCTGTTTTCTCCTGGTGTGTGTGCAGGACAAAGCAGGTGATTTAACCTCTGTTGCGACATGGTACTTCGAAGGTACGTCTTCAGTCTTCTCAAGCTTGAGAAACTGTGCTCTGCTGCTGCTGAGGAGCTTGGCAAGACCATCAATATTTTCAAGAGGGTCTTTACTTCACTGAACAAAGATGGGCAACCTCCATTCACCCTCAGCGCTTCAACGATGGCCTGGACACCATTGTTCTTGACATCGGTCGCAGTTATGATGTCTGGAAACATGCAAAGTTGGATTTTCAAGCGCTCCATGTTAACATCTGTGTGGTAATGCTTTTCTACAATGGCCAACTCTTCAGTGTATTCCATCTGTTGTGCACTTTTGAACAGAAGCTGCTCCAAAGACGCTGCCACAGAGGTCCCTAGTTTTGCAAAACGTCTGTCCATTGCTTCAGTCAGCACAGAAATCAGAGGATGCCAATGTTTCACTTTGAACAGTTCCTCGACTGTTGAAGGTTCAGGGTGGACATGTTCAATTTCTTCCCCGACATCTAAGGCTCTAGCTCTTGACACCTTCCTGGGTCGGGGCAAGACCGCTTCTTCTAGATCAAGTTTCTTGGCCATTGCATTACTTTCGCTCCAGACAGCAAGAAATTCTTTGTCAGCTCTCAGGCGAATGAATGAAGCTCTCAACGTGTTGGTCATGGTTCTAGTTTCTGAGACTGTCACTGTGGAGCTCTGCAGACTCCTACTCACTTCTTCAGAAATGGAAAAGACTTTCAGGCTTGCTTTCAGTCCGAAAACAGTTTTGAAATCATGAAGCAGTTTGAGAAGTCCTGCTGCCTTGCTTCCAGCCGGTCCCTGCTCATTTTCAGACATCACCTCAAGTGCTTGGCATAACTCAGAGTAGTTTTTGAGAATCGATTTTAGTGCTGCAGTTCTCATTGTCCACCTTGTTGGGCACAGTGGTCTGAGTGCAGTTGTTTGTTCTCCAACTTCTCCATCTTGGACTTGAATGCTAGCGAAAACTGCAAGACGTTTTGGGTAATCTCTGATAAATTTAGCTATCTCATGGACCAAATCAATCGTGTCGCGGACAAAGGGCACTGACCTTGTGGCCTCCTGTAAGACTAGATTTAGGGAATGGGCAGTGCAGTGCACATAAAAAGCCTTTGGCTGCTCTTGAGCAATTCTCGCTTGTACACCAGAGTGGATCCCAGACATCGCACTGGCACCATCATAGCACTGGCCTCTACAGTCATCCAGTGATAGGTCAAGTCTGAGAAGGACATCCTTGATTATACAGGTGAGTGTTGCAGCGTCACACTTAGCAGAGTTGTACTTCCCAAAACAATCTTCATAAACATCAAAGTTAGAGTCTACATGTCGCAGCACTATAGACACTTGTTCCTTGTTGGTGATGTCTGAAGTCTCATCTACTATCAATGAGAAGTATTTATTTTCTTTAACTGTCTTAGACATTTCACGGAGTACAGCATTGCTCATAATTTGTAGCATTTCATTTTCAATGTCGTGACCCAACCACTTACGCTTCCTTTGAAGCCACTCATGTAACTCTTTGGAGTCTTTTGCACGGTGTTTGAGTAACTGATGTAAGTTACTGTCACAGTCAGTGTGCCCTCTAGTAGCAAGGCCCTGTCTAGCCAAGTAGCACAGCGAGTCTATGATGATGAACAAGGCTTTCTGTGCAGATTCTGCTTGTTTAGCATTATTAGCTGACATGACGTGAAGGACTGACTGAGTGGAAGCGTAGCTGTTTAGTTTTTGCATTGCTTCTTTGTGAGCATGTGTCTTCTCGTGCGAGGTGAATTTGACTGTGGCTTTACTCCAATTGTTCACACCCTCTGAGATGAAAGCTGTTTCTTTAGACTTGGAGAAAGTGATGAGGTTTAGATGGCAAGCTGTTCTGCATGGGTGGCAGAATGCCTTGTTTAAGGCTGTATCATACTCAAGCCATGGATAGTCTTTGTACCAAGAAGCATGGAAGCTCCTCTTCCTGATTCCGAATCTTGTCTTTGGGAACTTCAGTTGAGGCTGGGTAAGCGTCATTTGAAACCCCAAACTGGCCTTCACTGGAATGCCCTAAAACAGAAAGGAGAAAAAAATGGGGGAAAAAAATGTCATTCTAATTGCTTTAAGCATTATGTGCCTTCTTAAAATCCAGAACCATTAATAAGTAATAATGCATATTGTATAATAATAATATAACTAGAAAAATATTGTTCCTTCGAAACAATTGTGGGCTCGCTTCAAGCCAGAAAACAATGGCTATAAAAGCACAACATGTCAAGATCGCAGGCAGTGCTCTCTTTGACGTTACTGACGTCAAAGATTGGTCCATTTTGTTCCAAAAATGTGTTATGCAAAAGTTGACCCGCTGGTGGCGCTATGACAGGCCAATGTGAGAAGGTTGGTATCTGTTCCTTGACATATTGGGAATGTGCTTGCAAGATTTCACGCACATCCCAGGCTGTGTTCATGATTTGAGGTGTTTTTGGCTTTGGCCACTTTATTGCTGCTTGCAGCTATATTTATTATTATTATTATTATTTATTTTTTGTGTGCACTTCATAGGCATGTTAGATAAAGGTCCTTAGATTGCGTGTAGAATGTTTCATGCAAATTGCAAAAAAAATCCTAGAATAAAAACGGGTTTAAGCGCCATTTGGGGTAAGATTGGTTTCAGTGATATTTGAACTAACCCTCTACACTATTTTGTCATGAAAATGTGACTTTGCATGTATGTTTTAGAGGAAGAAGAATAATTTGCATAAAAATGCAATATTGATTGAATTATTAAAAAAGCATGTTTAAATTTTAAAGAAATCCGATCTGACAGATCTTTAGATATCGGTCCAAAGTTCACGTAAAAAAAGTTTTGTGCACGTGACGCGACAATTCCAGAATAAAAGTGGGTTTACGCGTTTTACAAACTGCTCAAAATGGCGGAAAATCTAAGGGCGGAGCTTACTTAACAAAGACACAGATGTCTTCCGCTTGAGTCAAAGCACGCGTGTAAGCAAGTTGCATGTCTTCATACGAAACAAGGCATGACTTATGCCCGTTTAAAGTTTGAATTTTTAAACACTTCGTATAGCGCCCCCCTTTGGCCGATTGGAATAAAATTGGTTTCAGTGATACTTTGACTAACCCTCTACATCTTTGCCAAATGCCATGAACGTGTAACTTTGCATGTATGAGTTAGAGGCCGAAGAATAATTTGCATAAAACCGCAATATTGATTGAATTATTAAAGAATTTTATTTCACTTTAAAAGAAATCCGACCAGACAGTTTGATCGTATTGGTCCAAAGTTCATGTGAAAAAAGTTTCATGCGCATATCGCAAAAATCCCAGGAGGAGATAGATTTTTACTGTTTTTCATATAATTCCAAATTCTGGGGGATCTAAAGGTCAGAGGTCAAAAGTCAGAGGGTAAAAGTTGTTCGGCATGAGGAGACGCATACGTGTATACAGGTTTCATGGCTGGACCTCAAACACAGCATGAGCTATACCTGTTCAAAGTTCGCACTTTCGAAGGCTTCCTACAGCGCCACCATTTGGCCGATTGCTGTATAAAATAATAGCACACTTCGCCACTGTAAGCTGAACACATTGATGTTTTTCTTTTCATTTTCTCACTAAGTATGTAGGAGTAGAAAGGAACCGAAGTTTTTTGATACTTGCACTGACTGCCTGCCTAGTAAATAATGACAATATTTAAAGTGTGCTCGCCTTATAGGCGAGCCCACAATAACACTTTATTTGTATAGCACCTTTCATGACATGAAATGCAGCTCAAAGCTCTTTACAGAGCAGAAAATGAAGCACAAGTGCTTAACAGAAAAGAAATGCACAATAAATAAAAAATAAAACATTGAAGGACAATTTCAGAAAAGTGCAGACGTCAATAGCAGCACAGGGATCGTCAATGTGTTGAATTACCTCTGTCGTGAAGTCCATCTCACTCCCGGTCCCCTGTGCTACTGCAGCCATCTGGTTGTTCTCCAAGCCATTCTGAATGAATGAGAAAAAAGAAAAAAAGGGGGCATTTATTTTTTCACCATTTCAAAGAAAATGCAATTAGTCTGTGTGACTGTCCAGTGATATGGTGACATAAGTCTTAGGTAACACGACTTTGATAGCTACATCTTTGTTCAGATTGTCTCCCATGCCCACATGATGCACACCCTTTACTTTGAAAGATTTCCTTCAAAATGTATTTTTCATGAATTTTTGTAATCTATATCAATGTAATCTATATCAACCAACCAGCAATTACCTCTTCTAGATCTGAGTATCTGTCACTGTCCAGTGATATGGTGACATCATCTGTCTGGTCCTTCTCTGATGCAGTCTGAAATTAATGAACGCAAATACAGAAAACACAAGAAAAAGGGTGTTTTAGTGTGAGGTTCTAATAGTTTGTGTTACACCAACACTAAAGGCCCACATACATCAAAATAGATTAGCTTCATCCTGTCTATAGTCAACACATAAGAGCCATTGATAATGCATATTGTATGATCCTCAGCTCAGTTTGTTTAATTACCTCTTCTGAGACTGCGTGGAGGTCCCAGTAACTCCCTCCAGGGAGTTCTGAGTCTGTGTCACTGTCCAGTGATATGCTGGGGACATCTGTCTGGTCCTTCTCTGATGCAGTCTGAGATTAATAAATTCAAATACAGAAATACAAGAAAAAGGTTGTTTTAGTGTGAGGTTCTAATAGTTTGTGTTACACTAGCACTATCAAAATAGATTAGCTTCATCCTGTCTATAGTCATGAGAAGAGCCATTGATAATGCATATTGTATGATCCTCAGTTTAAATTAATTACCTTTTCTGAGACTGTGTGGCGGTCCCAGTCTCTCCCTCCCTGTGCTACAGCAGACTGGTCCTTCTCTGGTCCAGTCTGAATAAATGCAAAAAAAAACAAAAAACAAAAAAAAAAAGGGGGTGAGGGGGGACAACAGTAAGGCCTATAGATCAAGGATGTCAACGTAGATTAGCTTCATCCTCTCTACAATTAATAAACAATGAAAATATCTGTAAAAATCACCCAAGGTTTAGAACCATTGATAATGCATATTGTATGATCCTCAGTTTAAATTAATTACCTTTTCTGAGACTGTGTGGCGGTCCCAGTCTCTCCCTCCCTGTGCTACAGCAGACTGGTCCTTCTCTGGTCCAGTCTGAATAAATGCAATAAATAAAAAAAATAAGGGGGTGTCAAAAGTAGATTAGCTTCATCCTCTCTATAATCAACAAACAATGAAAATATCTGTAAAAATCCCCCACGGTTTAAAGCCATTGATAATGCCCATTTCCATCAAGGAGTAGATTCATAGTAAACTCAGCACAAAAAGAAAGGACATTTGACTTTGGTCCATTATATCTCCCCTTTAACACTTATGTTGCAATGATTTTTTCCGGCCAATGTCCCGCGTTGCCATGGTTACCATAGACTTCCATGTAATTGTGCAATTGTGTAAAAAGTGCACGCCCATGCCTAGATGATGCACCACGTGTGTGCAGGCTGTTCACAGCTTTCAAACAAAAAAATCCGCTTGGCAATCCGTTCAGGCATTCATGATTTATGAGCCATTATGTTTTCTTCAGATGTAAACAAACATGGCTGCCATGTTTGAAAAAATGGGTTGGTATGGGGGTTAAACATGCAATTTCGCGATCGCGATCATGCCTAACACATTTCTGGAGGTCCCAAAAAAAAATTGAATTTTTTTTTTTTGAAAAAACGATTTTTTTTTTTTTTCAAAAACGGCCCAAACTCGGGAAACTCGGGGTTGGCACAGCACTAGTACCAATACAAACCCGGGAAACTCGTGGTTGGCACCTGATGTGTTTTAATAATACCAATTTGTATTGTGTTTTATATCAACAAGTTTCCTTTCTTTTTGTGTCGAGTTTAGATTATAAACCCATGAATTACCTTCTCTCCTGGGAGGACTGCCTCACTCTCTCCTGGTGCCACATTCTCCAACTGGTCCTCCTCTGAGCCAGTCTGATCAAATGCAAATAAAGAGAGGCGTTAACCTAAACTATTTTTTTTATTTTTATTTTTTTATTATACTATTTCTCATCGGTCTAGTCTCAAGGGGTTCTTCTAATTTTCTAATGTAATTATTATTCACAATTGCATAGTTTTACTTAGGGCCTACTAAAAACAAGGGCCTACTAAAAACAAGGTCTCCTTTATTTGAAATTCATTGTGTAGTTGCAAATTATAGATTATATTCTAGACTAGCAAAGTGTTATAGCCTATTCTTAATATTTATCGTATTAAATTAGTTATCAGAAATGCACACCTGTCATGACATGAAACTGTACATTTCCCTAAGCAAACTTCAAATACATTCTTCAATCAATTTGAAGATATTAATCAGAGACGACCAAATCACATTAAAGTCAATGCTTACAAATTAGCACCCCCACTTTAAGACGTTAATGTTATGCTAAATTGCTAACAACAGCCATCATGCATGCACACTTGGCACAGGTAAAGTTATTTGATAATTCTCATTCCCCCACTCAATATACAAACTTACGGGTTGATTCTTTCGTCTAAAAAAGCCAAGGATGCTCTTTTGTGAGAATAACTTATTTATTTTCATAGTTTGCTTTTAGTTTGCGCTGCATCGAGCTCCTCTGACCGCCGGTGATTTGTAGCCTACCAAACAAATGAACACACAGCTGCATGTCTTGACACTAATCAATGCATCTGAGCCGCTGATGACCGACTGACCTCATCTCACTGCGCATAGAAATAGAGGACTATAGAACAGATCTCTCATTCAATGCATGCATTTCTAACCTTAACCTAGCTCTTCTACATTAAGATCTATACTGCTCTTGGCTGGCCCAGATCAGAGAGATGTTGAGTTGACATTATTATTTATCAATCTTACCATGGCTTTCTTTCACGTGTTCTTTTCTTTTCTTGTTGTCAATTTGTCACCAATCACCATGCTTGCAGATGCAGATTGCATAATAAATTCCCAGTAGGAGGTTGATCTTAGCAGGAGATTGAAGATCAGTTATTTAATTTCTCTCTCTCATCCTCCCCCAGTCCCCCAGTCCCCCACCCCACCACCCCCACCACCAGGCTCTCTCAGCAGCAGTATCTCCCTCTGTCTCTGTCTGAGCTCCCGTGGCACGCGTTGTCATATTGGGGGAGCCATTGCTCCCCTTTGCTCTATTAATTAGGCACCAGTGGTGTGTGTGTGTATTTTATAAATAAATATTATTTATTTATTTTTGTGCAAGATGGACCCCAAACATAGTCCTAATGGACTTCGAAATGGCAATGATGAATGCCTTCCGAGCGGAACTGCCAGGAACGATGATCACGGGATGCTTTTTCCACCTCTGCCAGTCCCTCTGGCGTAAACTGCAGGAACTTGGCATGGCAGGTCAGTGTTGCCAACCTGGTGTTGCATGTTGTAACTGAATGGTAATGGAATAATTATAACAATGTAGAAGTGTTTCTAGCCATGGTTATATGTGAATAAAATGAGTATTTTCTGAAAGAGGTAGGCCTAGGGTCCTGGAGCAGCAGTCAGATAATTATAATTGTTATTATTATATGACTATTCTTTCATGGATTCAAGACGTTTTCATTTCTTTCTTGTAACACATTATTAGCCTATTTTGAGTGCTTATTAATTATGAAATTAATTGTATAACTTTTACTTCTTCACTCAACTTCTGCAGCTCCTTACAGACAGGACAGGCAGTTCAGGGGATGTGTGCGCAAAGCAATGGCCACCGGCTACCTACCTGTCGCCCTACTGAGGCACAACTTCCGCACCTTTTGTGCCGACAGAGAAAGCGGCCGCCAGATCCGCCACTACGCGCCCCTAGCCGACTTTATCCAGTATATGGAGGATACGTATATTGGGGAGCATGCCCTGTTTCCACCTGCGATCTGGTGTGTGTACCACCGACGTCGCATGGATAACCGCAGCAACAATGCGGTGGAGGGTAAGACCTTGGATGATTTATTATTGTTGTTGTTGTTATTAATTTCTCATTCAAAATCTGTTGTATTTAGCTTAACTGTCTGAGCAACATGTGAATGAAATGTTATTGGGCCAATGTGCCATGTGTCCTGCATGTAATCTTAAAGATCCATGTTTTCTTCAGGGTTCCTTCACAGATGGAATGTGCGCGTTGCCAGGCGCCACCCGTCGATCTGGGTTTTCGTGCGCATTTTGAAGGACGAACAGCGGCTGGTTGAGACGCCGTGCGTCCAGGCGGAGCGCGGGGACTGCGCTCCCCCCCAGCGTTTGAAGTGGCGGCGGTTGGAGGAGAGGCTTCGGACGATCCGACGCCAATACCGCCGAGGTGCCCAAGCAAGGAATCTCAACCAGTACTGGCGTGCAGTCCAGTACTGTAGCCTATTCACAATTTTATATATTTTTTTTTTCTTTTTTTTTCTTTTCTTTTCTTAAATTTAGAATCTTTTTCGTTCTTTCTACCTATCCATAAACATGTGCCCATGTGCTTTGATTATTATTATTATTATTTTTTCAAGACTGTAGTGGATTATCTATTTTAAAAACTGATTTGTATAGGCCACTGCATTATCTGCGAGGTAAAAGCTCACAATGGGTCATTTTCATTGGGGGGGGCTTTATTTATAGTATAGAGTAAACTGACAGGAAAAGGGAGAGAGAGAGACATGTAGCAACGGTCGCCCGGATTGGGAGTCGAACTGGTGACGCCAAGTGGTATGGGCCGGTAGGCCTTTTTTTTTTATGTCCTGTCAACTGTAACCAATTACAGTCATTCTTTCTTTCTTGTGCCGATGTGGCCTATATATCAGTTTTTTGTTTTTGTTTTTCTTACATTTAGAATATTTTTCGTTCCTTCTACCTATCCATAAACATGTGCCTAATTGGTCCAAGGCAAGGTGCTTTGATTATTATTATATTTTTTTAAGACTGTAGTGGATAATTGTATAGGCTACTGCATTATCTGCGAGGTAAATAGAAGACACTTTACTAGTTGGTCTAAAAGGGTAGAGTAATTTTAATTTAATCAAAAATAGCAGACAAGCTCACAATGGCGCCTATAAAGACACGTTTATTGCACAGTGCGCATAGTGTGGCTGCCTGTGTGCGTGCGCACGCCTTGTTGTCAGTAGCCTATATTCCATGAGAGAGAGAGAGAGAGAGAGAGAGAAAGTGAGATATTGATTGGCCACTTGTCTGCGGTGGATCCCGTCCTTTGAAGTCAATTGGGCCATTAGGTTTTTTGTAACCTAATTGTTTGAACGCCCAGCAGGGAGTCCTTGCAGCTGCCAATAGTGTCAGGATATAGGCAATAGCCTACAATTCATATTCCCTTTATATATTTATTTTATTTACTGTATCTACCTGGTCATAGAGCTAGTAGGCTATATGTGTTATTACACACAAACCTTAGTGATTTTGTGTTGTCTATAATTAAGAAAAGATGGGCTCCATTTATTACATTTTCATAATAATCCCAGTTCACAGGCGTGACAACATGTAGAATTGTGTCATCCTGACAATTTTAAAATAGACAAGGAGGCCGGGTCAGGGGTTTTCGTGGTCTGCGAACGCGATGCCGGAACTCCGGTCCCCGTCCCCCGGAACCAGGGACCCCCTCGCTTGCACGCTGTTGCCCGGCCATCCGTCCTGCAGCTCCCGAACGGATGATGGAGGGTCGTGCCGCGCGACCCCTCGTTGGAACCGGGGCGGCGAGACGGACGGGTTGGTCGCTCCGAGGTTGGTTCCCCGGGCGAGCTACGGCTCTGTGTGTATAAGTCGTTTTACGCACAAGGAGAGATATAGCCTATATGGATGGATGGAAGGATGGAAGGATGGATGGACGGACGGACGGACGGACGGACGGACAGACGGATAGATGGATGGATGGATAGGTGGATAGATAGAAATATAGCTCAAGTGCCCCGGCATATAAAGGCAGCTGCATAGCTCGTGAATGGAGGACGGGCGCGGGGCGCCCTTGGGGTTACACCCCGCCATTCCGAAACACCGCCATTCCGAACATTGACTTCTAACCCTAACCCTAACCCTTACCCTAACCCTAACCCTAACCCTAACCCTAACTAACCCTAACCCTACCCCTAACCCTACCCCTAACCCTAACCCTAACCCTAACCCTAACCCTGTTTCGGAATGGAGGTGTTTCGGAATGGCGGTCTGACACCGCCCTTGGGTCCCGGCAGGGCAAACGTCTAATCAATTTGTGTCGGATCGGATATAAATTGCCCTCTGATCACAGTAATTGGACAATATTTAGGTGGTTGTCAGAAAGAAAAAATGCATGCACCGTGGCGCGCACACTGTTCTTTTGATTGAATACTTTACCTTTTTTATTATAGCCACTGCACATAACTGGTTATTCACTGCAGACGCGCACAAACCAAGCACTGTACCGTGCGCAAACTGCAACCATCCTGATCATTAAACTTAAAGCACTGTTGAAATATCTCTCTCTCTCTCTCCCAGCTGGCACACCACGTCAGTACAACGTTGGGACAACGTTGTACTCCAACGTTGGATGACCATTGGATTTTGGTTGTAAATGAAAGTTTGTTAATCGTCATAACCTGATGTTGGTTTGACATCTTAAACTCACGTTGATTTAATGTTAATCTCTGATGTTACATAGACGTTGATTAAAGGTTAGACTCCCAACGTTGGATACCAGTTGTATTTTCGTTGTAATTGAAAGTTCGTCTGACATCATGACCTAACGTTGGCTAGACGTCATAACCTGATGTTGCTTTGACGTCGTAACCTGATGTTGGTTTGACATCTTAAACTAACGTCGATTTAACATTAATCTCTGATGTTACATAGACGTTGATTAAAGGTTAGACTCCCAACGTTGGATACCAGTTGTATTTTCGTTGTAATTGAAAGTTTGTCTGACATCATGACCTAACGTTGGCTAGACGTCATAACCTGATGTTGCTTTGACGTAGTAACCTGATGTTAGTTTGACATCTTAAACAAACGTCGATTTAACGTTAATCTCTGATGTTACATAGACGTTTATTAAAGGTTAGACTCCCAACGTTGGATACCAGTTGTATTTTCGTTGTAACTGAAAGTTTGTCTGACGTCATAACCTAACGTTGGTTAGACGTCATAACTTGATGTTGGTTTGACATCTTAAACTCACGTTGATTTAATGTTAATCTCTGATGTTACATAGACGTTGATTAAAGGTTAGACTCCCAACGTTGGATACCAGTTGTATTTTCGTTGTAACTGAAAGTTTGTCTGACATCATGACCTAACGTTGGTTAGATGTCATAACCTGATGTTGGTTTGACATCTTAAACTAATGTTGATTTAATGTTAATCTCTGATGTTACGTAAACGTTGATTAAAGGTTAGACTACCAACGTTGGATGTTGTAAATTAAAGTTTGTCTGACGTCATAACCTAACGTTGGTTAGACGACATAACCCGATGTTGGTTTGATGTCATAACCTGATGTTGGCTTGACATCTTAAACTAACGTTGATTTAATGTCAATCTCTGATGTTACGTAGACGTTGATTAAAGGTTAGACTCCCAACGTTGGATACCAGTTGTATTTTGGTTGAAAATCAAAGTTTGATTGACGTCATGACCCAACATTGGTTTGATGTCAATCTCTGATGTCATGTAGACATTGATTAAAGGTTAGACTCCCAATGTATTTTTGTTGAAAAGTAAATCGGATTGACGTCATAAGGCAAACATTGATTTGATGTAAGCATCTGATGTTATCTTGACACTGAATTTTGGTTTGTCTCCTAACGTTGGATAAAAGTTATTTTCGTTGAATAAAATTGGAACTGACATAATCCAACGTCAGCTTGATGTTAATCTCAGATGTTATGTAGACGATTACTGGTTCAACTCCAAATTTGGATAAAAGTTCTAATTTGGTTAAATGAACATGGCAAGACGTCATCCTCCAATGTTGGTTAGACATATAAGCAAGAGGTGCATTGCTGTCAAAACCCAACATTAGGTTGACATCAATGACCAAAGTTGGACATGCAAAACATCAGATGGCCGTGAAAACCAACGCTAACCTCACATCAACTTCCAACATTAGACAAACGTGAGAAAATAATAGTTAACACAATTCACAAAATAAATCAAGAGTGATTTAATTATCACTTAAAGGCACACTTCAAGTTTTTGTACAAAACAGTGATATTTTTCTTGTACAATACAGTGAAATAAACAAAAAAGGGCACACTTAAAAAGTTTTCTTGCAAAACATTGCTTTGTTGTAAACACAAAAACATGCGTGCTGGTATTCTATTGATGTAAAGTAAACAAAAAAACTACTGTGCAAAACAAGGCACACAAAACACTGACAAAACACTGAGTTTTTGTACAACAGTGATTTCTTTCTCGTACAACAGAGAAATAACAAAACAAGGCCCACAAAAAGGGCACACTTCAAGTTTTTAGCCGGGGACCCACAAGCTCAAGGAATAGGGTAGGACCTGTGATTTTCTGCCATACTTTTTATTTCTGTTTTATCAATTAGTTTGGTCATTAAGGTCCACAGAATGAGAGGCCTGCTCTGCTGGAAACATCGCGAAAAAAAGTTATGGCCATTTGTATATTCACTGTCCCATTGACTCCACTACACTGTGACTACACAGGAAAAGACAAATATAAGTAAGTATAAGTAATGCAGCAAGCATTTGTTTTGCATGAAAAACATTCCTTGGGCTACATTTCGACCCCAGGAATGGTGAAAAGTTGATTAAAGGTTAGACTCTGAATAGGGTCTGAATTCATGCCCAGGGAATGTTTTTCATGCAAAACAAATGCTTGCAATGGATTCAGAATCATGAACCCCTAGTTTGACCCCTCACATATTACTTAAAGCAGACTTTTTTTATTTTTTTAATATTTTTCTTTTCCTGTGTAGTCACAGTGTAGTGGAATCAATGGGACAGTGAATATACAAATGGCCATAACTTTTTTTCGCGATGCTTCTGGCAGAGCAGGCCTCTCATTCTGTGGACCTTAATGACCAATCTAATAGATAAAAAGTACGGCAGAAAATCACATCCTGTAGGGGTGGGTCCCTGACTATTTTGTACAAGACTTTTTTTTTTTCTCGTACAAAACAGAGAAATAACAAAACATGGCCCAGAAAAGGGGCACACACTTCAAGTTTCTGTACAAAACAGTGATATGTTTCTTGTACAATACAGTGAAATAAACAAAAAAAGGCCACACTTAAAAGTTTTCTTGCAAAACAATGCTTTGTTGTAAACACAAAAACGTGCGTGCTGGTATTCTATTGATGTAAAGTAAACAAAAAAACGACTGTGCAAAACAAGGCACACAAAAACACTGCCTTATAAACACAAAAACATACATGAAGGCCTAACGCCGAAACGCGTCTGTTTTTGACTCTTTACAACTGCCACACCACGTATATTATATGTCTAAACTAGTAAGATGCCTGAGGGTGGGAAGCAACCTCGCCCACATGTGCACGGCTGCAGGTCGCAGTTTACTCAGTCGCAGAGATTCTATTAGTGTAGAGGTCAGGTCCATGTATAGAAGTAGGTTATGATCCATGACAACATATTGACATGATAGAAATGGTCATTTATGTATATCTCTGTATGAGTGCCCAAATATGGATATGCCTAAATATGGTGGTGACGTGTCGGATGGTGAAGCAGCTTAGGTGGTTTGGTGACGGTACATGTTGCCATACCACATTGACATCAGTAGAACGATGTGGCCCAAATACGGATTCCAATATGGTGGTGAGGTGGTGACATGACGGATGGTGACGTGGCAGAAGTGGCTTGTTGACGGTACATGATACATGATATGAAAAACACAAGGAGCCAGTGAAATAAACAAACAACTGTGCAAAAAAGGCCCTATTCTTTCTTGCAGCCGCCTCCCCCCACCTTGTCTGGAGCATATTTTAGCACGTTGGCCATTTGTTCAGCGATGCTGGCCTCAGTTTCGTTGCTGGTGCTCTTCAGTACACACTCTGTAAGACAGAAAAGATGGGCTACAGTAAACAGTAAAAACATTAAACTGCAGACATTCTAAGGGGCCAAACATCAAAGTTAAAGGGATTTCAACTTTGGATGCCGACTACATTTTGGCATTACAAATTGAAAGCCAGCAGATATATCAGTTTCAAAGACAACCATCCAGCATCTTTACAATTGAAAACATTGTGGGTCAGCTGCCTGGTTATTCACAAGTGGCCGCTATGTCAAGACATGGTTACTGGTTTTCACAAAACTACACTAAACACTGGAAATATGCTGTTTACCTATGATGACATTATAGAGGCGGAGCTTGACGAAGGCCATCTTTGTTCCCTTTGCTCCTTTCATGTTGAACTGAGACATGACATTGTTGGACATTACCCTGTGGATACAAAAGGCAATTTAAAAGTGATGCAATTACATTAAGTTAAGACTAGAAGAGAACCAGTTGAGTACATGCAGTAGAAGTTAAAACCAGGACTGCCAACACAAATGATATCACTCAATTTCCAAAGTTAAAAAACACTATTGTTTCAGTTTGGTCCGCACTGAGACTGGGAGGTCGGGGTTTGATTCGCAGCCAGGCCATACCAAAGATCTGAAAAATGTGATCCAATGCCTCCCTGCTTTGGCACTCAGCATCAAGGGTTGGATTGGGGGGTTAAATCACCACAAAATGATCAGAGCGCGGTGCATGCTCACCGCTTCAAGAGATGGGTCAAATGAAGAGAACAAATTTCGCATACAGCAATGTATGTGACAAATAGTGGGATTGTACCTTTACTTAGCTTGTTTTGAGAGGTTTGGAGTTTATTTCGTGACATTGAGATGTTGAGAACAAAGAGGTGCTAGTACAGTCAGAGGGGTACAGCTATACAGTCCTGACAGCCCTTCTGGACAAGACCTTTAATATGGCAATGTGGTATGGCAACCTAAACACAAAAGGTAGATCTAAGCTGCAGAGAATAGTGAATCTAGCCTAAAAATTATAGGGAAGACACAAACACTTTACAAGGAAGTGATTAGGAAAAAAGCTGTTAGGATAGCAAATGACCCCACTCACCCACTCTGCAGCGAGTTCAAACTACTTCCTTCAGGCAGACGTTACAATGTACCAAAGGCAAACCGTAATATCTTTAAAAATTCATTCATTCCCAATGCCATTAAGGCACTGAATGATAGCATGTCTCGGTACACCTGCCTGTTATGTACATGCCACTGTTGTCCTTTTTGCTGCTAAGATGTTTTGTGTGTAAATGTTAAGTGTTTGTTGCTTCTGTTTTTGTTGCTTTGATGTGTGTGTTTTGATTAGACTAAAGACAAATTTCCAGTCGTGGACAATAAACTCAACATAAAAATCTGCCCACAATACAGTCCAAATACGTAACCGCTTCTTTGTTGGCACTTACTAGGTCATCAACTCTGACCTTTAAGTAATTTGGAAAATAAATGCTTTGCTTAATAGCTATAAAATAACTTACTTCTCCATCACTCGACGGACATTGTCCTTTAGTGTAGTCCCACCTACCAGCGCCAATGAATTAACCTGAAATTAAGGTGGTTGAGAAAAAACAAAACAGATAATCACCATGACTGCTTGAAGTTACAGTGAACAAAACACTCTACATTAGAGAACAGTCTACATTAGAGAAAACTGTACTATGTAGCATCACTTTGTTGATATTATAGGCTACTTTGACTAGAGATGCTCCGATCATGATTTTTCAGGCAGATCACTGATTACCAATCACTAGCAGTCGGTATCCGATCCCAATGTTGCTGATCACCGATCAGTGTCAAATCCATAAATCCTTCTATTTATTGTGTAGCATTTCGATATTTCCTTAATGATTATTCTTACACAACATTGACATTGTATATTAGAAGATGAGACAGTATCGGGAATTGACAATCGTTTATTAAGGCAGAGGCAATGGGCCGGAGAATGCACTGTTCTACAATGAAACATCTGATCAGCCCACTTTGATCTATTTACCGATCGCAGCTGATGTAGGCATTATCGGCCGATTGTGATCGGTTGCTGATCGATCGAAACATCTCTAACTTGTACAGAAACGAATGGCACCGTGGTACAGTACGCCAATGCTAAAAGGTATACAACAATAACATCCTGAGGACTTCCCATTGTGATTCTGTGTATTCAATTCATCAACAGAGAATATTAAACCTTAAATCTCAACATCTATTTATTACAACTACTGGTAGTCTTGCACAGCCGGAATGTCTCAGATCTCTACCTTCTACCTACCAGTGCATTTGGTGATATCTAAATTCAATGTAGGCCCTACAACTGGGTGGAAGCATTTGATTGAAAAACAAACTGCACTATAAAACCAATGCAAAGACTCTGCAAGTCTTTCATATTTGAATGGTATTAGGAATGGTTTTCAAAGCAGAAAGTGTAATTTTGATATTGAGGATTTCTCCACCATTCTAAAATTAAACATTGAATTTAGATGTTGCTAGATAGGACATACTAGAAACGGACAACCCAAAACCAAAGCAAAACCAAATGCTACGTAGAAGTAAAGAGATAATATCCATGTCAGAATGCCTGAGCATGGTGATCAACCCAAAACAGTCTTGACTAGGTGTAAAACTATGCACCCACTGCACACAAAATGTGGTGGAAACAGTGCCTTCCCACTAAACCGAGATAGACATTAAGCTTCCCACAGATTACATACACCCAATGTGAATTTGAAAACATGACCAACAAAACTCCCGTACCACAGCAGCAAGACCTGTGACCTGTTGTGATAAAAGAAGGTTAGCCAATGGAATACAACCAAACTAAAGTCTAAAACTAATAGGGGTGTAACAATATAGTAACTGTATCGAAATATCGTTTTTAACTTAAAAAAACGAAGTAGATTGAAATGAAAACAGCTAAAATCGAATCGTATTGTTTTATTTTGTATCGTATCGAATCGGCAGTGCAAAGAATCGATTGTATCGATACTACCTACTTGGGCATTGTATTTAGCATTTTTAAGAAGAAACAATGAAAAGGAGGGGTTTAATTACTTTTCCTTTCCATATAGCTACACTGGTCTATCGATAAATGTGTGTAATCTCTGGGTTCATGTCAAGGTGCAGGTTTGTCAATATACAATGTCCATGTATTTGGCTGATAATCACTGTGTTTACTTATTTATATCCATAATAATACATGTTTCCCTTAAAAACCTGCACTATCCACACCTTTCACACAGATTTAATTTCTTTGCTAAATAGTTACTATATCGATTTTAAATAATTAAATCGAATCGTATCGTATCGCCATGAATGAACCAATATCATCCATGTATCGTATCGTCAACCATGTATCGTGATATGTATCGAATCGCTATTAAAATGTATCGTTACACCCCTAAAAACTAACCATTGAGTGTCCCGCACTGTCTTTACAAGAGTAGAGTTCTTGACCTACTGCACATACTGCACAACAGAGCTGCTACCTTAATGCATTTTAATTCCGAGGCAAAATCAATTTGAGGACAAATGCTGCCATTGTCCAAAAGTGACAATAAGCTTTTATACACTGTAGAGCATACATGAGCAACTGGTGGCCCGGGGGCCACATGCGGCCCTCACCTTCACTTAATGCGGCCCACAGGCTAATAACGAAATACTGATATATTATTGATGTCAGCTGTTACCAATTCCAACTGGTATTAAAATGTTATTGTATCTTTTATGTGGAATGTACTTATATTTAACTTCATAAAGTTAACACAAGTATAACTAGATACATTTGAAATTTCAGGATTACAATTAAAAATAAAAAATATTTCAGGATTACAATTAAAGCATAGCAAAAATAGCAGATCTACAAGCTCAAAACGCATCGTTTTGAGCTTGTAGATTGGCTATTTTTGCTACATTTGTGTGATAGATGTGGCCCTCTGTACTAGTGAGTGTGGAAATACAGTGGCCCATCATCAAAGTTGCCCACCTCTGCTGTAGAGCATGTGATATAACGTTTTAAATGCTACAGTCTTGAAACTGTTGCAAAACCTACCAGTTGCTGCCTCACACTGGCATCTATGAGGGTTTGATCGAGGCTGTTCAGTTCCTCTATGGTTGTGACCTGTGCAGGTAGAGGGTTGCTGCCACTGGTCTCCCTCTCCTTTTCCAGCTTCAAGTCCTCCAAGCTGTCTCTGATGGCCACAAGCAACTCCAATACTCTCCGTTGGAACCCTAAAGCATAGAAACAAATAATGATCATCACAATTACAAAGAGCACAACCATACCAACAGCAGAACGTACACGCGTGTGTGTGTGTGTGTGTGTGTGTGTGTGTGTGTGTGTGTGTGTGTGTGTGTGTGTGTGTGTGTGTGTGTGTCGCTTACTTCCTGCTTGCATAGGGAATGGGGGAGGGCGTCTGGGGGAGGTGGAGAAGACCCGCCTGTGGTGGGTGCTTTTTTCTGTTTGATGAGACAGGCATCCATGAGGTCATTTGCTCTACTTTTCTTAGTATGAACTTACATTAAGTACAGGTTTAATATATCCTACAAATGTGACTTAGTGGCAGCTAGTTCTTCCAAAATGAAACAAAGCAAACTGTAAATAACAAAGCAAACTACAAACTTTTCATGGGGGTAGTATTTGAGCCTGGAACATCAGGAGAAGCTGGCTCTGAGCCCCCTGGAGCATCGGGAGTCTCTGAACTTAAGGGGCCTAAAGAAAACAGTGATTAACACCTGAAATACTGATATGTTGAAAGACATTATCACGACAATTTGAGAGAACATCAATACCAACAACACAACTTAAGTGTGCGTGTGTCGCTTACTTTGTGTCATTGGGTGAGAGGATGGCGTGGAGCTGGCCTCTGGGCGAGGGGATGGCGTGGAGCTGGCGGTGTTCAACTGCAATGTGCCTTTTTCTGTTTGAGACAGGCATCCATGAGAAGATCTGCTCTGCTTTTCTGTTTGAGACAGGCATCCATGAGAAGATCTGCTCTACTTTTCTGTTTGAGACAGGCATCCATGAGAAGATCTGCTCTACTTTTCTGTTTGAGACAGGCATCCATGAGAAGATCTGCTCTACTTTTCTGTTTGAGACAGGCATCCATGAGATGATCTGCTCTACTTTTCTGTTTGAGACAGGAATCCATGAGAAGATCTGCTCTACTTTTCTGTTTGAGACAGGCATCCATGAGAAGATCTGCTCTACTTTTCTTCAATATTAATTACTAGAGCTGTAGGACTCGAGTCCGGTCTCGGTCTCAAGACCAACTTTTCATAGACTTGACTTGGTCTCGGACCAAGGACTCGAGTTAGGTGGTCTCGACTACAGCCCTATTAATTACATTTGCATTTAACAAATATGACCTAGTGGCAGCTAGTGTTATTCCAAAATGAGAAATACAAACAATGATGACTTGAACTCCCCACCCACACAATCACATCCATTACAATGTTATATGTATGGACAAGCATATACCACTGACCAATAAAACTTTTGACTTCATACTAACCTTTTGGTCGAACACCTTTGGTGTGGAAACTGGTAGCTTATTTGGAGGCTCGGGCAGCAGCTTCTTTGGACGCTCTGGCACAGGCTCTGGACTGCTCGCGAACAGCTCTGGACTACAGAAAACAGTGATTAACACCCAACTTTTTAACTGTATATACATCACTTCAGCTGTATTGTATAGGCTGTTGTTATGTCTTAGTCCACTGTTGTACAGTTTGTTTACGTATGACTGTGTTGCAAGATTTTCTAACAACATCATAATTAAGTTTGCGGATGACACTACAGTGTTCGGTCTGATACTGGACAGTGATGAGACAGCATACAGGAAAGAGATAGAGGAGCTAGTCCTGTGGTGCGGAAAAAACAACCCTCACTTAACATCATTAAGACCAAAGAAATCATTGCCGACTTTAGGAAGTCCAGACACATCCACACCCCCATGTACATCGATGGGAAATCTGTTGACATAGTTGATTACTTCAAATTCCTGGGAATTCACATCACAAACACTCTCACATGGTCCCTTAACACGGAGCATATCCTCAAGAAAGCACAGCAGCGACTGTACTTTCTGAGACGGCTCAAAAAGTTTGGTCTGAGCACCAAGGGTCTTGTCAACCTTTACCGGTGCACAATTCACCCTTTGTCAAGTCCCGCCCGCTGTCCCGCCCCTCTTCACACCCATTGGTTGCTGTGTCTTGGTGGGACACTCGGTGGGACACTCCATCCACTACCATTTTAATTCAGTTGTTTCGTATTGTTATTCTGTGTGTTCAATTCTGATTTCAAACTTGGTTTCAGTAAAATGGAGCTGCTCATTGGCAGTAGAGTGACTCAGCATGTTTTTAAATATTTGTATTTCTCCAATAATTATGTTTTAGCAAATTTAACATAAAAAAGGCAGAACCAGGGCGGGACAAGGTAGATAGAGCCTGCTGGTTGGTCAGTCAGGAACCAACCAGAAGGCTAACAAAGGGTGAATTGAGAGTGTCCTAACAGGCTGTAAAACAGTGTGGTACGTCAACATGACCGCCCAGGACTGCAAGAAGTTGCAGAGGGCCGTTAGAACAGCAGAAAAAATCATTGGAAATGGCACATCACTACCCAGTCTAGACAACATCTACACCACACGCTGTAAGAGAAATGCCCATAACATCATTGAGGACGCCATCCCGCCCACTGCTTGTTCCGTCCACTTCCTTCCAAAAAACGCTACCATCAGATCACGCACCACCCGTCTTAGCAATAGCTTTTTCCTCCCAGGCAGTCAGGCTGCTGAACAGTTGACCTGCACTGCAATGCACTAGCATCTTACTTCATGCACTTTATGTTTTGTTGTTTTTGTCTGTACTGTGGTTGTTGCGTTTTTGTTGCACTGTATGTTGTCTTAAGACTGAGATGCTCTGAGCAAAACAAATCTCATTGTATTTATACGCCAGTAGTCGTCAATATTGCTCCTGTTACTGGCATTTGTATCTTACACAGTCAATCAATCAAGTGGGAAGGAGGAACTGACAATGTCCATTGATGGGGTAACAAACCTGGATTATCTTCATCCGGTTCATCAGGTTCCACTTCCATCTCACTGGTACCTCCATCTAATTGAGACACACAGGTTGGCAAAAAGAATTGATTTCCTTTAAGCCTAGAGTTGGCGTACAGACCTGACAGTAGCCCGACGCAATTATTAATTGCCTGATGGCGGTGCCTGATCGTCATACTTTCAGTAACAGATTTACAAGCCCACAGTGAGTCATATCAAGAGCTTGTATACTGGGTATGTTCACCTTTTAACCTGAAATTTGTTTTATTTTATATTTAAATTATTGTCATGTCTGTGCCATGTTTTTTACAAAGCCTAAAAAGCCAAACAGAAATGTTGCTTTTTATGTTGTTCAACAGAAAACAGTGAAACCGTTCTTCAGTTATTCAAGTGACAATCAATCATCAAGTGTTAAAAATCGGAATGTCGACAACTGCAAAGTTAAAAAGAAAATACCTGTATCGCAGTCTGGATAAGTCTTTTCTTTCTTCTGTCGTTTTGATGGTAGTTGATCCTCATCATCATCTACAAGTTCTGCAGTACTGGTCTCAGCATATGCCTCACATTCTTCGAAGTCATCTATTAATCAAACAAACAGCGTCAAGGGTTGACATTACATAACAAATGGCACGTTAATGAAGACAAAGTGCACAAAATAGATGCAACTACCAACCCCTGAATGAAACTTCACTTTGATCAAATGAAATTTGCGGCAACCAGATTTAGGTTGACGCCGTTCCGCAAGGTGTTGTTTGGCATTGCTGACAGCCGGCCAATACACCATTTCTTCTGCCATATTCACCCAGGTGTTTGGCACCGTCTCTTCCACCTCAGAGTTCCTTTCTCGCCACACCGCCTTTACCCACGGCATTCTAAAAAGGAGAAGAAAAAAAACGTAAAAACAAACATAACAAATACATTAGTAAAGGGTGTCTAAAATTGACAACCCTATGATGCAATAGAGTCATGCTTCTCAGAAAGGCAACTTCTACATAAAACCATTTAAACTTTCCATTTGTACTTCCCCCTGCCAGGTGACCCTGCTATAGGGTCTATGTTCCTGCCCACTACCACAGAATCTTTGGGTTCAAATGCACCATAGTGTATCCGGCTTTGTAGTGAGTCTATACCAGTGGCCACACACTAGGACCATTTAAAAGGACATGCTCAGATGTGTTTCACCTACCAGTGGAATGAAATATGGGTTAAACAAATAGTAGTAGTAGTAGTAGTTTTATTTTGGTCATTGTTATAATGCAATGCATTTTCATTAATTTCATTCACATAAACATAAATAATAAACAGACCAAAAAAGGAGTAAGCTGAAGCTTAAGCTTATTGTGCTTACCCTTTGTATCATTCATTCACTAGAAGAAGATATAATGACAACAAACTAACTGATACAAAACAAGAAAAAATAAAAGACAACAAAAAAACAAAACAAAACAGAACGACAACAACAACAACAACAACAAGACTAAAACACAAAAACAAAATTGTACAAAAACATTAGACAACAGAGCACTTGACAAAAGAAACAAACAAAACAAAAAGAAGAAAACGAAAAGAAGAAAAGGAAGAACGATACTAGAAACCAACCTTTACACATTTTAATTGGTGTATACTAACTAAATTATAATTTATCAGAGTAGATTATTTAATTATAGCATGTATTTTTTATCCTGTAAGTGTCCTATATCCATCTATTATTTGTGATTTATACAACCTTTTGAATTTATTTATTGAACTGCAATTTTTTAATTCTATATTTAAGCTATTCCATAATTTAACCCCTACAACTGATATACATCTGTCTTTAACATTTATTCTTGTGTTAGCCTGTTTGAAAATGGCAGTTCCCCTTAAGTTGTATTTGCTCTCTCTCGTTTGGAACAGCTCCTGGATACAGCACGGAAGCAGATGGTTATGTGCCTTATACATTATAATTGCAGTGTTTAATTCAACTAGATCTTGTAATTTTATGGTTTTTAGTTCAATGAATAATGGATTTGTTGTTGCATAATACTCACTTTTACTGACAATCCGAATTGCTTTCTTCTGCAGCAGAAACACTGGGTTGATGACCGTTTTGTAGTTGTTCCCCCATATTTCCACACAGTAACTCATGTATGGGAGTACAAGGGAGCAGTACAACATGTATAGTGATTTTTGGTTTAGAATATTTTTCATTTTGTACATAACAGCAATAGTTTTGGATATTTTTGTTCTTAGGTTATTTATGTGTGGTTTCCAATTAAGTTTATTGTCTATAATAATGCCCAAAAACTTATTCTCAAATACTCTTTCAATTTCTATGTTATTAATCATGATTTTAACCTCTTTATCAATTGGTCTATTGCCAAAAATAATAAATTTAGTTTTATTTACATTTAGTGACAATTTATTTACATCAAACCAATCCTTCAATACCGCAAGTTCTTTTTGTACTGTATCCACGAGCTGATCCAAACGTACGCCCGAGCAGCACAGACTGGTGTCGTCAGCAAACAAAACACAGCTCATTTATTCTAGAATTTGACAAACATCATTTATGTAGATAATAAATAGTTTTGGTCCCAGTACAGAGCCTTGAGGTACACCAAATGTGATATTTTTCTGTTCAGAATCGACAGCATTCATTTGTACAAACTGGCGTCTGTCACTAAGGTCTGTCACTAAAATATGGAGTCAGCAGTCCCTCTGACTCCATATCGTTCCATTTTTTTTAAAAGCAGTCCATGATGGATGGTGTCAAAAGCCTTTCGCAGGTCAATAAATACCCCTACTGTATATAATTTGTCATTTATAGCTGTTGAGATCTTTTCTACCATATCAATGATTGCCATAGAAGTGGACCTATTTGATCTGAACCCATATTGGTGGTTACTGAGTAAATTATGTTTATCAATGAAATTGTCAAGCCTGATTACAAAAAGTTTTTCTAGAATCTTAGAAAATTGTGACAGCAGAGAGATAGGTCTATAATTTGTGAACTGACTTTTGTCACCACTTTTAAAAATAGGAATTACTTTAGCTATTTTCATCTTGCTAGGGAAAGTGCCTGTTAGAAAAGATAGGTTGCAAATGTAAGTGAATGGCTTTACTATACAATTTATAATCTCTTTAACCAGCATCATATCCATGTCTGTGTGGTCTGTAGACCTTTTATTCTGAAATTTTTTAACAATCTC
Source organism: Nannobrachium achirus (assembly GCF_963921795.1). Lineage (NCBI taxonomy): Eukaryota > Metazoa > Chordata > Actinopteri > Myctophiformes > Myctophidae > Nannobrachium > Nannobrachium achirus. Next base: position 144,440 of record NC_137816.1, on the reverse strand, counting down.
CAGGATTTAACTTTCGTGAACTTTCCTGATAAATATGGAGCTTGAATTCTGTCTAATGTTTGTTTCATTGAAGCTGTAACTATCTTTCGGTTCCACAATTTCACTAGCAAGAGTAGGTCCTACATTTACAAAGAAGTTATTAAATTCATTCACTATTTCTTTTGTTTCAAGAATAGTCTTATCGTCTTTAATGAATTGATTTGGATATCCAGCTTTTATTTTACCTTTTTTAATTAGACTATTTAATATTTTCCAAGTCCCTTGGATATTACTCCTCTGCTGTTCCAATAATTCGTGATAATAATCCTTTTTTTTTTTACTCTTATAATACTTATTAATTTGTTTTTATATATTTTATATCTATTTTCTGCGTCCTTTGTTCTGTGCTTCATATATAATTTATATAACAAGTTTTTTTTCCTGCATGCATTTTCAATGCCTTTTGTAATCCAAGGCCTATCTTGGCTGGTTTTATTTTTAATTCTAGATGTTCTTAATGGACAGTGCTTATCATAAAGTGTAAGTAAAGTGGACAAGAAGGCCTCATAGGCCTGGTCTGGGTCCTCTGTGTCATAGACCTCACCCCATGTCTGTGAGCTTAGGTCCGCCTTGAGGGCTTCCACAGCTCCAGGTGTTCTATTTCTTGTCAGTTTAAGAGTGTTTGTATTTATACTAGTTTCTCTTTTAAGAAGTTTGTGAAAAACGGCAAAAACAGGAAGATGGTCCGAGATGTCATTTAAAGGTAATCCAGCAATTATTTGGCATTCTATTGCATTTATAAATATGTTGTCTATTAATGTGGCTGTTTCTGGTGTAATTCGGCTTGGCTTAGTTATAACTGGGAATAAACTATTGCTGTACATTGTATTTATGAAGTCTGTTATTTTAGGGTTCCCATGAGGGTTCAGAAGGTCCACATTAAGGTCCCCACAAAATATGTGTACCTTGTTATTTATGTTACCAAACATGCTGTCTATTTTTTGAGTAAATGTTTCTATACAGGTTCCTGGTGTTCTATATACACAGGTAATGATTATATTTTTTGAGTCTGCAACAGCAATTTCGATGGTAATACATTCCATGATTCCATCAATGGTGGTTGACATTGCTGGAATCATGTTGCATGTTAGAGCCGCATCCACATATAGTGCAACTCCTCCAGATCTTGTATGGGTCCTATCCATGGTGAACAACTCATAGCCCTCCATTTCTACTTTATACCCCTTTTCCTTTTTCAGACCAGTTTCCGACACGGCAATTACATTAAACTTACTGAATTGACGGAGATATTTTTCAATTTTTGAATAATTTTTATATAGACTCCTACTATTGAAGTGAATTATCGAAAATGCATCATCTGTTTTAATACTTTTAAATTGTTCATCATTATAGTACTCACATGAGTTGCTTATCCCATTAAAGAAGTTATTTTCAGGGTCTATATCATTACCAAAATCATGCATTTTGTGTTCCATATATTCAAAGGTTTTCAAATTAAGATTTTCATATTTTGAGTATAATTGATGTATGGATTCACCCGCATAGCACTCATTAAATGAATGAACTGAGTTCAATTCATCAACATCAATGTCCCTAAAGGGAAACATAGTTTCATCATCAGTTTCTGTCATTGTCCTTGAGATAGTCCTTCCATAAGTTTTTATGTAATATAAGATTGCAACTCAGTCCTTATTAGGCCTGCATATCTGCACGCACTCATCCTAGCACCTGTAATCGCCTGCCACCGGCGCCTAACTCTGTCCCCACTAGGGGGAGCACAAATCCAGGATTTTTTCTTTTTTTTTTTTTTTTGGCGCCGCAAAGCGGCGCCGCGAAAAATCGGATATTTGCGGTTCTAAAGTCGGCCCTGCGGTCCGCGGGGCACCCAACAAGCCAACACACAACACAACACAACCACACTGACCACAAGTCCACAACCATGACCACAGATCTGCAACCAGCAGCTACCAATATTTACAAGCAAGCAAGCATCTCATCACACGCACGCACACACTCACTCACTCACTCACTCACTCACTCACTCACTCACTCACACACACACACACACACACACACACACACACACACACACACACACACACACACACACACACACGGAGGAGGAGAGAAGAGGCTCCACAGTGAACAGTTAGTTAAATAAAGCCATGTCTTACCTTGAGAAAATGACAAGAAAATATCCAATTTTATATTGAGGTGCCCAGAAGAAAGTTCCTTGGAGGCACACAACACAACGTACCTGTTAACCCCAGGTAGCATATTCCACTGTGAAACAACTGTTTCATTCTGTTATTTAGATAAAGCCATGCATGCCATGTTTGTTGTTGTGCAGCGCTCTGTCAGCCGAGGTTCAGACAGTCACTGATTGGTTGAGAAACCAGTTGTTACCTTTTCCACTGTTTGTAGCAATAACTTGGCTCGTGTCATGTGGTAACTTATTCAAATAGTCCATACAACTTCTGTGTAGATAACGATGATTTATTACTTCCAGGGCCAGGCAGGAACATACAGCATAAACGTCATGTTTTCACTATTAATCCACTTGTATTAACTTAACTTCTCACTAATATATTCTCCCCAGCATCACACCGCACATTCACTTCCGCGCCGGTCTCAAAACACAGCGTCAACGTCATCCCGTACTGCTCCTAAGCCCGCCCCCTTAAAGGCACAGGCTTGGCATATAACACAGTAGACCTATACCTCCCGCCCCCCATTCGCTGTGATTGGTTTAGAACTTAGAAGCCATGCTATGGGTGCTTCAAAGGGTCAAACAAGGCGAATTTCTGACGTTCTTCTTCTTAATCACATTTTGTGATTATATGATCGTGAATAAATAAAAGCAGGGAGGGGGAGCCGGGCTCCCCCGACTGGCAAATAGGGGGAGCCATTGCTCCACTTGGCTCTATTGAATAGGCGCCAGTGTCGCCTGCGCGCACACACATGTCCACACGCACGCACAAGCACCCTCTGGCACGCACACAAACGCCCAAACACCCGCACGCTCGCACGCACATGCACGCACACACAACTGTCCACCACATGAACCCCAATCACTCACAATGTGGCTGGGATTACAACTATCAGACCTTACTGCATACCTGCACCCACACCAACCTGCACGCACGCTCGCAACCTCACGCACGCACGCACACGCACCATCTTTCACGCACACAGGAGCTCTCACATTCGCACGTAGACACGCACACGCATCCTCTGTCACACACACAGCCGCCCACACACCCGCACGCACACACATTTGTCCGTCACACAACTCATAGCAGAGCGTTTGACGGTCCATTACGGTGAAGAAAAAATACGAAAAAAAACAAAAAGAGGCACATAAGGTTCTCCATGGAGCCATAGTTCCATCACGTATCGCCTGGCCATATATCCATGCAAAAAATTTGGAAAAAACATTGCCAGGCCAAGTCCAAAAAGTGCAGAGAAAAAATATTGCAGATCCAGGCCACAAAAGTAAACAATAGCTTGGGCATTTTTTTCTTCCCCAGATAGACCTATATCCCAAAGCAATGTTCCATGCAAGTGAGGAAATAAGAATAGAAGAGCATGCGACCTGCAAAGCCACGCAAGGAGTTCCATGCTGATAGGAAAACATTAGTCCATGTCCATGCAATGCCAAAGAATCCCGCACCAAAAAAGTCAGTCCAAAAAAGAAAAAAAGAAACAATCGTAGTGCTTTTTCCATAGCTACAGTACATGAATTAGCCGCCCAGGCCATAACGCTCAGAGGAGACAGTAACATTATCGGTATGGATCAAGGTCGTTGAGATCTCTTACCGTTACTGCCTTGCTTTCCTCTGGAGTGGTTCCGTTTAGCCGAATGAACACTTTACAGTTTCTTGTCCACGTGGACTTGATCTTGCCGTTCTTCTTCAGGAGGCGAGCCTCTCGTGCTACCTCAGCATTTCTTCTTGTTAGATGCTCGTTCATATAGACCTGGGTTCCTTTCAGCTTCTTCCATTGCGCTAATAGCGCCGTCTTCTGCATGCGACTTACAAACCTGATTATGATGGCAGGTTTGTACTTCTTGTCCTTCCTTGGAAGCGTGTGGCACGCGGAGATGCTGCTTGGATCGAGAGCGATGTCTTTACTCTCGAAGAATTGCACAACTTGCTTCTCCAGCGTTAGCAGATCCTCAGTAGCAGCGTCCTCAGTGACATCTCCTCCGCCTTCTACAGCTCGTGCATATGAGCGAGGTTGGATGTCTAATCCCGAGATAATGAGATCGTCCATCCTTGAATATTTTTCTAAATCGTCCACACGTCTCTCAAGCTGTTCAATTTTTTTGTCTTTTTCCTCTATCGTTACCTTCAGTTGTTTGACTTCAGCAACGAGCTCAGGCAGCGACTTGAGCTGTTTTAGCACCTTTGACATGTCCAGTGACAGGGAGCCCAGTGTCTTACGGACCTGTTCCATTTCTTCTTCCATTGTGGCCGGGTTTGAACGCGTGTTCTTACCCGGACCTGGCATGGCTTCGTTTTCTTTCTTAAACTTTAAAAGAGTTAGTTTTTGTTTTGCAGTTCTGCCGGTGAGCTACAGGGCGCCGCCATCTTGCTCTCTCTTCATCATAAATAAAGAAGGAGTAAGCTATCCTCTCCACTTAATATATATAATATCTTCTTTGGTGTTATGAATCATTTGACATTGTGTATATCGTCTCTAGATGTGTGAAGATCTGAGCATGACCTTTTAAATGGTCCTAGTGTGTGTACAAAGGGGTTTCCAAACAGTTGCCTACAAGCTCAAGCTTGTAGATCTGCTATTTTTCAATAGATAAAGCATAAAATAATGGTTAAAGTGGATAAAAGTTACGGTGACAAAATGTGGTTTAGTCCTGAATGGATTAAAAAGGTGTCCTGCTGTGACTACGTTTCATTATTTGTTGAAAAAGACCCTGTGTGGGTCGAAACGTCCAAGGTTGTGCTGCTGCTGGGGGCGATCCACTACTTCAAATAAATTGAAAATCCAAAGTTGTTATCTACACATGTTTTGTCCCGTTATATTTTGTTCCCTACATTTTCTTTTTGAGTACTAGGCCAAAATACCGGTAGCAAAAAGTTTCAATAATTTAAAACAAATTCAATGATTCTTTTTCGGTAATTTCACGGAGAAATAAAAGAAAAATCAAAGAAGACCTCCATAAATTAGAAAACAAATGTTTAAGAATGCGACGCGTTGTGACACTTCAAAAACTGTCTTAAGACACTTTTGAAGAAGGTCCAGGGGGACCGAAATGTCTGTCAATTGAAATAAAGAAGAGCAGCTGAGCAAGAGCAGAGTGCGGGAGTTTTTGTTCATGAAATATCTTTTCATGATTACTTCAGTATTCAGTCCTACGCACCTGCACCTGAATCTAGTGGATGTGTGAATACTTCCCCTACATAGATATATCAGGAGTATAAATCTGCCTTGACTAGCAGTGCAGTTGAAATTACAGGCTAAAAAAAAAAAAAAAAAAAACATAATTCATCCGGTTGTGGCCTGATTTTGTCCATACCTGTTTAGATCTGCGTGCAAGAGTAACTATACACTGCTGCAGTCAATTGCAAGACGTAGGCAAAGTTCTAGACGTGAAATCTTAAAACACATATACAGTAGGCCTATACTGTGTTTAACTCTGAGAATACAAATATAACCAATACCATACAATTTAAATTAAAGTTTTCCCAAAATATGAATATCAGTGGGCCAATTGCTGGGTTTACATGAACATCTGTATTCCACTTGTATTCAGAATGACTGTTCTTTTAGAATAAAAATAATCATGTAAACGTCCCAAATTACTCCATACCGGTCTGACCTAAATTTATTTTCATTCCATTTGGAGGTGTGGTATTACACCATTTGAATCGGTGCCATATAAACAGTGTAACACAGTGTTTTTCAAATTTTTTCATGTCAAGGACCACTATTTACTCGCCATTTGAGCCACGGATCCACCATTTGATGAGATTTAGCCTCTCAGACACAAAACTTAGTATATTGTGTTGTCTTTGGGTAAGATTTTGTCCCCAATTCCATGTTGTATTGATGTGGACTTCTTGTAAATTAAGTAATGCAGAGGTTTAACAATAATATAACTCTTGAAGGTGTAAAACGAAACCAAATGGACCCTTAAGGTTCCATTTGGTTTCATTTACACCTTCAAGAGTTTTGGTGACCACACTCAATCATTTAGCTGAGGACCACCTGGAACCCCCTCAGGGACCACTGATGGTCCCCGGACCACCTGTTGAAAACCACTGGTGTAACCCGAAACCTAAACTGTTTGGAACACCATGGAATGGAATAAACTGAGGTGTTTACGTGAACATTTTTATTCTGAATGAGCAGTCTTTCTGAATACAAGTGGAATAGATCTGTGCAAACAGTGAATGAATAAATGTTGAAAACCACTGTGCTGAAAGGATAACACACAAAAAACACAGGGCTTGTTTCTATTTTGCTCCTAAAACACAGTGGCTACAGTTACGTGGTCAACCCGTGGTCCTTGAAGGGATTCCAGGTAGTCCCCAGATAAATGAAGTGGAGTTGGTAACCAAATGGACCCTTATAAATCTTTAACTCATGTACAATGAAACCACTTGGTTTTTTACACTCAATAGAGCACACAGCATGCCAATTGCCAAGATAGACAACCATACACGCCCAAGAGAGGAATTATTTTTAAACATCTACATTACCTAATTAACCCTGCAAGACCCGAATTAATTTCTACTGGCCAAAAAAATAAATTAAAAAAATCAGATGGTGTTGTAGGAGTCCTAATCACAAGAAAATGTAATTTAAAAAATGTTATAATGTTTTTGTAAGGTTTTATAGCCATAAATCATAAATCATAAATCATGCTCTAATTTGCATTTTGGGGATATTTTTCACAATATTAACATATGCACGTGTTCTAGACATTCTAATGATCACGAAAAAAATATTACAGGCATTTTACTTAAGTTTTAGTGAGGAATAGCTTCAGTTAAAAAGTGAGATGTTGTTCGTCCAGACGCTGGAATTTCAACTTCTCTGGGAGGTGTGAATGTCAGTCTCTGTGGGGCGTTATTGGAAATGACACCGCAGTTCTGGGCGGAGGCGTTTGATTATTGTCCACGACATTGCAAGCGGCGCGAAGGCCAGCGGACCTTGGTCCTGCTCTTCGCCCCCGGAGTGGCCGCGAAGAGCGGGCCAGGGCCGCGCGGCCGGCGGAGCTAATTATAACATTTTATAAAAAAATGATTTAAAAAATGTTGCCAAAAAGCAACGCTGGGCCTTGCAGGGTTAACAAGAGGTCTAACAATTCCCTGTCGTCTGTCCTGTGGCAGTGGTTCTCAACCCGTCCACGTGATCATGAGGGGTCACCAGATGACAGTGAAGTGATAATATTACTGCAGATGCAAGACAAACTAGAAAAGAAAATTTCGAAGAAATTTTAAGTGTGCCTGCAGCTCGCTACCTTGTACAGCAGTTGGTGTTAGCATTAGCATTTTGCATTAACATTAAAATCATTATTAGAATTTACATCAGCATTTTTATCATTAGCTTTAACATTAACATTTTTTTTAGCATTATCATATTTTTTCCCCTTTAAACATTAGGCATTTGTTAGCATTAGCATTTGTTAACATTAGCATTTTCTTCCCTTTAAACATTAGGCATTTGTTAACATTAGCATTTTTTTCCCTTTAAACATTAGGCATTTGTTAGCATTAGCATTTGTTAACATTAGCATTTTTAGCAATAGCATTTTTAGCATTAGCATGTTGTTAGCATTTGCATGTGTTAGCATAGCATTAGCATGTTAGCATTAGCATATTTGTTAGCATTAGCATTTGTTAGCATTAGCATTAGCATGTGTTAGCATTAGCATGTGTTAGCATTAGCGTTAGCATTAGCATTAACATTTGTTAGCATTAGCATGTGTTAGCATTAGCATGTGTTAGCATTAGCATTTGTAAGCATTGGTATGTGTTAGCATTAGCATTAGCAAGCCTTAGCGTTAGCATTAGCATTAGCATTTGTTAGCATGTGTTAGCATTAGCATGTGTTAGCATTAGCATTTGTTAGCATTAGCATGTGTTAGCATTAGCATTATCATTTGTTAGCATTAGCATGTGTTAGCATTAGCATTTGTTAGCATTAACATTTGTTAGCATTAGCATGTATTAGCATTAGTTAGCATTTATTAGCATTAACATTTGTTAGCATTAGCATGTGTTAGCATTAGCATATGTTAGCATTAGCATTTGTTAGCATTAGCATGTGTTAACATTAGCATTAGCATGTGTTAGCATTAGCATGTGTTAGCATTATCATTAGCATGTGTTAGCATTAGCATTTTTTAACATTAGCATTAGCATTTTTAGCATTAGCATTTGTTAGCATTAGCGTGTGTTAGCATTGTGTTAGCATTAGCATGTGTTAGCATTAGTATTAGCATTTTTAGCATTAGCATTTGTTAGCATTAGCATGTGTTAGCATTAGTATTAGCATTTTTAGCATTAGCATTTTTAGCATTAGCATTTGTTAGCATTAGCATGTGTTAGCATTAGCATTCGCATTTGTTAGCATTAGCATTTGTTAGCATTAGCGGTTAGCCGTTGGGACTGTGGGACCACCCACCGAGTTTGTGACCAGTAACGTGTTGGGAAGTGGAGACATGGCTGTTTAAATCCCAGCCAATAGGAAGGCAGAGGGGGCGGGGCTTAAGCATTTAGAGATAGTTCCTATTTGCCATGTAAGTACACACAGCGAGTTTTGAGACGGTACCATGCTGTGAACTGGAGTAGTGGCTGTTTAAAACCCAGCCAATAGGAATACAGAGGGGGCGGAGCTTAATCAATTACAGCTCATCCCTATTGGCCGGAAAAAGACCAAAGTTGTGTGTGCATTTTAAAGTTTAAATCACGTTGCTAGGCAAAAGTATGGCAGAGTTATGTGGCACCACAGTTTCTGTTTTTTTTTCGGAGTCCCCCATTCAAAGTCAATGGGGGTTTTTGCGCATAGTTTTTTACGAATTACGTTGCCATGGTAACACGGATCGGAAAGAAAAGTAATAGCACCCCATTCCCGGCCGAGCCGCACGTTTTGATGTATATATTGCGGGGGTGGCGTAAATTGTGCGGCAGTTATTACGCGCCGAAATTTTGTGGCGACATTACTTACTTAAGTATGGCGGATTACAATAAGTGTTTTGCCATTGCATTGCATGGCAGGCACACTTAAATAGTGTCAGTGGTGGAATGTAAAGTGCAGGTGATGTGCTCAAATAGGCTACTGTAATTTAGTACTAGGTCTATTATTAAGTGTGCCTGCCATGCAATGGCAAAACCCTTATTGTAATCCGCCATACTTAATTAATTAATTAAGTTCCTTGCAAATTTGGTGCGCTAATAACTGCCGCACAATTTACGCCACCGCCGCAATATATACATCAAAACGTGCGGCTCGGCCGGGAATGGTGTGCTATTACTTTTCTAAGAGAAAAGTTGTATCGTTTAATTGATATTAATTTATTAGTGAATTAATTTTACCCATTGACTTATAATGGGAATCGCAAAAACTCACATTCAATATTTTTTTTCTCGCAAACCATAGTGGCTACAGTTTCAAAACTTGGAGAGGAGATTTATAATGATATCAAGGATTAAATAAAAAATAATTTTGTCAGTTGGCCTCATGGTGGCGCTATAACAGTCTACTTTACCTTTCGGCCTGTAACTCTTGAACCGTGGGTCGGAAAATTAAAATTCCGTTTTCCCTGGATTCCTTGGGTCATGACGCATCTCCTCATATAGGCCACGCCCATTTGCGTCAGGATAGATTTTCCGCCATTTTGAATTTTCTTCAAAACACACTTTTTGCTCCTTTTCCTACATATTTTCTCCAAATGTCACAAAAATCGATACACACGATCTATGGACTCATGCGATAAACATATTTAAACGATATTTTGATAGTCCATACCGTTCTTCCGTAACAGGGTTCCAAAGTTAGCGGGAGGAGCCCGTTTTGTAAGAAGTAGCCATAAATCACAAACGAAACATCCAGTCAACACCAAAGTTTAACCACAAGTGGGGGGCGCTATACTGAACATATACCCAAAAGCATTTCCACTTCGACCCATAGGGGGCACCACAAACGCGCAAAACGTAACCGTTTCATGCCAAAACGTGTTTTTCAGGGGGAACGACCCTCTCAAAACGAAACACAAACGATCTCGGGAGCGACGGGGCAACGTAATCGCCTTGCGGAACTTGTGGGAGGAGCCTATTTCTTAAAAACAAGAAACCATATTGCTAATGCTAACACATGCTAATGCTAACACATGCTAATGCTAACAAAGATGCTAATGTTAACACATACAAGGTTGCACACACTTAGCGAGCTGCAGGCACACTTAAAATTTCTTCGAAATTTTCTTTTCTAGTTTTAAAATGTAGGTCTACTACTTAGTTGTAGGCTAATTATTTCTACAAAAACCCTAACCCACAGTTTTAAATTTTCCCTTTTTTTATTAGTCGATGTACACGCTTACATCTGCAGAATGAGCAGCCTACTTTTACATGTAGTAGTTTCATGTGCCACTGTGTAGGCCTATATGCCCTTCAACTATAAAATATATAGTTTTTAATGAGACATGCGTTGTAATTACGCTCCCAAATATTATTGTCTGTTTTCGCATATTGAATGAGTCCCGTGGCGCAGCCAGAGCCTGACTGCAGAGGCGTCAGTGGTAAGGTATGGCAGCATTGGCAGCTACCATACTTTGGCTACAGGGGAAAATAATAAAATGTACTTAATAAAATAAATTAATCATGCCTGTTGCTAAGGATTGACAACATGACTGGTGTATTGCATGCGTGGCTTCGCACGTGCACTACACCAGTCATGTTGCCATACCTTAGCTTTTGCTGAACGCCACTGGCGCACTGGTGGAGTGAATAGTGTAGCGCGACCCCGTTGGGTGTCAGCTTTGTGAGTTGCGCCGGTATACAGATATACAGTAGCCTACGGTAGGCCTACATGTTAATACGGAAAACACCATGTTTGTAAACCAGAGAATAAAGTTGACAGTTGAAACGACACTGAGGATCACGTCTCTGATTCCAAGGAGGCATTGTTACAACAGTAGACTATATGCTACTTACTTTGGTCACAGATGGACGATGAGCAATGTGAGGCTTTAAAAATGACAAAGCTCTCATCAGCCACTTTATTCTTGGAGTCTGCGGCTTGGGTGCATTACCACTTTTGAATGGCTTTAGATTTTTAGAAAATTGTGTCCGCAGCGTAGTCTGCCTTGTTTCAAGCTCTTTCACTTAAAAGACACAATGACAAACAGAAAAAGGAAACGAATGGTCACATTATGTTGTCTGTTTTGAACTGCTGGCTATTACTACAGAAGAAAATAGGCTATGTACTAGGCTATGTATGGAATAAGTAGGCTACGCACATTTTAATATTTTTAAACTATTGTATAAAATGTGCGTAGCCTACTTTTTCCCACGACTGACTGTAAATAAATATAGACTACATGTCTCACCTGAAACTTCTAAAGCACTGGCCATTTCCTGCAATGTTTTTTCTTTTAACATTCTGTCATGGTATTTCTCAAGAGAGACATCATATAAAAAATGGTGTTGCTGCCACAGTTCAACCATTCGATCCTCCTTTTCTTGTGTCCATTTGGGTTGCGCATTTTTCTTTTTCTGCTGTCGTGTTGTCTTCACTTTGTTCATAGTTCGCAGTTTGTTACTTTGTTTGTTGCTGACTCACTAGTCGCTGTTTGTTAGCCTACCGGCATACGTAAATGTAGGATGTAGGCAGCGGCGCGAAGTTGACAACCAACTTAAATGTCCAGGGACACTCACCCAGCCACAGGGCACTGTCCTCTCATAGGTTAAACATGATCCCTCTCCCCAGTTCTCGCAGGACTTCTCACAGCCCAGAGCAGAATATCCTACCTTTCAGTCAAGCTCGTGAAGCTGTCGGCGAGCGCTACCAGTGCTGGAATCGCGCACGGATTTGCTCGGAAAGCCTTTCATACACAGCGAGCAAAACGATCAGCGAGCAAAGCCCGATCTCAAGTCAGATCACCGTTTTTTGTCGGCGAGCGCCAAAAATGGTCGCGACGGCACAATCGGCTCAAAAAGTCATGCAGTTTGTTCGAGCCATTACTGAGGCTAATAGTCGAAATGTCCTGTGGGCCTTCGCAAATGGTGCAAGAGAAAAAGATAGACTGGAAGACCTTATATTCATGTTTCTTGACTGGCATGCAGTCAGAAACTTGTATGAAGTGTGTGGTAAAAGGAAGATCCACACAGAATAGGTGACTACTGGATAATCATCAATAAAATGTAAAGGATGAATAAAATGTAAAGGGGCATCCTTTACATTTTATTGATGATAACCCAGTTTCTTATTCCCTTGCCTGTAAGGATGTAGTGTCTGGTGTCACATGGTGTGCATGTTCAAACAGTTCGGGTTGAAGAATTTCAGGGTAAATTAGTTGGGGTTCCAGTTCAACGTGTTCCAAGTTGAATTCGAGAAGTAAATAAATGTTTTCATGCATGCTGCATGCTGCTGCATGATGCTTGATGTTTGGAAACTTCATTCGTTGGACAACGATTGCGGTTGCAAAAACACATACCAATAAAAGTTTTGTAATTGCATTCTGTGTTATTCTTCAGATCTATCACAGTCTATTCTTTAAGGAAGGACCTGCTCGGGACCATGGGACATTGTGCGCCAATATGAACAGAATGAAGTGTAGCAATGCGAAGGCAGGACCCCACAAGGCCTTCAACCCTTATAAGGAGGCGGTCAAGAAAGATACATCTTGGGCCTGAAAAACACAGAGGGTAATGAAAATAACATTGATTTCATGTAAACAGATTACAGTTAAAGTGATAGTTCGCCTATTTTATAAACACAGCTGTGTGGAGTACTCACCAGTAATGGACTTGTTCCAAGGGCATGAATTGGTCAGCTGAATCCCCTGGACAGAACTGTGGTCATTTTTGTGCTGAATTAAAAGTAGTTCCATTGAGTTGCTAGAACCTATTTTTTGTAATAAACTAATCCACAAAACAGCCGTCATTATTATTGTTGACCTATTTCTACTTCTACGAGTAATGCTCGTTCAACTTTGACCCCTCTGTAACATGGTACTATTTCTTCTCTTGAGTAGATCACTGCGCCGCATTCAACTCATGATGCCCCGGGACACCCTCACGATGGCGCCGGGCTGGCTGGCGGGCCGTCTGAGGCTCTGTGCCCTCCTGCTGTTTGTTCTCCTGTTAGCGTCTGTGACAAGGACCATCGACTCTCTCCTGGTCTATGACCGCCTGGAGCTATTGAAAATCAAGGCTACCGTGGACTGTCTGGTGGTATCTGGCCATGATGAGCAAAGGAGTTCCCCCTCATTTAGCGGACATCCCCGCTTACCTTCTGCATGCAAAGGACTCACCTCCCCGGAGGCGAAAACGTCACCGACGCAGAGGGACTCGAGCTGGCCGGCTAGTGCGGGTAAAAGCCTGGCTTGCGATCGCTACAGAATCGGCTCTGCCTTCCCGTGGCAGTTTCCCCGCGGCGCCTTCCCGCGGCAGTGTTCCCGCGCCGCCACCTTCCCGCAGCTGTTTCCCCGCCCCACTGGACTACGGAGCCTGTCTCGACCGCATCTCCTCCCGCCGACCCCGCGCCCTGGTCCGTACCTGGCTGTTACCAGTCGCTGACCCCTACGAAGAGCTCTACGGGCTGCGCTCGGTTCTGCCTCGCCCCCGGGGTCGTGGCGGAGTGAATCACGGCAACCTCAAACCGCTGAGCAGGGCTGCTCGCGCGGCTAACACCGCCGTGAGTACCGCTACAACTAAATGTGCGCTGCTGAACTCGAGATCATTGAATAAAAAGACATTTATTCTGAATGATCTGTTCTCCTCACACGCGTTAGATATTCTCTTTGTGACGGAGACCTGGATGAAACCGGGTGAGTCGGCTGCCTTCACCGAACTGTTACCTCCTGACTGTACTGTTATAAACTCTCCTAGGATGACAGGTCGCGCAGGAGGAATAGCAACGATCTTTAAAAACAGCCTGTACTGTAAGCCCTTGGCACCGCTGTCATTCTCCTCCTTTGAAGTAAGTCTGCTTGAGCTGCGTCGCTCTGACCCGATTCTATGTGCGGTGATTTATCGGCCGCCGAAATACAATAAGGACTTTATAAAGGACTTTTGTGATTTCTTGGCTGGTGTTCGTATTAAGTACGATAAATTATTAATTGTTGGAGATCTGAACGTTCATGTTTGCTGTATCTCTAAGCCACTGGCTAAAGATTTCCTGGATGTACTTGATGATTTTAACCTTGTTCAGCATGTCACTGAGCCTACACACGAGCGCGGACACACGCTAGATCTTGTCATATCTCTTGGCTTGCCTATTTCTAATGTTCAGGTTTGTGCTCCAGTTCGCTCTGATCATTTTCCTGTAATATTTGATTTTACACTGCCCTGTGACACTCATAACTCTTGCGTTCCGCCACGTCAGTGCCGTGTGTTGAAACCCGCTACTGCAATTCTTTTTTCCTCTGCCTTCGTAGCACAGGCTGAGAATGGTTTACCCGAAGGTCTAGACACTGAGCAACTAACATCTTCCTTTACTTCCACCTGTGCCAGCATCCTGGACACGGTTGCACCGCTAAAAGCCATGCGCCCCAGACCTAGGTCTGAGCCCTGGCTAAACGAGGCTACTCGTGCTGCCAGGAGAGAGTGTCGTAGGGCTGAGCGCAGGTGGAGGAAGGACAGGCTCCGTGTGTCACGTGACATTCTAAAAGAATGTTGGAAAGAATATCAGAGCACTGTCAAAGCTGAAAAGACCAGGCACTTCTCTGATCTTATTTCCAAAAACTTGGATAAACCTCGGGTTTAAAACTATTGACCAGCTTTTAAATCCTCCCCAACCCACGTGTTTGGAAGTTTCTCCTGAGGTCTGTGAAAAATGTCTTTCTTATTTTGTTGACAAGGTCACTACTATTAGAGCACACATCTCCCCCCCTGCCTCTGACCCCTCTATGTCTGTCACCTGCACTCATTAATTTAACCATTTCAACCCTGTGTCTCTGTTAAAACTCAGCGAATTGGTCTC
The DNA here is from genome assembly GCF_963921795.1 of Nannobrachium achirus. NCBI lineage: Eukaryota > Metazoa > Chordata > Actinopteri > Myctophiformes > Myctophidae > Nannobrachium > Nannobrachium achirus. The sequence goes on along the minus strand of NC_137816.1, from coordinate 129,266 downwards.
CCAACTCAAAACCTCATCCTGTCCCACAGACGCTATCCCCACTGACCTCTTTAAGGAGGTCTGGGAGTCCATCGGGCCCAGTGTCCTAAACATCATTAATAGCAGTCTTGTTTCAGGTGTTGTACCAGTGTACTTCAAAAAGGCAGTTGTGACACCATTAATTAAAAAACCAAACCTGGATACCTCTGTCTTGGCAAATTACCGACCTATCTCTAAACTTCCATTTATTTCAAAGATCCTTGAAAAAACTGTCTTGGTACAATTACAGTCTTTTCTCCAGCTACATAACATCTTTGACATATTTCAATCAGGTTTTAAAGCGTTTCACAGTACAGAGTCAGCATTGTCGAGGGTTCTAAATGATGTCCTATTGACCACTGACTCTGGTGATTCTGCGATTTTGCTGCTCTTGGATTTATCCTCTGCTTTCGACACCCTGGACCACAAAACCCTAATTTCAAGATTAGAACATTGTGTTGGTGTTAGGGACTCTGCTTTAGATTGGTTCTCGTCTTACCTTTCTGAGAGATGTTTTTCAGTTAAATATGGAGACTGTGTATCCTCCTCCACCCCCCTGTCTTCCGGGGTCCCTCAGGGCTCGATCCTGGGGCCTATACTGTTCTCCCTATACCTTCTCCCCCTGGGAGAAATCTTTAAAAAACACGGCATCTCCTATCATCTCTATGCGGACGACTCCCAAATTTACATGCCCCTAAAAAAGAAAAGCAACAGCTCTCTGACTCCTCTTCTTGACTGTCTAAATGACATAAAGGCATGGATGGCTTTTAATTTCCTGTGTCTAAATGAGAAAAAAACAGAGGTCATAGTGTTTGGACCCAATGGCCCTGGTGCTATACCTGCTGACTTAGGTGCACTGCAGCCCTATGTTAAACCAGTTGTTTCCAACCTGGGCGTCAAGTTGGACAATGCGCTAAAACTTGACAAACAAATAAGCGCTGTGGTCAGTTCCAGTTTTTATCACCTGAGGTTGCTCGCTAAAATAAAGTCTGTGCTTTCTTTTAGAGACTTTGAGCGTGTCATCCACGCCTTCATTTCCACTCGTTTAGACTACTGTAATGCACTTTATGTTGGTTTAAACCAAGCATCCATTGCACGGTTACAGTTAGTACAAAACGCTGCAGCGCGGCTCCTTACAGGAACCTGCAGTCGTGACCACATCACACCAGTGCTGTCTTCTCTTCACTGGCTCCCCATTCAGTTCAGAATTGATTTCAAGATCCTTTTGTTTGTTTTTAAATCATTGAATGGGTTGGCACCCCAATACCTTGCAGACCTCTTGGAGGTCTACAACCCTCCAAGGTCTCTGCGCTCCACGGGCCAGTTGAAACTGGAGCCCCCAAAGGGCAAAACAAAAAAGACCAGAGGCGACCGAGCTTTTTCAGTCGCAGGTCCCACCTTATGGAACACACTCCCCTACCAAGTCAGACTGGCCCCCACCATCGAGATCTTTAAATCTCGTCTGAAGACACACCTGTACGCCCTGGCTTTTAATTCCAGTTGAGAGTTCATATGGTCTTGTTTTGCTTATTATTTTCACTGTTTGACGCAGCTGCGTCTTTTATTGTCAGTGTTTTTTCTACTGCTCTTTTTACTGTATTTTATGTTTTGTTGCTTTTTTGTATCTTATCCTTTGTGTATTTAGCCGTGATTCTATGTACAGCACTTTGTAAACTCTGTTTTTAAAATGTGCTATATAAATAAAGTGGATTGGATTGGATTGGAACTCAACGGGCGCATCCCGCGGCAGCCGCAGCACACGCCCCCAAAACAGTCTGAACTGATAGCTGCCTGGTCGCTCTTGAAAGCTGAAATCTTGCCTTCGGTCCTAACTATTGAGAACCAATGGTACAGACGATATATTTTATTAGTCCAGTGTTGTTTTACCCTCGGAAATCGGTAGCTCTGGTCCATAGCGTAGCGCTATGTCACCGATGAGCCCTTGCGCTTTAGGAAAGCCTGCGCACCCTCTCCTCTGTAGTAAAAATACAAAGTACAGTTTCGCTTCTCACCAAAACAAAGACATCTCCATAGAGTAAAAAGCCTACTTTCAGAAGTGGGGGCAATCTGTCTAAATGTCACGTATAAAAAGCACTTTTTGCCATAAAAGAAAATATATTTCACCCGAAAGCAATATCTGGTCAATGGACTTTTCTATTGACAAGATCTGTAGAGGGCGGTGTGGAGTAGCTAAAACTTCCAGTGAAATATGTTCTTTTCTGGACCAAATGTGTATTTTAGACGTGAGATGGGGGGCTACGAGTGTTGCCACTAAGGACAGTAGGCTTTCGACATCTTAGAACCGCCTTTTTTTTGGGTGAGTAGTGAAACTGTATATTTTATTTTTACTACAGACAAGAGGCTGAGCAGCCTGTGCTGCCGCGGCTCAGAGCGCAAGTGCTCACCAGTGACATAGCGTAGTGTTAGATACGGGACCAGAGGGGAAAACTCGCTGGCTGTCTTTATCCTTGGGAAAACGGTGAAGAAGTTTTTTTTCTGTTACCCAGAAATGCGTGGATATATCTCCCTTGTGTTAGCAATGGCAGATAAAGGTTAGCTAAGTTGCTATTCAAGGCTAGCTGGTAGGAGCGATCAGCAGCGACCACACAACAAATAAACAGAGTGTGCTGCAGCAGCTCACAGAAGCACAGAGCATACGCCATGAGTGATGCGGCGCCATAGAGTTATAGTGCGGCGCAGTGATCTACTCAAGAGAAGAAATAGTACCATGTTACAGAGGGGTCAAAGTTGAACGAGCATTACTCGTAGAAGTAGAAATAGGTCAACAATAATAATGACGGCGGTTTTGTGGATTAGTTTATTACAAAAAATAGGTTCTAGTAGCAACTCAATGGAACTACTTTTAATTCAGCACAAAAATGACCACAGTTCTGTCCAGGGGATTCAGCTAACCAATTCATGCCCTTAGAACAAGTCCATTACTGGTGAGTACTCCACACAGCTGCGTTTATAACAGGGGTGCCCAGTCTGCCCACACTTTTTTGACTTGAGAGCTACTTTTAGAATGACCAGCTCAACGTGATCTACCCACCCAAAACAATGTACGTGAGGGGGCTTTGGAATAGCGGCACTGGCATTACACACACATGGAATGGGAAATAGTGCGGGAAGAAAATCTTAATGGAATGTAAGTGGTAGGTTTTCTGGTTCTTTGTAATGCTATGAAAACAAAGCATTGGCCCCAATTTGCCTACTTTGGAAGCCATGAAGGGAGATGTTGGGCCCTTCTTGATGTTAATCAAGTGCCCTTTATTGACGGATGCCAAAAGTGGTTTTGTGATGATTTTAACAATATATATATTTTAGGGGCATGTCATGTGTTCTACCTGCACAGCCTTTGAGATCTACTGGTAGATCACGATCTACCTTTTGGGCACCCCTGGTTTATAAAATAGGCGAACTATCACTTTAACTTTGACTGTAAATTGTATTAAACTTTTGGAACACAAGTACATTATTTCCATAGAAAAATAAAAAGAAGCCTTTCTCCTTAATCAATTTATTTGTCTTATGGCTTAAGTACCCCTTTAACTTAATTGAAAAGCCTCATTCTAACCAATTATTTAACAACTAAAGTAAGTACATGCATGCACAATTCCTATAACACAATGTGCTTTACATATTTCCACAGATGTTCCCGATGGTCTGATACCTGATGTTACAAGGCACAGAGGAAGAGAAAAGGAGTTGACTGAACCACACTGTTGGAGAGGTCATCGAAACATTTGCTTTGTTTAAAGACCTTGATAAAGCAGATAGTATTTGTGAGCCACCAGAGAAAACCAAGTTTCCCTGTAGAGCAGCTGGTTGTACATGTTTGCCAAGACACGGTCACGGCATGAGCTATCAAAGCATGGCCTAACACATGACTATAGCACCATGAGGGAGCCCATAGTGCACAATCACAGTAATTCAGACCATGTCAAGGAACACTCGGAAGACAGGCTCATGTTTGGGTTAATCTTGGCTGACATGCAGGACACTGTACAAGAGGGGGATGGAGGGAGGCTCATGCACCTGTACAGGATGGCTTTATTGTTTTATAAGGTATATGGACACACTCACTACGCTTACAGTACACTGCTTCTAACTGTACAGCTAAAAGCCACCTTGTCTCCAAGGATGGCACATTCTGTGACATGGAACATATTCTATAATGGGAAGGGAGGAAAGGGTAGGAACATTCCTTTAGATCTTCAGCTAGAGCATCTGAATTATTTTTTTAAATCATTCTTAGGGTGTTGGTCCAAACCTGTCCGACAACATGGCCTTAAAGGCCAAGTTCAGTCAAATAAATATGATAACAAGTGTATTCCCAGTTTGTCACAGAGTAATGTATTATTAGCCAACAGACACAATTTGAATGATGAAAAAAATCGAAAGGTTTGAAAAATTATGTTTAAAAATGTGTGAAATCCAATACATATTTTTCTGCCCTCTTGGCCAAGTACTGTAGGGGCGTGGCCTATGTATTACATATTACATTATCACCGTGATACAAACGACGGTGAAAGCATGACAATATGTTGCCCCAGATATGATTCAAAAACCTAAAATGGTCTTATTCCACAATGCTGTAATATAAAGTTCCATTTTTACAGGGGTTCAGAGATGACTTCTACATGTATAATATGTCTATAAACAAATAGTTTAATTCCCTGAACCCCCCCTTTAAATGTTAATGTTGTCTAATAGTCACACATTTCACACAGACACCGGTTAAGTTATTTATTATTTGAAGGTAAACAATGAAGGTATGTTCAAACAGTTCAGGACATCACTTTGATTAAGAAACTTTACATTAAAACAATAATCGTGGTTCAGTGAAGTAACAATGTGTAATAAAACAAATTATAATATTTTTGGGAAAATATACAGTTCTGATATTTTATACTTTTTTAGATTTATCAAAAATAAAGTGTAATCTCTGTCAAATCCTGATTTAAAATGTATCTCCTCCTACAATGTTTAAACTAGACACTGCGAGCTAATAGACACTGTTACCACTTTTACACACTTTATACACATTTATGATACACATGAAGAAAATAAAAATAAATAAATAATAAAAATCATGTGTACAGGTATGTTACAGAAACATAATCTGACATTTTTATGAAATAACAGCAACATTTCTGCTAACAGAGCCTATTAGTCCACTAAGAGCACAATTATGAGTAATTATGAGTCCACAAGTTGGTGCTGTGGAGTCAGAGCTAAAACACACACACACACACACACACGCACACACACGCGTGCATGCACGCACGCACGCACACATGCACGCACGCACACAAACACTCTCACACACACACACACACACACACACACACACACACACACACACACACACACACACACACACACACACACACACACACACACACACACACACACAATATATAATGACTGTGATAGTATGTGTTCTATGTGTGAACAAAATAAACAGACAGACAGACATACAGACAGACAGACAGACAGACAGACAGACAGACAGACAGACAGACAGACAGACAGACAGACAGAGAGACTGGATGAATGATTAGGACATTTAGTCCCAGACAGACAGACAGACTGGCTGGCTTGCACACCTGCTCATTCAACCAGCACATCAATAAATGTGTCATCATAATCTGAGCTTTCGGTCCCATTATGCATTTTTGATAAAGAAATATCGTCCCATTTTGATGTGTGACATATTGCATCATGCATCCTTAACCCTTTAAACCCCAGCATCCATATTGTGGGTTAAACCCTCGCTGAAAATAGCCGATCTACAAGCTCAAAGCGCGTCGCAAAGCGACACGCCTTGAACTTGTAGATTGGCTATTTTCATCGGAAACAGAACAGCCACTAGTATAGAGCCCTGAGGGACTCCAGGGTTTAAGGGGTAAATAATTAGTGCCTCATTAGACCTGGGGTCAAAAGGTGAAAGGTCAGAATGAATGTGTGTATTGTCATGAAACCAGGAGGGAATGACCTGCAGCCTGACCCACAGGTCAAAGGTTATGACCTGAAGCCTGGCCCACAGGTCAAAGGTTATGACCTGCACCCTGACCCCAAGGTCAAAGGTTATGACCTGCACCCTGACACCAAGGTCAAAGGTTATGACCTGCACCCTGACGCCAAGGTCAAAGGTTATGACCTGCAGCCTGACGCCAAGGTCACACCATTCTAATGTACCGCACTCACACACGCACGCTCACACACGCATACACGCCTCTGACCTCCTGACCCTGCTACCATCCCTCCTCCTCCTATATCTGACACAGAGACACTGAGGAGTTAAGCCCCCAGCAGTTGAACCCAGCATATAGCAGTTCAGTGAATGTGGTCTGGAAGGTGTACAGGTGCGTCAGTGTGTCAGAGGACACTGTGTAGAAGGACAGAGTGCCTGCAGGACAGTCTACATACACTGATACTCTACCGAGGTCAGGGGAGGTTCTGACAGGGAGAACAGTTTCATTCTTATTGTGACTCACAGTGTACCTCTTATTAATACCATCACATTCCAGACACCAGGACACGTCATTGTATCCAAACTCACTGTCATCACCCTGTCTATTGATTCCTCTATATGTCACTGCTATAGAAACATCTCTACTCCACTCTGCCTCCCAATAAAAGCGTCCAGTCAGACTCTCTCTACACATCACCTGTCTCCAGTCCTTAAATCTGTCTGGATGATCAGGATACTGATTCCCTCCATCACGTGTCACCTTCCTGTTGTTCTCAGACAGAATGAGGTCTCTGTTTGTTGTGTTTGGATCCAGTGTGAGTTCACAAACATCTGATGAGAAAACAACACACACCACCAGTTTACTATCATATATAACAATAAAATATATGATATTAATATATTAATAATAGTTTACGGTACTTTTACTTGGGAATTTGATTACTTGAGTATGTTGTTCTTTTCATACTTGCTATAAAATTAGCTATGTAAAATACCATATCTACACGCTCACAATGTGTTGCAGTGCGAGCTTGCAGACCTGCCATTTTTGGTCTTTTAAGTATATTGGATGTCAATACTTTTGTACTTTTACTCAAGTAAAATATTGAATACAGGACTTTACTCTAACAGGGTATATATATATATATATATATATATATATATATATATATATATATACACACACCGCAAAATCCACTTCACATGTATTTTATTGCAACTCACATTTTAAGCATTGTAAAATTACAAATTCTGTTTTCCAAATCTTACATAGCTACACATCTCAAACTGTGGATCACAAAATAAAACACAAGTTGCAAATATTATCAAAATGTTCATACTAAAGTGGCTTTTTTCAGCGACACAACAAAGAAGAAAATCTACTTTATTATCGCCCTTTATCTGTCCCAGCAACACACTCTCGCAGGACTCTAGCGCAAGTAAACACACTCTCGCGGGATCTATAGCACCAGTAAATAGGACGTTCGCGACATTTGCCGCCAGAGCCGGCGCCCACTTAGGAGGCTATTTGTAGGCTTTGTGTAAAACTACGCTACTCGACCTCAGGGAGTGTTTCTTGTCAAATTACTCATATGATTATGATCATCTTTATTCACAGTAGGATGTTAATGAGTGAATGTCACATGTTGTTTGTGCTGCTTTGATTTAATGAATAAAACAGAATAAACACTTACACTTCCTCACACCTGGTTTCAGCCTCTTCTCTCCACTATGGTCCACACTGTGGGAGGAAAACAGACAAAGTCAGGCCTTCATAGTCTATAGTAGAGGTTCTAAAACATGTTTGTTTCAGGTCACCCTGTAAATAACGTATTAATCCATGGCACGCATGAATTACATTGTTACTTTACAGTACCTTACATTTATGTCAAATATGTAAATCTTCCCCCCTAAAGATACAATATGTCAACATTTGACAGAATATCTGTTTCCATTAGGACAGATCAAAAATAACTTTTATATTTGGCGTTTAACCACTTAAACCCCCTATTCTGGGGGGAACATTCACCAAAAATAGCAGATCAACAAGCTCACAACATGTCACAATGTGACTCATTGTGAGGTTGCAGATCTGCTATATTAGGTGAAGACACCTAGTGTACTGCAGGCAACTCAGGTCTGTTTTACTATAACTACAAGTGGTTAAGCTGAAGTGTTATTGATAAATTCCAAATATTATCAAAGTATTCGCCACAGCAGAAACCATGGCCTTTAGTCACTGTTGTGTAGAAACCTTGTATCTCCATAATATCCATATTAAACCTTTTACATTCTTCGTATAGCTAGTATACGCTACTTAGTCATACAAGAGCGTAAGAGAAAAATTGTGAAAGTAGCCATTCTACAAACTTACAACATGGCACATTGTGACGTGTTGTGAGTTTGTAGATCGTCTATTTTCACTATTTTAAGATGTTTTTAAAAATAATAAGAAAGGTTTCCACCCAACATATTGATAATGATTTTATATCATGAAACATTAAACAATACTATACAGCATGGTTATTCAACTATAGAAATTAAAATGATTTACCCACACATGTATGTTACTTTAGAGTAATCACTGTGTATAAATAGTTTTGTCTTATTTTCACAAATACATGTGACCCTTTACTGTCTGTCAGTCAGTACATCGACCATGTTGTGATGGAGTGGAGTCTCGAAGCAGAGTGCATTTTCACATTAAAGGAAATTTTTTAAGCTGATTGCCTAATAGCTTACCTTATGAATACCTCTTCCCTTAAATCCAGCCTTAAGGAAAGCTTAAGGGAAGCTTCCCTTATCGAAACATGTGACTTCCATAGGGAATGCAACGGAACCTTAAGCCCCGCCTCCCCCCAGGTTTTTGAAAAGGGATAAAACCTAAAAGTCTGTGGACAGCACCATAATCTTTCATGGATAAATATGACTTATGGGGGCTAGTAGTGTCTAAAAAAGCGTATTGTGTCTAAAAAAAGACACATAGGCACTTGTACACATGCCCGCATGCAATAAACAATGGAAAGAAGTAAATGAAAACATTTTAACACTAACCTTTTCTTTTTTCTAAGTACAATCTAAAATATTGTTGTAAAAAAAAAGTTGTCCTTTAAGCACCAACATTCATATTAATGTTTAGAATTGATGAAAGGGACAAATTGTCTAGGGCACAGAACAGTTGAAAAGCCCTGCTATACAGCATCATCGTATTATTTCGCTCCTCTAAACCTACTAGAAGCCATTTGCAGCGTGTCTTTCCCTACCTGAGAGTCTTCAATCCCCAGCCTGGATCCTGCACTCCAGCAGAGAGATGCTCCACACAGTTTCCCAAGTGATTATAGCTCAAATCAAGCTCTTTCAGGTGGGAGGGGTTGGATCTCAGAGCTGAGACCAGAGCAGAACAGCCTTCCTCTGAGACCATACAGCCTGACAACCTACACACGCACGCACGCGCACACGCACGCACGCACGCACGCACGCACGCACGCACGCACACACACACACACACACACACACACACACACACACACACACACACACACACAACATGGTTGTTATTATGTGTGAAGCCTGTCAACATTAATTTGGTTTGTCATTTGCATGTTTGCATGAAAAGAAAATCGTACTCAGGACCAGCAATGTACAATAAATAACTATCAATAAATATGCATAAAATCCTCAGCATAAAACTGAGCAGCATATTAAAAACAGTAGTAGCATATCCAGCATTTATTAGACGATATTACATGGCAGCATTGACATACTATATTAACAGTACAGCAAGGCAGAACTGTGAAAGTGCATTTATTGTGGATTAGAGTTCAACAGTCTAACATCATTTTTAGCTTTGATGCAGCCCCTTGCCCGTTGGGAGCGGGTCAACAGCTTATGGGCCGGGTGAGTGGGGTCCTCTATGAGTGTGGTTGCTATAGGCAACACACTATTGTTCTAGGTCTGGGAACTTTTATACAGCTAAAGTGAACCTGTTTTTGTTAACCTTTTGACAGAAGTTATCTGAGTTGAGAATTCCAGATATCTTGGACAATATTAAGTCCAATCAGACAATATCACAATATAAAATATAAATGGCCAGCGTCAGTGTGACCATAATTCCCCAGAATTGCACCTTTCTAGTTATAATTACAATAGCTATTGTCAGGCTTTGTCTGGTGTTCTGTACATGTTCAGGGATACTGACCTGAGTGTCTCCAGCGTACAGTCTGGACTCCCCAGTCCAGCAGAGAGTTTTTTCACTCCAGAATCGGTCAATTCATTGTTACTAAGATCCATTTCCTTCAAACTAGAGGAGTTGGAGCTGAAGAGTGATGATAACTCTTCACAGCATGTCTCTGACAGGTTACAGCCACTCAGCCTGGAGAAACATTAGTGATACAATAATGTGTTCATTAGTGATAAAAAAACATTACCATGTTGTCTTTATTTTTTTCTATAAAAGAAATATAGCATAATGTATCCCGTATCAGACTTTGTCTGCCTCCCTCTAAAATTCTATATTAAATAGTCAGGCTAATTTACCGTACACATGCCAAAGGGGCATGGTGTTCTGTACATGTTCAGGAATACTGACCTGAGTGTCTCCAGTGTACAGTCTGGACTCCCCAGTCCAGCAGAGATTTTTCTCACTCCTGAATCGGTCAATTCATTGTTACTGAGATCCAGTTCCTTCAAACTAGTGGAGTAGGAGCTGAAGAGTGATGATAGCTCCTCACAGGATGTCTCTGACAGTTTACAGCCACTCAGCCTGGAGAAACATTAGTGATACAATAATTTGTTCATTAGTGATAAAAAAAACATTACCATGTTGTCTTTATTTTTTTCTATAAATGAAATATAGCATAATGTATCGTGTCTGCTTCCCTCTAATATATATATATATGTGTGTGTGTGTGTGTGTCCCAATCTCATGGAGGGGCAGTCATCTCGGAAAGTACAGCTTTAGACAGGGACTGAAAATACCGATAAAGCCACTAAAGCATTTCATAAATATCAGGCTACATTTCACTTAAACGCCAGAGCTTAACTCTGCATGTAAATAAGACTTTTTTTTAATTAATGTGAGAGATCGGGACATAATTCTGTTGGTCCTCCCAGAATACAGCTAACATGCTAGTTATCACCACCCTGTGTTAGCCATTTGTAGCCAAATGCGGTAATATCGGCGCTCCATTACCTAGCGTTGCAAATCACAGTATTTATCCTGTTAATGTAGTGCCACGTATGTTCCAAATGAACCACGTTACGTTGTTATAATGATTTAATCTATTATTTATTTATTTATTTATTTATTATTGCGCTGTTCTGGCGCTGTTCTTCTTCTCGAGTTTGGAAAAAAAGGATCCGTTCCGTTTCCTGCCTGAGCCGGATGCGAGCCGAGTCCTTTGTTGTCACTGCTTAGCATTGACTCAGAAAAGTGTCATGATCGTAAACTGTCTAGTTTTAACGTTCAGAGCGTTTTCTTTTTGGACAATAAAAACATTGACAGCCAGGGGAAAAAAATCCATGAAGGACACGGAATGCAATCGTTCACTCGCCGTTGGAAAATTGACTTAGTAGACTATTCTGGATGACTGGCTGATGAGTGGCTAACGCTAACGTTAGCTAGCGCTAGCTGCAGGCTAACGTAGGCATCTGTTGTATAAAACGCGACCAAACTCTATTTTTGCTCTTCTACAAGCTCACAACGCGAGGCGGTTAAGCGTAGCCTGTAGATTGTGGTTTATTATCAGAGTCAGATGATCCTTCAATCTGACTGAAGTTACACAAACACTCGATGATGTTACATAAAGCACAGTTAGCACAGTTAGCCGACCAATTTCGATAGGGCATGAGTTCTGGTGTTGCGCACGTGCATTCCCGTAGAGCAACGTAGAGTAGACGAAAACTGTGCCCCATAGAACTTTGTGCCTCTATAGGAAGACATACTTTCCTTTTCTCATAAAAGTATCAGTACTATAGGCAGTTGCCTACTGCAATGTATACTCTGTTACAAGTAGAAGTCCGGTATTAAATAAATATATATTTTAAAATAGCAGATGTACAAGCTCACAATGTGAGCTATTTTCAAATGGCCAAAATGTGTATAGGCTACAATTTGGACTATTAAAATAAAAATCTACAAAGCAATAACTAAAGTTTAAAACATACATAAACCACTTTAGCCCTATGTTATACCAAGGCTATTTAAAAATAGCCGATCTACAAGCTCACAGCTCATTGCGGTGCGACGCGTTGTGAGCTTGTAGATCTGCTATTTTCAAACATTTTGTACTTTTACTTTTGGTACTTTAAGTACATTTGGATACCAATACTTTTGTACTTTTACTCAAGTACATTTTTAATTCTGGACTTTTACTTGTAACAGAGTGATTCTACATTGCAGAATTGATACTTTTACTTAATTATAAAATGTAGGTACTTTTTCCACTACTGTGTAAACGTTTGTGTTCTCATGCCAATAAAGCTTCTTTGAATTGAATATGAATTGAAGATTGCTCCCCATGTGGTGGAGTCAGGTCATTGCAGGTTAGAAATGTATTTAAAATATCTCAAAAGTACTATTTCAGCATGGCATCATTCTATAAGCCAAAACTGTTGGGTCAATCTCCACAACCATATCATTTTGTAGCTATGATCCCCAGCTTTCAAATGAAATGAAAAAATGAAAATGAAAAAAAAAAAAAAAAAAAAATCAATGACTAGCCGCCAGCTGCGCTGGGACACATATAGTCAGGCTAATTTACACATGTATTTAAATGAGGATATGCATAGTATTCTGAAAATGTTCAGGAATACTGACCTGAGTGTCTCCAGCGTGCAATCTGGACTCCCCAGTCCAGCAGAGAGTTTTTTCACTCCAGAATCGGTCAATTCATTGTTACTGAGATCAATTTCCTTCAAACTAGAGGAGTTGGAGCTGAAGAGTGATGATAGCTCCTCACAGCATGTCTCTGACAGGTTGCAGCCTCTCAGCCTGGAGAAACATTTGTGATATAATAATGTGTTTATTAGTGATAAAAAACATTACCATGTTGTCTTTATTTTATGATTTATTTATGTAAAAGAACGATAGCATAATGTATCCAGTATCGGACTTTGTCTGCCTCCTCCTAAAAGTATATATATTTTAATAGTCAGGCTAATATCCATGTATTTAAACCAGGATATGAATGGTGTTCTGTACATGTTCAGGAATACTGACCTAAGTGTCTCCAGTGTACAGTCTGGACTCCCCAGTCCAGCAGAGAGTTTTTTCACTCCGGAATCGGTCAAATCATTGTAACTGAGATCAATTTCCTTCAAACTAGAGGAGTTGGAGAGAACTGATGATAACTCTTCACAGCATCTCTTTGAGACGTTGCATCCACTCAGCCTGGAGAAACAAACGTTTGTGGATGAAATCAATATGTTTGTGTTTTGTTTTAAAGAAACATGTTAGAAATGAATATATTATATTATATTAACAATGCTATAATTATTTTCTCATTATGTTGTCATTCCCATTCCATAAAATTCTTTGCAAGTCTATCAGCAAAATAAATTGTAAACTTTGCTTCTGTATTGTTTAACTGTTGTGCACTCACGTCTCTGTCTCCCTCTCCCTCCCTCTCCCTCTCTCTCTCTCTCTCTCTCTCTCTCTCTCTCTCTCTCTCTCACACACACACACACACACACACACACACACACACACACACACACACACACACACACACACACGCACACACACACAATTTAGATTAGTCTATGTTTCACCAAGGTGATTTGGACTGCCTTGGATATGTTGAACAAGTTTAAGAAGACTTCTGCTGATTTTAATGAACTTTCGCTTAAGCTCTCTGGGAGTGATAACCCTTAACCAATTTTGTATGTGTCATTATAAATTATAAAAATTCAAACATTTTCAAACGTGATAAACTTTTTTCTTTCAAAAATAGCAAAAATGGCATATACAGGTATACAAGCTCACTTCACATGCTGGTAGCTGTAGATCTGCTATTTTCACTATTTGTCATATGAGGAGTGTTGAAATAGTTTAATGCTTGAATTATCTTCACTATAACAGAACAATGATATAATATATTAAATGTATCCAGTTATCAGGGCACTTACAATGCTCTACTCGAGGCTTTGACCAGTGGCAGCAGCCCCAGGAGAGCCTTCTCTGAAGCTTGGTATTTCTTCAGGTCAAACACATCCAGATCCTTTCCTGATGACAGCAACATGGCAGCTATAGTTGACCACTGAGCAGGAGAGAGTTTCTCTGTGGAGAGACTTCCTGAACTCAGGGACTGTTGGATCTCCTCTTCTAGGGAGTGATCATTGAGCTCATTCAGACAGTGGAACAGATTGATGCTTCTCTCTGGCGAGGGATTCTCCCTTATCTTCTTCTTGATGTACTTGACAGTGTTCTGATTGGTCTGATTGCTACTTCCTGTCTCTCCCAACATATTGATGCTCTCTGGAGATTGATTTTCATTGACCTTGGCTGTTTCCTGATTGGCCTGTGGTCTACTTCCTGTCTGTCCCAACAGTCTTTGTAAGAGACTCTGATTGGTCTCCAATGAGAGGCCCAGCAGGAAACGGAGGAACAAATCCCAGTGTCCATCTTCACTCTGTGAGGCCATATCTACAGCACTCTGGTAGAGGTGTTTGATCTTAGATTTGCCTCTAAATAGCTTGGACCACATGGAGGTTGACAGTAGGTTGACACCATCTTTGATGAATGTGTCAAAGACATAAAGAGCAGCCAGAAACTCCTGAACACTCAGATGAACAAAGCAGAACACCTCTTCCTTGTACCATCCACCCTTCACCTCTTTAAATGTCTGGGTGAACACTCCTGAGTACACAGTTGCATCTATGATATTAATGCCACACTCAATCAGATCTTCTTCATAGAAGATCAGGTTGCCTTTCTTCAGCTGTTCAAAGGCCAGTTTTCCCAGAGACAGAATGGCCCTTGTATTCTTCTCTGGATTCCAGTCAGCATGTCTCTGATCTTTGTCATGATACTTCACATTGGTCTGTTCAGACTGAACATCCATGAAACGGAGGTACATGTCAGTCAGTGTCTTTGGCAGTGATATTTTCACCGCTTTTTTCAACATGTTCTCCAGAACTGCAGCAGTGATCCAACAGAAGACTGGAATGTGACACATGATGTGGAGGCTTCGTGATGTTTTGATGTGTGAAGTGACTGTTCTGGCCTGGTTCTCATCATCACTGAATCTCTTCATGAAGTATTCATCCTTTTGGGGGTCAGTGAACCCTCTGACCTCTGTCACCCTGTCAACATAAACTTTTGGGATCCGGGTGGCTGCTGCAGGTCGTGTGGTTATCCAGATGCGAGCAGAGGGAAGCAGGTGACCACTGATGAGGTTTGCCAATAACACGTCCACTGATGTTGGCTTTGTTTCATCAGTCCAGATATTATTTACCTGGAACTGTAGAGGAGGCCGAAACTCATCTAGACCATCAAAGATGAACAGAACTTTGGAACTGTTGAAGGTGGAGATTCCTGCTTCCTTGATTTCATGAAAAAAGTGATGAATTAGTTCCACCAGGGTATAAGTCGTCTTCATTTTCAAATTCAGCTCTCGGAAAGTGAAAGGAAATACAAAGTCGATATCCTGGTTGGCTTTGTCTTCAGCCCAGTCCAGAGCGTACTTCTGAGTTAAGACTGTTTTGCCAATACCAGCCACCCCCTTTGTCATCACTGTTCTGATTGGTTTATTTTGTCCAGGTAAAGGCTTAAAGATGTCTTCTGATGTGATTGGTATTTCTAGTCCGGCTGGTTTCCTGGATGCTGTTTCAATCTGTCTGATCTCATGTTCTTTATTGACCTCTCCACTGTCTCCCTCTGTGATGTAGAGCTCTGTGTAGATCTTGTTCAGAAGTGTTTTTGGTCCTCCTTTTGGGATCCACTCCAACAAACACTCAAATTTCTCCTTCAGATTATACTTGAGTTGTTGATACACAGGATCAGGAGTTTCTAAATGACCAAAGAACAAAACATGTTATGGTAGATGTGGTCCTCCAATGAGAGCTTTTGGTCATTCTAATGATAAAAGGGAATCATGTTTCTGCTGCTGTAGACATTGAGCTATGGAAAAGCAGTTTGATCTCAGTTGATCTAAATTATTGACAAGGATTAACCACTCAAGCCGAACATGATTTGTCATACTACAAACAACGGAAATAGGCAATCTACCAGCTCACACTCATCGCTGAGCTATGTAAAAGTATTTTGTTTGACGTCTGATCTACATTATTTACTAATTAACCACTTAAACTGCTGATATACAAGCTCACAACATGTCAGGCTGAAACACCTTTTGAGCTCATTTTTTTTTTATTAAAAAAAAAGTATTGTGTTAACGTGTGGTTTGGAAAATATATACCCAATTTAATCCCCAACATAGGAATGGCAGAAAACGCAAATAGAAAATGGCTGCTGAAACCAATGATACATCATAGCTAAATTAATAAACACTAGACAAGTAATAACAAAAGAGAAACATCTTGTACATACTATGTTCTGGTGGATCACTGTCTGGTGATGGAAAAACTCTTAGTGGATACTCTATGACACGCACGCACGCACGCAGGCAGGCAGGCACGCACGCAAGCGCACACACACACACACACACACACACACACACACACACACACACACACACACACACACACACACATTAATTTAAGTCTACCTAGAATGAATTGCACATCGCCTGACTATGAATACGTATAGTAGGGCATTTTTTCATCAGTGAAAAGATTATTCTGTTTTTTCCTGTTTATTTTAATGTTCCAACCTCCCCCCACTCTCCCCCCTCTACAAAGCTACTGTCAGACCCCTAGTTATACCCAGCTTCATTCATTTCGCCATCACCCAGCAGTACAATTGACCGAATTCACGACACGCAACTTCTTGGTGCTGACGTCACAGTTGAAGGGGAAAAATACTAATATCCCATAGAGTTAACACAGAAATCGCAAATTTAATGCAATTTCCGAAAAGTAATGTATAAAATACAGCTAGCATGATCAAGAAAACAAGATAGTAAAAGGCACAAAGCGTTATAATTTACTTTACCGTTCGAAATAATGATTTGTTGGCTTTAAGTCCAGCAATTTCTATGTTATTTTACCCTCCAAAGCTGACGTCAGCACCAGGAAGTTGCTGAGAAATTCCCTGAGTGCGCGTGCGTGGGCGGGCCGTGAATAGGGTCTATATACAGTATAGTACCCGTACAGTGAAGGCGATATGTGACGTAAGTCATCAATCATATTAGCATATATATTTTAGTTCTCTCTTTTTAGGGCCCGAGCACACACAGTGTGTTGACGACCCTATTGTTTTTGCAAAGATTATTATTCCGCCGAATGAATCGCGTTTTTGAGCCGCAAAACGTACTCCAAAAGTTGTGCAACTTTGCACACACATCACAAGTGGCGAAAAATTTCGTATTTAAAAAAAATCAAAAGGGGGCGTGGCCTAATGGCTCAATAGCGCCCCCTACAAAACTTCGTGCCTCAAGCCCCACCATACGGTTTCACCTACATGTACGAAAATCGGTACACGCCTGTATCATGTCAGGACTCACAAAAAAGTCTCTTGGCGCCATGTCCGAAACCAAACAGGAAGTCAGCCATTTTGACTAATTAGTGGCGTTTTGGTGCATTTTTGGCCGTTTTCACAGGTCGCACTTTAACGAACTCCTCCTAGGGAGTTAATCGGCTCAACTTCAAGTTCGCTCGGCATACTCAAGACACCTTAACGATGAAAAGTTGTGCGAATCGTGAGTTTTCATAAAACGGCGTGCCCGTGGTGAAGCATCAAACTTCCTTCGCCAAACAGGAAGTGCCCTTCGCCAAACAGTAAGTGTATCTATAAATCATGAACCGTTTGTCGTACAGACTCGTGGCTGGTGTCATATGACTTGATTAAGAGTCCTTAACCATATTTGGCAATTCCTTCGCCAAACAGGAAGTGCCCTTCGCCAAACAGGAAGTGCCTCTATAAATCATGAACCGTTTGTCGTAGAGACTCGTGGCTGGTGTCATATGACTTGATTAAGAGTCCTTAAGCATATTTGGCACTTCCTTCGCCAAACAGGAAGTGCCCTTCGCCAAACAGGAAGTGCCTCTATAAATCTTAAACCGTTTGTCGTACAGACTCGTGGCTGGTGTCATATGACTTGATTAAGAGTCCTTAACCATATTTGGCACTTCCTTCGCCAAACAGGAAGTGCCCTTTGCCAAACAGGAAGTGCCTCTATAAATCATGAACCGTTTGTCGTACAGACTCGTGGCTGGTGTCATATGACTTTATTAAGAGTCCTTAACCATATTTGGCACTTCCTTCGCCAAACAGGAAGTGCCCTTCGCCAAACAGGAAGTGCCTCTTTATCTCATGAACCGTTTGTTGTGAAGACGCGTGGGTGGCATCATATGACTTGATTAAGAGTCCTTAACCTTAATTGGCACTTCCTTCGCCAAACAGGAAGTGCCCTTCGCCAAACAGGAAGTGCCTCTATAAATCATGAACCGTTCGCAGTACAGACTCGTGGCTGGTGTCACGTGACTTGGTTAAGAGCCCTTTACCATATTTGGCACTTCCTTTGCCAAACAGGAAGTGCCCTTCGACAAACAGGAAGTGCCTCTTTATCTCATGAACCGTTTGTCGTACAGACACATGGGTGGCATCATATGACTTGATTAAGAGTCCTTAACCTTAATCGGCACTTCCTTCGCCAAACAGGAAGTGCCCTTCACCAAACAGGAAGTGCCTCTTTATCTCATGAACCGTTTGTCGTACAGACGTGTGGGTGGCGTCATATGGCTTGATTAAGAGTCCTTCAGCTTAATTGGTTAAACTAGCCCCGCCCCCTCTTCTGATTGGCTGCTGCCCCTTGTGATGTGGGTAGAGCTGCGAGGGCCTGGTCATCGCTGCTTGCAGCTTTAATTTTAATTGTATTTTATTTTTATTTTTGGCATGTCATCACCCGTATGAATAAAGTTCTCAAACTCACTGACCTTCAGGATCACGCTCACGCTTAGACTCAGGTGAAGAAAACATGTTCCGTATACGATCTGAGATGAAATTCAAACACAGTGACAACATGACATGACACGACACGACATGCAGTAACATTAGCGGTGCCCTAAGGTACCTCCACATATAAAAACATTTAAAAACATACATTTGAAGAACAAAAAAACAGTAACATAAAACTAAATTAAACTTTAGATTCCATTTATATAAACTATACTTTGGACATAAACATACAAGTAACAAGCGAGAAGAGATTTCCCCCAAAACACGCACGCACGCACGCACGCACGCACGCACGCACGCACGCACGCACGCACGCACGCACGCACGCACGCACGCACACACACACACACACACACACACACACACACACACACACACACTGATCGGTTAAACAGCTGAGCTGTCTGTGAAAGACACACCCAGACTGTGTGTTATACAACTGTGAGAGGATGGGCACAGCTGAGTGAGGTTAGAAGAGTGAAGCCACAGACAATCAGTGACACGCCACAGACACATGACTGAGTGTTACAGCAAATGTGTAACTCTAAGTTACACATTTGGTATAACACTCAGTCACATGTGTCTGTGGAGTGTTACTAACTTACAAACTTTTGTGACCTGCCTTCATGGATGGAATGGGAGGGAGGAACTATGGGAGGGAGGAACTGAAGTCGATAGGTAACGTAATGTTGTGTATTAGTGTGACGGACTGACTGACGGACATGAAGTGGAGGTTTTGATAGTAACTGTGACCTGATGGTCGCAACAAGCGATTGCGTGCATGAAGTCCACAATATCTCTTAAAGCTGTGGTTTTGGGGGTCCCGAGATGATTAACATAATGTGCAACATTGTTTTCTCTTTAAACAAACAAACCAACATAAAGTTTTAAGTTTATAGAGGGTATCTGCACATTTATAAAGTGACAATTTAAGGACGTTTTAATACCTCTAAAACAAATTAAACATTAGCCAAATTGTCAAGTATTTGAGGCAGAAATTGTGAAAATAGCTGATCTACATGCTCACAACAACTCGCAATGCGAAGCGTTGTGAGCATGTAGATCTGCTATTTTCACAAAAGAACTGTGTTATACAAAATGTAATTCCCAAACTCTTAGTGCTCGTAGGGTGGGGGGGTCACCTGTTAAAATATGATTATTTTGGGGGTCACGGCCCAAAAAGGTTGAGAACCACTGTCTTAACACATCGGGTGCCCAGAATTATTCAACATTTAATTTGCTGGTGCCCATGGCAACCCGCCATGTTACCTACCTTCGAAGTACTGTCGAGAAAAGTAATCCGAGTAAATGTAATCCAAGCATGTCCTGTTTATTTCGTGAAAATTTTTTCTTTCAGTCAGGACCGTTTTTTATCAATTCTAAGCCACAGTGTTTGTGTTACGGCCGGTAGAAGAGGCCGCCGTTTTGAGAAAAAAAGAAAAAAAAGAAAATAATCCGGAGAAAACTGCATTTTTGTGCAGCCGCTAAACAGGAGTCAACGAGACAGACAGCACGTCCTGGTCACGTGATTTTGCGCAGCATTTTGGGAAATGGAGTTTGTTTCATCACCGCGGTAGCCAAGTACAGTAGCTACAGTACAGTATAGTTTACTGTACAACGCGTCGAACGCGTCGATGGGCACACGTAAACATCAAAGAGATTGGCGCGTGGGCACCACGTGGGCATTTAATGTGTTAAAGTATGACGTATTCCAGCAAGTATACTGTAGATACGCCCACACCTACAGCACACATACTGTACAGCATATAACATTAAAGGCAGTGCAATGTCCGACCAACTAATGTATGTTATGTAACTTAAAATCATTAGACAAACTTACCACGAAATATCACCCCCAACACCAAGCCAACTGCAAGGAGGAGAGCAAGGAGGAGAGCAACGATGGCTCCAACAATAATGGCTTCTGTGGGTGTAGGTTTGGGTGGAGGTCCTAAGGAGAATAAAGGGTTTAATTTATTTTCAATTCAAGAATAAATAAACATGTTCTGCATGTTGTTCACAAATTGGTTAAAGGAGACATCCAGACCAAAACACATATGGGTTAAATCTGCCTTTTATCATATCCCTTCATACCTGCTTTAGTCGATTTTTTTCATAGCTGCCCCTGTTGCTAGATTTCGGCTGCCCCTGCTGCTAGATTTCGCGGGCTCTCTCATAACTAACACAGTGGATTGTCCTTAGGCTAGTGCGGTTATTACTTTAGCTTCAAAGTTAGTATTTTTTGATTGGATTGTGTTTACACAACGTCCTGATACCAACCAAACCGCTGTTTTGACCTCACAGGCACCCTTACTTGTCAAACAGACACCTCCCTCCCCTCCCTTTCTAGCCTCTCCTCTCCCTGCTCTGGTGCAGAGCAGAAGCCGTTTGACATGTAACGGTGCCTGTGAGGTCAAAACAGCGGTTTGGTTGGTCTCAGGACGTTGTGTAAACACAATCCAATCAAAAAATACTAACTTTGAAGCTAAAGAAATAACCGCACTAGCCTAAGGACAATCCACTGTGTTATGAGAGAGCCCGCGAAATCTAGCAACAGGGGCAGCCGAAATCTAGCAACAGGGGCAGCTATGAAAAAAATCAACTAAAGCAGGTATGAAGGGGTATGATAAAAGGCAGATTTAACCCTATATGTGTTTTGGTCTGGATGTCTCCTTTAAATAATGGACATTATATGAAACACACTTAAGGTTAATTAACTCTTTAGCCACCATGTGTACATGTTTTAGGTTGTTTACATTCTGCTCACAGCCATCAAAGCCATGTGTGTCTAAATCATACAGTGAAGTGAGTACTATAATACCCGCTCCAAACCTGGCTGTGCCCAGCACACGCACACTTTGGATGATTTATTTTGGCCACCGGGGAGATGGCCAGCCCATATGTGGCTCATGGGGAAATGTATTGCTTTATTTTAGTGTAAGCTCTCAAACACGCTTCCATTCATGACGATGTGACTGCTGGTGTGGTGTATTCATGTAGGCTGGTAGGCTACAGAATAAATGGTAATCCCAGTGGCCCACTGCTATGCCGTATTCTGTTTGTTCTGGTCGCAAAATAGGGGTGTTTCTTTAATATTTAAATTCAGCCGGCAATGCTGGGATCAAATGTAGGGCAGGATTGGCCAGGTAGGACAATTTCATAAATGCCAAGTGCTTCAATGTTGGCCAATGCAAAATTTGAGGAAATAAAATACAGGTATGTAGATTTTTACACTCCCTTGATACATGAGGGCCAATGTGTTCACATGGTGTAGTAAACTACAGACCTTCATGATAAAGCAGGTTGGGTTCAGGATCACTCCGCTCCATGCTGAACACGTTCTTCACTTCACAAATTAATGTTTTAACTTTCCCATCTTCATCCCTGGTGACAATCAGCCGGTTAGAGTCAGACACCATCCATTCCCCTTCATCTTTCTTCCAGAGATAGGTGATTGGTCCTGACTCTGTGACGTCTGCATACTCCCCATGAAAGAAACAGTCCACTTCACAGCTGGTGGAGCTAGAATCGCAAGGTTCCTTTGTGGCCACGACTGGCTTTGGAACTTTCTCTGTTGAGGAAACAGAATGAAGACAACTTACTGCTGATGTTGTCTCCAGACTGCAGTTAAAACAAAACACATGTTGCCTTTCTGATCTTCCTCAGGTAAGGTTTATGGCGCAGATATATATCAAAATCATCACGCGGGCCAGACAGGACACCGCTGTTCTAGAGGGATTCAAACACAGTTCGCATTTTACCAACACACCCACCAGCGTCAAACAATGTGATTCACTGCTTAAATGTACGTGTGCTTTTATGGTTAAAGAAGCCATTGTCACACTGCTATGAGTCACAATACATGTTCTTTTCATATGCACCCATATGTTCCCAGACAAGTTTAAAAAAGGTTCTGGTATTTTACAACTTTGTAGAATAGAGCAGAGCACCGATTCTCTTCACTATCACAGACTGTACAAAACATAATCTTCCTATTGTTACCCTTTTTCCCCATTGATCTGGATCCCCCACCCCTACACATTCTATTAACCAAAACTTCAATTCAAATGAACATTTATGTGGACAGAAAACATTGTATATTATGGTAGACCCATGATGACACATGATCTTCACAGGACACAGTTCATACTCACTCATCTGTTTAACCGTGTAAGTCTTGTTCAGCAGTCGACCGTTGATGTAAACAGAGTATTCTCCAATGTCTTCTATGGTCATATTGTTGATGACCAACTGTCCGGTTTCTTTATCCAGTTCTGTGCGTTTTTTAAATGTCCCGTAGTAATCCACATCAGGACCAAAACCCAGATCCCATTCTACTGCTTTATTGGGTTCATGTTTCCACAGGATGCCAGTGATGGGTTTAGTAACAGAGCTAGTGTCTGGAAGCAGGCGAAGGACTCGGATTCCTTGTGGTGGAATGTAAATCCCATCTTGTTGAGCTGTGGAGAGAAGATTATTTCAGTCAATTTGAACAGATAAAGTCAACAATGAGCAGGGACGTGCTGGCCATTGGGAAAAGCGGGACAACTCCCGAACGGCTGGTTCATTCCCGTCCGGTCCAGGCCGGCCATTAGGAAAAGAATACAAATAAAATGTCGGCCTTTGTTCCATTTTGGGGGCTGGGCGGCCAACAAAGTAAATCGTCACTGTCGGGCAGAAACCTTGTATCTCCAAGTTTCAAATTTGGTAATTTTTTTCGCAAAGCAAAGCCCTGTTTCATCATACAAGGGCAAGGCCGTTGCACAAAAGTAGTGAAAACAGCAGATCTACAAGCACACAACGCCTCGCACCGCGAGGCGTTGTGCGCTTGTAGATCGGCTGTTTTCACTAGTTTAAATCATTTTTTAAATGATAAATACAAAACAAACGGTTTTGGACACTGTAATTATTATTATTATTATTTAGCAGTGCAGAAAAACCTCCATAGATCTTTTTTTCTTTTCTTTTTTTTCACTTGAGCAAAAATGTTCTACAAGCTCACTGCCGCATAAGACTGTCTTTGTACTGGTCAGCTCCCAGTACAAAAGTATCAGACTGTGGTTGTACTGGTCAGCTCCAAGTACAACAGTATTAGATTGTGGTTGTACCGGTCAGCTCCCAGTACAACAGTAACACACTGTGGTTGTACTTGTCAGCTCCCAGTACAACAGTATCAGACTGTGGTTGTAGCATGTAGCAGGGAAGAATAACGTCATTGCGGACACACTCTCTAGGGCAGTGGGAGGTTAGGTTGGTAGGGCAGGAAGAATTAGGTTATTGGCAGTGTAAAGAAAAAATCTATTTTATATTTTCTTTATGGGGGAGATGTTAGGATGTTGTGCATCATAGGCTTACACATATCTTTCCACACACTGCACACATGGTTTGGTTATTTTATTTTATTGTTTTGGCACTGTCTCTGTACGTCATGATGGTGGAGGCCGGCTACTGGAGGCACGGCTATATGAATGGACGTCATCACGCGGGGACAAGGATAGAAGGAAGTGTTTGAAGAGCGTGGCGGTTCGTGTGTTACGAGCTGCGGCGTGGAAGACGATATAGCTTTGACTTTAACGTACATACGGAGGCCACAACTCGACGGCGGTTGCAAAAGATAAGGGACGGATGGATAGCGCTGTCCTCCGGTGCCTTATAGTTCGCAGGAGTGGAGCATAGTGGAGCTTCGCGTACGATAGAAAGTTATTGTTGACTGTCCAGCTGTTGTGAGAACCAGCGTCGTGAATGTGCAGAGACCAATACATAAAAAGAA
The DNA here is from genome assembly GCF_963921795.1 of Nannobrachium achirus. Lineage (NCBI taxonomy): Eukaryota > Metazoa > Chordata > Actinopteri > Myctophiformes > Myctophidae > Nannobrachium > Nannobrachium achirus. The sequence continues at coordinate 104,420 of NC_137816.1, read as the reverse complement.
GAAAGATCCTACAGGGGGAAAAAAAGAAGAAAATATAAAAACAACAAAAAGACCACAGGTTGTTTACCCGCATCTGAACGGACCATATCCAGCATCTCGCTCCGGCTGTGTTGGCCAATGACAGAGCTGGCCGTGGCCAGTTGGTGAGTGGACATGCAAAGTGTTGAGATTGGGGGACAGTCAGTGTTGTACCCGAACGCGTTAAAAGAACGATCGTTCACTAACGCGTTCATATTTTGGGTGAACGTGAACTGAACGTTCTTTGTTTCCGCTTGATGAACGCTATTGTCGAACGCATTCATTCTGACGTCCATGAACGGCGCTCGACGGCTCGTTCGCTCCGCGGTCTTCTGTCCTTGCGTCTTTCTTTTCATTCACATTTCACATTATGCTCCAATAACACCCAGCTGGTCTGGGTGCTTCTCTTCCTCGTTACGTCTCGCAGGTCGCAACGCAAGTAAAGCCTGACTACTTCGCCATATGACCTGTGTGTGTTGCATGCCGAAAACAGCTGATCTGCAAGCTCACAACGCGTCGCATCCACAAGACAACGTGAGCTTGTAGAGCAGCTATTTTAAACAACACTTAAACATGCAGATGGGAACGACCTTTAGAAACCTCTGACTTCACAATAAGCCCCTTTTTGACTGCGGCTTTTGCACCACACCGCACCACACCACACCACACCACACCTCACCACATCAAAATATCTACATTTTCCATTACACAAACGTAGCCCTATTGGTAAGAAACAAATGGACCCTTAAATGTGATTATAATACAATATAAATTTGTATTACAACTATCCTAAATTATAATACACTATAATGGATTATAACTGTAATACACTATAAATTATTAATGTATTACTATGATAATTATAATACACTATAATAGATTATGATAGTGGTTATAACACAATAGAATCTATTATCATGTATTACACCTATATCCTGGTGGTCTAAATGAAAAGTCAGTGAGTGGTCAGTCATTATGAGGGTGCAGGAAGACTGGGCACTAGTGGTGGGCACCTAAATATTGTGGGCACTTCAATGTTAAGTTGGATGAAATACGGTAATTGCTGTGTGTGGTTCTATTTGGGCTTTGTCAATAATTTTGACAAATAATAGCTTGCAGCAACGTAACAAAAAAAAACATTTTGAATAGCCAAAAGTATAAAAATATTATGGTTAAAAAAATAACTAAAAATAACTAAGTTAGTAGTTCATTTTGGGGAACCATGAACTTCAACATGTAGAATTATGAACTAGGAAATGAACTAGTTCATTTTAGAAGTTTTGAACTTGAACTTGAACTAGTTCGTTTTGAAAGTGAACTTTCCCAACACTGGGGACAGTGCCGTTTTGTTTTAGTTTGACATGCACACGCACACACCGCACGCACACACACACACAGCTTACTTTTAGGTCAGGGTAGTTCCTATCTATTGCTATTTAACAAGCCGATAGGATTAACTCGTGACACCGGTCAGCTCCCAGTACAATAGTAGCGACCTTAAGCAACGCTACGGCAACGGCAGATGACAACGGTAACCGGAAATGATCCGTGCTCGATAGATAAACCTGCCGTCGCCGCAGCCGTCTCTACTACGGCAGAAGGTCCCTTCCCACGTAGCTCCTACTCCGTCTGCTGCGTGTACGTGTCGCCATGGGAACCAAAGTGTTCAGTGAAAGGGGTGGGACCCCGTCGCCGCTGAGGCTTTGCTTAACCATTTTGACCGCTACGCGTCCTGAAAATCATCTAGCTTAAAGTCGCTATTATCAGACTGTGGTTGTACCGGTCCGCTCCCAGTAGTGTTGCTTTTATCGACTAAAAGTATGACAAACAATGTTTGACGACTACCTTTTTTCACTGACGAAAACAACTAAATAAAAACTAAGTTATGATTACTAAAACTAAGACTAAATATATTGACAATTTCTTCAACAAATAAAAACTATACTAGTGTGGTTGGTTGCGCTCAGGTGTTGCGCTCTGAAAATAGCAGATACAAGCTCACAACGCGTCGCTCTGCCTATAACCAGAGCCTGGTGTAGATCACAGTATACTTTGTGGGGGAGCACATCTAGCATAGTGCTTTTTTCCCACTACACCAAATCTCTTCACCAAAAATACAGGCTAATTTTGGCTGATGTCCCTGATGAGAATAGCAGGTCTACAAGCTCGCAACTGAATACCAGAATATGGATGGTGGACGTTCAAGTAGTTCAACTCAATCAACTCTTTAAATGATCAGGCACGGTGGAAAAGTGGTTCTCAAACATTTTCATGTCAAGGAGAACTGAATTGAACAAAATGTAATTCATTTGACAACCCCATCTTAAAATAATAGTTGTGCCAGGGACCTCCATAAGAGAAGATCTGTTTAATTATGATTCAATGTTCAAAATCAATCCACATTTTTCAAGATGTTTCAATATGTATCTAAATGTTTTAACAACAGCCAATCTACAAGGTTAAACTACGTACACTACAGTATTCATAATAATAGTGTAGCATGAACGCAAGGCAACAACCAGGGGGACGAACCCGGGCCGCTACTTAACAGGGCCAGTCAGCCAAAGAGCTAAGCTTGTTGGCGAACGGCCAACGCAGCACCCCGGAGCCTACAGTTGTCCCCTCTACCTGGAAGCGCGACCATGCTCGCCGGAATCCGGGGGGTCCGAACGCAACCATGGACGGCGCGTACGTTAACCAGTCAGCCAAAGAGCTAAGCTTGTTGGCGAGCACCCTGGAGCCTACAACAGTAGGCCTACTAAAGTCAATATCAGAATCACCACTGTACAGAGTAGCAGCAGTACACCAATGTTACCAGAAGAGGGCAACGTGACTCCACACGAACTGTTAACTCCCTTTCCGCACATACTGTAGTCAACAATGTGACTAGGGTTGCCAACTCCCAGAGATTCAAATAAGGGACACCTCCTGTCTTAAAAAAATAATTAAAGATTTGGGGTTTTGGGGGGGTCAAAACCCCTGGAATGCATGGAAACTGCACTTTGTCACACAGTTATACACACAATACATTACAAACACAATTGCAACGCAATTTCAACAACATTGATTGCAACAAGTCATATTCATAATCACAAGATAGAATGCTTCAACCATAGCCTACTAGACATCTATAATAATGTACTATGACACACTAACCTGAAAATTATCAATTTTCTATTTGAGTCATACAATATACTGCTACAGAGAAGGGGGAAAAGTATTAATCTACTGCCGTGAGCTCTTCAAACTTCAATACCCCATATAGTAATACACACAAACACACCTGCTGCAGGAAGCTCATTCTTTACATTTCAAAATAACGTTGGCTGTTATCTCAGCCTTGGATTTTCTTTGCAGTATTTGTATCATTAAACACACTGTTCAGCTTGTTAGTGCAGTCCATGCTTTTGTAGCTCAGTCTGTAGAGCAAAGTTAGTTGCCCGCTTGAGCAAGTCTTGTATCGGCATGTTTGTAATTTTCCTCTGTCGCTCCTATTTGACGCTGCAGCAGCATTAGCGCACATTTCCCCACACACACACACACACACACACACACACAATGTGCCACACAAGCACACACATACACACAAGCTAGCAGGCACCCCCAGGTTTCTAACAACCTTTGCATACACACAAACACACAGGCAGGCAGATGGACAGATGCACTGCCTGGTGGGTCTAAACAGCCTAAACAGCACACTGCCTGCTCTACACTTGACCCACCTAACAGTGTTTTACCGATCACCGATACGCTCCATTCTCCATGAAAAATAAAAATAAAAGGCAGAACACGGAAAGAAACCTGTGGAAAAAGTGCATTGCAGGACATTTTCAGTAAAAGAGCAGTAAATACCGAAGAGTTGAAAGTCTGTACTTTACTTAAGTATTTCAGATTTTCAATCATTTTACTTCTACTACACCACTGGCTGCTGTTCGCTATCTCCAGGGGAAAGCTCAGAAAAGCGGCCGGAAGGAGAGGTTCAGAAAGGAGCCAACAACCTTAACTTTACCTGTGACAGAAGCGCTGTAACAGTCGGTCCATGACATGTAGAGATAAATCACCATCCATGACTTCAGAGTCCACAGCGTGACTTGGAAGAATGAATGTGAGCCCGAGCAACGCGCCATCGTCTCTTCCTGCTCCTCCCTGAAGAGTAACGATTATACTTTGTTGTTTACTGAAATAATACTGAATTCAACTATTCCCCAATCACCGAATGCTATATAGTCTGGAACTCTTTTTTCATCTTAATCTGAGTTCACCCGAGGACGTTGTCACTTCCTCAAACTCACCCAGACAAAGAGTGTACAGTGCTGTAGATCAGATGACAAGGGAGGAGGAGTTTCCTCTCAACACCTCATCAGTGATGTTGCTAAGTTTTCAATGTAATGGGTCCGTAAGATGACACATAGAAACAGCAAAACGCTCCCCCCAGAGTATTTCTGCATTGCTTTGGTGATACTTTTACTCAAGTAAAACATTTGAGTACCTTTTCCACCTGGTGCTAGCTGAGCATGCACACACACACATGCACACACACGCACGCACGCACACACACAAACACACAAACACACACACACTACAGTGGCTGAGGATGAACAGAGGGACAGGGGACTCGGGACGGAGAGCATTGCAATACTATTACGTGCAGAGACACTTGGTAGAATGCAGTTGTAAATCACAGATAATTTGATTCTCCGCTTTGAAAACTGAACTTTTTATGACTTAATTACTTTATGACTCACATGAACATAATACTGGAGCCTACATGTGTGAGGTCCAACACAGCGCAGTGCATAAAGAGACTGCAGATTCTCTGCCTCTGGAGAGCAGGAGAGGAGAGATTATTCACGTTGATGTTGTGCAGGAATGTCCCCCTGTGGGACTCTCGCATGTAAGTGCTGCATTTGTTTGTAGCTGCAGGATAAAGTTGTATGTGTCCGATGGACGCTGTGATGATTGGCTTAACGCGTCCTAGATTAAAAATACACACGTTTCTGACGCAGGGCTGAGGCAGTGTTGATTTTGTCGATTAAAACTATGATGAAAAATGTTTGTAAACAAAAACTAAGCTATGATGACTAAAACTGAGAGTAAATATACCGAAACATTCATCAACAAATAAAAACTACACTCAAAAGTTAAGGAGGGACTAGTGGAGAAGAGATCAAGAACTAGAACTACATTTGACGCAACCCGCGTGTCTGTATGACAAACGGTTCACGAGATCAAGGGTCACTTCCTGTTTGGTGAGGGGCACTTCCTGTTTGGCGAAATAGGCCCCAATTAAGGTCATGGACGATTAATGAATTAAAGCTGCAAGCAGCAATGACCGGGCCCTCGCAGCTCTACCCACGTCACAAGGCCAGCAGCCAATCAGAAACCAAACAGGAAGTCAGCCATTTCGACTAATTAGTGGCGTTTTGGCGCATTTTTGGCCGTTATCACGGGTCGCACTTTAACGACAGTTTTGTGAGAAAAAAAAAGTTTTTTGAGAAAAAAAAAAGATTTTTGAGAAAAAAACATTTTTTTGAGGAAAAAAAAAATGAGAAAAAAAAATTAAGAAAAAAAAAATGTGAGAAAAAAAAATTGAGAAAAAAAAATTTTGAGAAAAAAAATGTTTTGAGAAAAAAAAAATTGAGAAAAAAAAAATTTGAGAAAAAAAAATTTTTGAGAAAAAAAAATTTTTGAGAAAAAAAAAATTTTGAGAAAAAAAAATTTGAGAAAAAAAAAATTTGAGAAAAAAAAATTTTGAGAAAAAAAAAATTTTGAGAAAAAAAAATTTTTGAGAAAAAAAAATTTTGAGAAAAAAAATTTTTGAGAAAAAAAAAAATTATGACACCAGCCGCGAGTTTGTACGACAAACGGTTCATGAGTTATAGAGGCACTTCCTGTTACAGAGGGGGCGGGGCTTAATCAATTACAGCTCATCCCTATTGGCCGGAAAAAGACCAAAGTTGTGTGTGCATTTTAAAGTTTAAATCACGTTGCTAGGCAAAAGTATGGCAGAGTTATGTGGCGCCAAAGTTTCTGGTTTTTTTTCGGAGTCCCCCATTCTAAGTCAATGGGGTTTTTGGGCGTCGTTTTTTGCGAATTACATCGCAATCGTATCGCGGATCGGAAAGAAAAGTAATAGCACACCATTCCCGGCCGAGCCGCACGTTTTGATGTGTATATTGCGGGGGTGGCGTAAATCGTGCGGCAGTTATTACGTGCCGAAATTTCCCCCATTCTAAGTGAATGGGGTTTTTTGGCGTCGTTTTTTGCGAATTACGTCGCAATGGTAACGCGGATCGGAAAGAAAAGTATTAGCACACCATTCCCGGCCGAGCCGCACGTTTTGATGTATATATTGCGGCGGTGGCGTAAATTGTGCGGCAGTTATTACGAGCAGAAATTTGCAAGAACATTACTTACTGACTGACTGACTGACTTAAGTATGGCGGATTACAATAAGTGTTCTGCTATTGCATAGCAGGCACACTTAAATATAGCTGCAAGCAGCGATAAAGTGGCAAAGCCAGAAAAAAGTAGTAAAGGAAAAAAGCGTGTCTCCTAGGTGGGGTTCTGTGCGGAGTTTGCATTTTCTCCCCGTGTCCTCTAGGGTAGGTACCCACACAAAAAACATGCAGTAAGTAATATATATATATATATATATATATATATATATATACAATGGGGGAAATAAGTATGTTATACACTGCCGATTTAGCAGGTTTCCCCACTTCCAAAAAATGGAGAGGTCCAGGAAATCACATTGTATGATTTTTTAAGAATTAATTTGCATTTCATTGCAAGAAATAAGTATTTGATACACCTACCAATCAGCAAGAATTCTGGCTCTCACAGAACTGTCAAATATTTTTTTAAGATGCCCTCCTATTCTACACTCATTACCTGTATTAATTCATCCTATTGACCCATGTTTTACGTTGATACCTGTATAAAAGACCAGTGTTCACACACTCAAACAATCAGACTCCAACTTTTCCACTAGGACAAGACCAAAGAGCTGTCTAAGGACCCAGGGAAAAAAATGGTAGACCTGCAAGGCTGGGATGGGCTACAGGACAATAGGCAAGCGGCTTAGTGAGAAGGCAACAACTGCAGGCACAATTATTGGAGCGTGGAAGAAGCTCAAGATGTCTATCAAGCTCCCTCTGTCTGGGGCTCCATGTATAAGATCTCACCTCGTGGGGTATCAGTGATCATGAGAAAGATGAGGGATCAGACCAGAACTACTCGGGAGGACCTGGCCAATGACCTGAAGAGAGTTGGGACCACAGTCTGAAAGATTGCCATTAGTAAGATACCGTATTGAGGGGAGGATGGATGGGGTCATGTATTCTTACTGCGCTCACAGCAGGATTTTAATCAATGGCGGCGACGCAGCATAGTATCTTACAAATGGTATGGTAATCTTTCAGACTGTGGTTACCCTCTCTCTACACTGCTAAACTAGTAGTAGTCAACGCAATTATGAAGTGTTACAAATAACGTGTCTCTCCCCTACTTTGGTATAGCCAAATTTAATATTCTTTGTTGAAAATGACAAGCAACAAAGCTTAATATTGAAATATTTCAATTCTAGTTTTTACATAAGTCGGCCTCCTGGTGGTGCTATAAAAGGCAGAAATATACAGGGCAAAGGTTTTTTTTCCTAGGCCTCTAGGGAGTGTGCATACAAAGTTTTACACTGATCAGTTGAGTTATAGGTTAAAACACAAATTGGCCTGTTACAGCACCACCATGAGGCTAATTTGGAAAATTCGAAGTGGAATTTCTTCCTCTGCCTATTGGGAATGTGCGTACACAATTTCACCAAAATCAACCAAAATTGCATGCAGTGTTCATGATGGCATTTTGTCCAAAACTGACCAATCCTGCAAAGTTTGGAAGCCAATCTTAGCCAATCAGGAAGGAATATAAAACATCTGAAATACCTGTTTAGTTTAATGACTATCAGAGATACTGTGTACCAATTTGCGGGATTTTTGGACAAATTATGTAAGAGTACTGTCCAAAAAATTGTTTTGCACAAATCCGCCTCCTGGTGGCGCTATAACAGGCCCATGTGAAAAATTGCTCTGGCACCCAGGGAGTGTGTATGTACAGTTTCGCTGCCACCGTGCCAACGATGCCAGAGATTAGCTGTTCACAAACAGAAGGACGGGACACACACATGGACACACACACACACACACACGGACGGACGGACGGACGGACGGACGGACAGACAGACAGGGTGCAAAACATAGTCTCCCCATGCCTTTCGGCCTGGCGGAGACAATAACAATATTACAGAAGTGTTTAAAGATGTAAGCAGACACTGTTCTGATGTGAGCTCACATCCCTCATGTGGACAAACCGGTTTTCTGTTCACTGAAGTGAGACGTTTACCCTGAGGGCTGTTTGTGTGTGTGTGTGTGTGTGTGTGTGTGTGTGTGTGTGTGTGTGTGTGTGTGTGTGTGTGCGTGCGTGCGTGCGTGCGTGCGTGCGTGCGTGCGTGCGTGTGTAGCCAGGTTACACGTGCACATAGGTAATGCTCATATGTATTTGGCTACGGACCGCCTTCTGAAAAAGCTCTTCAGAATGTTCCAGATTCTCTGGAAGCTCACAACATGTCTGTTCTATATTGCTGATGTGCAAGCTCACAACGTGTTGAAATACAGCACGTTGTGAGCTTGTCGTTCACCTTTTTATTTATTTATTTTACTTCATAGCCAAAGTATAACATACAGGGTTAAAGTGGTTAAAGTGATTTTTGATTCAATATTAACTCATTTAGCTGGGGACCCCTTGGAACCACCACGATGACCCCTGGGGGTCCCCGGACCCCACTTTGAGAACTACCGATAGATAAGACATAGGCCTAAAGACTTTTTAATGTATTATGACCCTGTTGACTAGAGTTCTTGATTCATATGATAAAGACTGGCCTTTCTGTATGTGACAATGAAGACAGCAATGCCATTATGTGTTGCTATGTACTTACTTAGTCTTTTAAACAAGATTTAAACTTTAACAGAGACATGTTAAAATCCCTTTGTATATACATAGCCTACAGATACAGACAGTGTATGCAATTCATGTCCTTGCAGTTGGTTTTTGTTACTCAAATACACCACCTGCTGGCCAAGGTTACACACTTAAAACTGGTGGGTTGAAAATAACCCAAGTTGGATAATTTGGTAACCCAACATGTTTCTTAACTCATTTAGTGCCCAAACCAAAGAATTTCGGTTCTTTTTTTCAATCCAATACAATATTTGTTTTGCTATTTTACTTACCCTGAGCTGCTAGTAGCGACGTGGGTGGTCCTAGCTCGTCCATCGCGTTCCAACGAGCCATTCTACATGTTGCAACGATTTATTCCATTGAAAATGGTTTAGAATAAAGTTTAAGGCCCCCCCAAAAAAACTCTATTTTTGCGCAACGTATCCGAGGTACCAAAACCGAACAATTCCGGTTTCTTTAACAAAATGAATTAAATAATCGGAGGCCTCGACGAAGCCTGACTAAATTTTTTCATCCAGGCCGCCTACCGTGATCTCTTTCCACGGGCCCGTAATCGGGTAACGCCGCCGCACCGCGCCGCCGAATCCAATACATTGTCACATCTTTAGAGCTCATTTTCTCTGAACTGTGTTCCTAGGGCAGCGGAAAAGGTTTTTTTTGCGGCCAAATAGCCTCAGATCGGTCTTCTAAAAAAAAACAGCCGATAGCTAACTGTTAGCTCACTCCCTCCGGTTCACGTTGATAACACTCATTTCAGTGAAAACTCAAGGCAGTTCTGCCTGGATACCCGGATGTGATAGTGAAGCCCTATGGGCAAATGTCTGGCACTCTAGCGGCCTCTTGTGCCCCCTGGCAGTTATCCAGTTAAGTAGGACCTGCCCAGCCAGTAGTAAGTGTAAATCAACAGGGTTGGGTAAAGGGTGAAACCATCTTGTTGGGTTGGTATTGTACACCTAAAAAAATGGCTTAAAGGTGATACACCATGAAATTTCACTTTTCCTATTTTAAAACCTTTTTTTGGGGTCCCACTAGCACCTTCTATCCTCACAAAGTCCCATTTCTGACCGTTGTATCTTTCTCTGGTTTTGAGAAGGCGAAGGTTAAAAGTATCCCACAGGTTCTCAAAACAGGCTGTCTAGATTTGCTGCCGATTGTGACGTCATCTGCCGATTGTGACGTCATCATAAAAAATATATATATATATATTTTTATTTTTTTCAAAAAGATTTTTTTTGGGGGGGGGGGGGGGGGGCAGTTCAGGCCAAAGGTGGTACTGCCGCTGAAATGCTCTGAGAGCCATTCAAAAATGAGAGAGGCTCTCTATTCAGGGGTGGTAATTTAGCCTCAAACCTTTTGAAAAAAGTTTTTGGGACATAAACAATATGACATAAATACTTTTTAAATGCATGGTGTATCACCTTTAAAAGTTACCTTACTGTTGGGTTGGGATCTTACACATGGCTTAAAAACTACTTTGCTATTAATGTAACCCCCCAAAAAATGTCTAAAATAATAAATTATACTTTCATAATAGATTGAATAATTAAACAAAGCAAGCTCATATCGTCCATGGTTTTATTGTAGGACAAAACATTATAAAAGAACAATTGATTTTGTGAACAAATGCTCCATTTGTACTGTGTCAGCTGACAAATGTCATTTAAAATAGCACAGTGCATTTTGGTTAAGATACAAGAACAACACAATGGGCACTTAACTGGTTAATATATGAGGACAACAATGGGCACTTAATTGTTTAAGACGGGTCTTCAACGTTTTCAGGCCAGGGACCCCATAGTTGAGAGATGAAGCAGGGACCCCCACAACCTGTTCATATATTCCATATAGTTTCAGTTTGACAGCACAATCATCAGTGTTTTTTGGATTTATGTCAATTTGAGTTTTCAGATATTTAACCACTTTAACTGTCAGTACTTAATAAAGTTGACCTTTCACTCTGTACTTGGTCTGCTCTTTTTCCCCCCTCTACAAAACCTCTTTGCCAAAAATAGCAGATCTACAAATATGGACGCTAGGGTTCAAGTGGTTAATATAAAGAAGGAGAAAAAAAGGTTTCTAACACACAAATATTTGGAGGACCCCTTGTAGTGACTCTGAGGACCCCTTAGAGGTCCCGGACCCCCTGTTGAAGACCCCTGGTTTAAGATATAAGAACAACAATACAATAGGCACGTTGATTACAATACAATGGGCATAGAGGAGAACAGACAGACAACAAGTCTGGTTCGAGAATCGAACATAATAATGCACTAGCATAGTGGTTCCCAAACTTTTTAGCCTGTGACCCAGAAATTAGTCATTTGCCCAGGACCCAAAATAGTGAAAATAGCAGATCTACGAGCTAACGTGGCACGCTGTGAGCTTGTAGATCAGCCATTTTCACTACTTCTTAAACATGTTTTTATAGAATGTCTTAGACTACTGTTTCTTCAGAGAAAAATAATAATGATTGAATTTCTATTGAATTGATTTAGAATGGTTTGAAATAGTCAAAGAAAATGTAGTTAATGTAAAGAAAGTCATGGGAAACCAATTCTCCTCTCAGAACAAAATGCCCAAAAACTAAACTCTGAGGTAGTTACTATGTTTGTGTACATGTGTACACAAACACACAGAACATTTGGCAATAAACAATTTAACTATAGAAGGAATGTGCGTGCAAAAGTGAATGGCAAGTGAGTGGCAAAGTGAGTTTAACGTGGGTTTAATGCAATCAGATAAGACTTTTCTGTTTGGATGTATGGGCTGTCATGGGCAGAAAGTATTTTCTTGCCACTCAGTAGGCATAACTTCTGGGTGATGATGTCAAGTGCATAACCTCTATAAAACCTTTTTGTAACAACAAAATAAACAATAAAACTATAAAAGGCAGTTAATAAAACTATACATCCCAGACAGTTGTGATCACATTAATTTGACTGAATTAGATTCATTACCTGGGATGTCAAAGACAGCAGACTGAAGGAACTCCCAAACATGGGCACATGGTTTTGGGTAATTGAGATCAAGGACGAAAAACGCCTTGAAACACCCATCAACCGCACCCAAAAGAGAGGGGTGCTCCAAGGCTTGCCCATTAATAATGACATAAGCTTGGGAACACTGATTCCCATCCCCTAGCATAAGCACATGTGGGTATTCAGTGGTTGACGATGTCAGGTACTGGTTTGTTCCAGGCTGAAGAAAGGGGGAAAAGGAGGGGGGGGGGGGGGGGGGGGGGGGGGGAGAGAATGGATAAAGAAATAATATTAAAAGGTGATACAACAGGTTAGTTTGAACTGCAAAATGTTCAGTGCTGTAGATAAAGAGGTGGTGCCATAGTTTTGTACTTCTGTTTTCTATGGAGCTAACATTACTCTAATAGATTACCAGGTGTGGTTATAATATGCAAATACGTCTTCCCTGTATTTTTGTCGAGTCAAAAGGCCTAATTGAAATACACTGATATGACACATGACTGTCCTTGCACTGCATTAAAATACATAATGTCATCAATCTTATGACAAATTATAAATTAGACTATATTACAAAAGTGGCTGCATGATGTCTGCACCCCATACCTTTTGGAAATAAGCAGTAGGCCTACTTCTTTGAAAACCCTTTTTGTTCAGTCAATTTATTAAATTAACAGTTGGCTTGACGTCAATGAAGGCCTTGCAAGTCTCGATGCTGCTGGGGCGGAGAACCCTCTTCCCGAGTTTGTATGTCACAGTTGGGAGCAGGACCGGTAGCAGCTGTAGCGCTATGTCACTGTAAAGTCCAAACTCAGCAGAGATAAGAAAACTGCACTTCCCAGAGTGCATCAGCAAAATGGCCGCCCACCTGATTGGGTGCACCTGAAAAGAAGTGGAAATGATCATGCATTCAAGCAAACAATCTCCAGGGAGAAGAGGCTCCAGAGAGGAGAAGCTTCAAATGCAAACTTCCAAGTTCCACTCGATGAATTCAGCCCAAAGATGCGAATGGTCTGTTAAATGTTTATTTACATTTTATAATGTTTTAAATGCTTGAATGTATTCATGTTTGGCTGCTGGGGTTTAATTTGTTTAAAAAACATTGCAGCATTGAATTCATTTAGTTTGAAAGCCCTTTGTTGTGCTTGAAGTTAAGAGTTTAAAGGGTTAAAAGGTTAGAAGTTAAAATGTTTAACATTTAAAAAGATTTAAAATGTAAAAGGTTAAGTTTAAAAGTAATGACATTGACAAGGTCTGATCTCCAAGCTCAGATCAGTTATCCTTTTAAATTTTAAAGGGCTTAAATGGCCCGTTTAGCTTAAAATGTTCATTTAAAATGTTGACTTTAATGTCTAAAAGCATTTCATTATTTGAATGACATTTATGTTTGGAATAGTTAAAAAAAACACCGTTTAAAATGGGCTACTTTATAAAGAAATGCTAAAAGTATAAAAACAATTGGAAGTTAAAAATGTTCATTTAAAAGCTTACTTATTTGAAATTTATCTTTATTCCATTTAAAGGGCTTAAATGGTTGATTCATTTAAAAGGTTAATTCATTTAAAATGTTGACTTAAAAATGTCAAAGCATTTAATTATTTGAAGACTTATTTTTGAATAGTATTGAAACACAAATTGTTTAAAAGAAATACTTAGAAAGATCTTATAGTTTAGAAAGAAATTTTATAATTTGTAAAATGACAATGTTGTTAATTTTTATATTTTCTGTCTTTCAAGGTTTTCAACCTGATTATTGAACCTGCCCAATCAACAAAGAAGACAACAGATCAGAAACAAGTTGGAAAATAAAAAGTTGATTGAGTTTGGAAAATCTTGAGTTGCGTCCTTGTGTCCTTTGGAGCTGAAACTAGAGGGTGACTTGACAGTTGAAAACCACTGCGGGCAGCCTGGACCTGAGGATAAACAGCTTCGGATCCAGAAACAAGCTGTTGACGCGGAGGATGAAGATGGCGGGAGATGGCTTGGAGAAGATGGTCAAGCAACTCAAAATTGAGAGGACCATTGCAAAAAGCAGCTTCACCAGTCAGGCCAACTATATGGAGAGAAGAGCAAGCAGAATGCTTCAATCTGAATTAAAGGAAGAGTTCACTGAACTTTCAGACCGTTTCAGAACAATGCTCAAAGTCAATGATGACTACAAGGTTGGGCTGCAGGCTGCAGAAGTGGCAGTGGAAGAGGCCGACCTTGTAAAAGAAGCAGAGACAAAGCTGGTGGAAATAAGAGGCATTGTACAAGCAAACCTGTGGTCAAGGTATGGCAAGAGTGAGCTTGAAATGACAATCATTGCAGCAGGAGAAGCCAATGATTATGCGAACTACATACCTGTGGTAAGTGTAAATTTAGAGGGATATGAAGTGTTCCTAAATATCTTGGGCAAGAGGATGAAGGAGGCCATATCAGCAATGTCCATATGGGAAAGATGGATCCCTTTGGACTCGAAGAAAGATGTGGATAGAAGACTTGAGGCCCTAAGAACATCCAACAAGCAGCTTGAAAAAAGAAAATATGAATTTGTCACAGCAAGGTGGAAGCATGATTCCGGAGCAGAGAGCGAGGAAGAAACCACGCCAGCTCAAATGGTGGACATCATTACGGAGCAGGTTGAAAATAAGCCCTGTGGAAGACGTGGATGCTGCTGCCCCACTAGAGGCCAAGGAGAGTGAGACTCCAAAACAATTAAAGTGCGAGGCAACATCGCCCAGCCAAGGTGTACGAACTGGTGAAAAAGTGGTTGACAGCTGTCCAGCTGCACCCTTTGAATTCACCAACATGGACCTGCTTGGCCCTCATGAAGTGAAGGATGAGGCAAAGTGGGAGGCAACCACACCCAAGTGGGTGAAGGTGGATGTTGGGGTCAGGAAGAAAACAAGCAGCCCTGCACTTCCAGAGCAAGACAGAGGTGAGGGGCCAAAGAGTGCTGGGCCAAAGAGTGCTGGGCCAAAGAGTGCTGGGCCAAAGAAAAGTGCCAAGCTGATGAAACTCATCAAGCTGACGAAATACACCAGGCTGAAGAAGAGAGCCAGATTTAAAATAAACAGATTCAAGCAAAGACTTATAAAATTCAAGAAAAACGACTGGCTTCAATTAAGGAAAGCTGAATTTGACATTGCACGGAGGATTGCTGATCACAGAATCACAATTCCAACAACTGAGGCAGTCCAGCTTCAGAAGGAAGATGTGGCTCAGACCAAAAAGATGCCTGACATCGCAGCTAAAGCAGCCACTCCTGAAGACCAGAAGGAGAAATCCACATGGCAAAATGGACCACAGTTCCTGAAGTCGCCAGTGGAGGAGTGGCATATGGATCCAACTGGAGAAGTAAGAATGACTCCGCAGAAAGAAGACCTACTGAACACTCAAAGACCAAAGAGTGAAGCAGCAGAGGTAAAACCTGAGTCACACCCAACTCCAGGAACCAGCCCACGGCTAAAAAGGCCAACCAACACGTACAACAAAAGCTGTACCAAAAGTAAGAGCTCCCAAGCAGTGGCTGAAAATCAAGTTCAAAACCCCACAACGATCAAAGTGGGAGGCGTCATCACCCAAGCAGGTGAAAATGAAGATGAAGAGTGCTAGGCTCAAGAAAAATACCAGGCCTGTAGCAGTAGTGCATTGCCTACATCTCCCAGGATGCTTTGGGGCGGGGGTTACTTCCTGAAAGACTAGTAAACAGTACAGTTGCACGTTACTCCTCTGTGTCCTGTGTCTATCATTATACATGGTGTCGGAGAGTGAAAAAGGACTCAAAAATCACCGCGATTGGAACGCAAAACGGCAGACGTCAAGAAGATATTTGGGAGGACGTTCTGTGCCGACGTTATTTGCGCAAAACAGCGCTGCACGCTAAAAAAAAAGAAAAAAAAGAAAAAAGAAAAAAAGCCCGCGAGCCAGCATACACGGGAGAGAACGGGAGAAGTGATTGTTAAACTTTCTGGACGTCAAGAGATATTACACAGGGACAATGGCATCTATACAAATGTCACACCCAGAACCATTTGACTTCTCAAATCCATCAGAATGGCCAAGATGGATCAGAAGGTTTGAGAGATTTCGTGTTGCATCTGGATTAAAAGAGAAAGAAGAAGACTATCAGGTGAATTCACTTCTCTATTCTATGGGAGATGCAGCTGATGACATTTTAGCAGTTTTGCCATTGTCTGATGAAGATAAGAAGAAATATGATTCAGTAAAAACAGCATTTGAGCAACACTGTGTTGGAAAACATAATGTTATTTTTGAAAGAGCTCAGTTTAATATGAGGTTCCAACAAGATGGTGAGAGTGCAGAAGCATTTATCACAGCAGT
Organism: Nannobrachium achirus; assembly: GCF_963921795.1. Lineage (NCBI taxonomy): Eukaryota > Metazoa > Chordata > Actinopteri > Myctophiformes > Myctophidae > Nannobrachium > Nannobrachium achirus. Next base: position 88,083 of record NC_137816.1, on the reverse strand, counting down.
GCACAAGTTGGCTGAACATTGTAAATATGGAGAACTTAAGGAAGAGTTAATCAGGGACCGAATTGTGGTTGGAATAAAGGACAGAAGGCTGTCAGAACAGCTACAAATGGACTCAGAACTAACCTTGGCAAAGACCATACAGAAAGTGAGACAAAGTGAAACTGTTAAGAAACAACAAACATTGATGTACAGCACTACTGGGGAAGGGGACTCCAAGATAAATGTAGATACTGTTCAAACAAGATTCCAGCACCTAGGAAAAAGGTATCAGCATGCAAACAAAGGCCAAAAGTCAGACACTCAAGGAGAAAAAGAGTGTGGCCGGTGTGGAAAAGGGCACAGACATGCATGGAAAGACTGTCCAGCTAAAAATGTAGAATGTCGAAAGTGTCACAAAATTGGACATTATGCAGTAGCCTGTTTCAGAGGCAAAGCAGTACACACAGTCACTGAATGCCCATCAGAGGATGTTGAGGATCAGGAGGACTATGCTTTTCTAGGTGAAGTGCAAACACAAACTACAAGGCCTTGGATGGAAAAACTAAAGCTAAACGGGTAAGCAATTAATTTTAAGATTGACACAGGCGCTGACGTAACATCCATACCTGAGAGTATCTTTAAACCAGCACGTGATGGCAAGCTGGAAAGACCACTTAAGAGACTGTTTGGACCAGGTCGCAACCCACTGAATGTAAAAGGCTGTTTCCTGGGCAAAATGGTGGCAAAAGGCCTCTCTACAGAACAACATATCTACGTTGTGGCAGGACTGACACAACCACTGTTGGGTTTGCCAGCTATTGAAGCCATGGGACTGGTACACAGGGCTGATGAAGTCACAGAGACACAACCTGAAACAGACTTCAAGGCAGCATATCCATCTGTGTTCCAGGGGCTGGGTGTGCTGAAAGAGCCTTATCACGTAGAGCTGGAACAAGGAGCGACACCCTATGCTCTCTCGACACCCAGGCGGGTCCCACTCCCGCTGAGGGAGAAAGTACGTGAAGAACTGGACAGGATGGACAATATGGGAGTCATATCAAAAGTGACTGAACCAACTGCCTGGTGCTCTGGAATGGTTGTGGTTCCAAAACCAATGACAGATAAAATCAGGATCTGTGTAGATCTCACACACCTCAATGCAGCAGTAAAGAGGGAACGCCACATTCTACCAGCTGTTGACCAAACACTCGCAATGATGTCAGAGGCAAAAGTTTTCACAAAACTGGATGCTCGATCTGGGTTTTGGCAAATCCCATTAACCCCGGAATCACGACCATACACTACCTTTATCACTCCTTTTGGGAGATATCTGTTCAACCGCCTGCCCTTTGGCATCGCATCCGCTCCCGAACATTTTCAAAGAAGGATGTCACAGATGTTGGAGAGTTTTGAGGGTGTGGTGTGCCATGCAGATGATGTGCTTGTGTATGGAAGGAACAGACAGGAACATGACCAAAGACTACACTGTGTGCTCCAGAAGATGCAGGATGAAGGCCTCACCTTGAATGAGAAGTGTGAGTTTGCTAAGGAGCACATGATTTTTGTTGGTCACAAGGTGTCGGGAAAAGGCATCGAGCCTGACCCAAACAAAACCAAAGCGATTCTGCAGATGCCAGAGCCAAAATGTGTGGAGGATGTGCGGCGCCTAATAGGCATGGCAAATTATCTGTCCAAATTCTTGCCGCAGCTGGCTACTGTCACCGTGCCCCTGAAAGACTTACTGAGGGAGAGAAATGAGTGGGTCTGGGGGGAACCTCAACAGACTGCGTTTCAAAAGCTGAAAGAAGGACTGAGCTCACCAAAGGCACTCGCTAAATATTCAAATTCAGCCGAGACACAAGTAGCAGCAGACGCATCAGCATATGGAATAGGTGCTGTTCTCACACAGAAGCAGTCCGATGGCTCATGGCAACCGGTGACATATATTTCAAGAGGACTGACGGATACCGAGAAGCGCTATGCGCAAATCGAAAAAGAGGCGCTTGCTGCAACATGGGCCTGCGAAAGACTGACCTCTTATGTGCAGGGTCTGCACTTCACACTTCTGACAGACCATAAGCCCCTGGTCCCACTGTTGAGCACCAGAGGATTGGATGATCTGCCACCCAGGGTGCTGAGATTTCGTCTGAGACTCCTGAGGTATGATTATGACATTGTACATGTCCCAGGGAAAACCCTCATCACTGCAGATACACTGTCTAGAGCTCCACTGCCAGACAATATGTCACCTGGTGACTTGGAATTAGAAAAAGAGGTCCAGGTGTTTGTGAATGCTGTTGTGTCCTCACTCCCTGCTACGGACACACGATTGGAAGAAATCAAGCAGGCACAACAAACAGATGACACATGCAAAACAGTGTCACACTACTGTCAAACAGAATGGCCAGAAAAGCACACACTGAGGCCGGATGTTGCCCCCTACTGGCAGGTCAGAGCAGACCTGTATCTGGCAGGTGACCTTCTCATGAAAGGGGAGAGATTAGTGATACCACAGGCACTCAGAGGGGAGATCATGACAAAACTACACGAAGGTCATCAGGGAATCTCCAAATGCCGAGCTAGAGCCCAGGAATCAGTATGGTGGCCTGGTATCAGTGCCCACATCAGACAGACAGTGGACAGGTGTGAAATATGCCAAAAATACAGAATCCAGTACAGGGAGCCACTGATCCAGACCACAGTCCCAGATCGCCCATGGCAAAAAGTGGGCATGGACCTGTTTGAATGGAAAAAGAAGACGTACCTTATTATTGTTGACTATTTTTCCAGGTACATCGAAGTTGCAGAGCTCAGAGTCACGTCATCTGAGGCTACCGTTCGGGCTGTGAAAGACGTTTTTAGTCATCACGGATACGCAGAGACCGTGGTTTCTGACAACGGGCCCCAATTCTCCTCAGAGACATTCAGATCATTTGCAAAAGAGTGCTGCTTCACACACGTCACGAGCAGTCCTCGGTACCCACAAGCAAATGGTGAGGCTGAACGTGCTGTTCAGACCATCAAGAAGCTATGGGAAAAAGATGCTGACCAAGTCAGGGCGCTACTGGCATACAGGGCCACTCCGCTGGAACACGGATTCTCGCCGGCGCAGTTGCTGATGGGGAGGAACCTGCGCACATCTCTGCCCCAGCCTTCAAGCAAGCTGGATCCTAAATGGCCAGATCTGCAGGTGTTTCGCCAGAAGGATGAGGAAGGGAGACGCAAGCAAGCTGCAAACTACAACCACCATCACCGTTCCAGAATGCTTCCAGAGCTCCCATCTGGACAGAAAGTGTGGGTCACCACAGAGGCAGCCCCAGGGACTGTACTGAGTAATGCCCACACACCAAGGTCATACTTGGTAGAGACTGACAGGGGCATTCTAAGGAGAAACAGAATCCACCTCAGAGCCACAGGTACTCCTCCTGAACAACCACAAGTCACCAGGTCAGGTAGAGTGTCAAGGGCTCCTGAGAGACTTGATTTGTAATTGACAATGCGATGCATGTGTTTTTTTTGTAAAAAAAAAGAAAAGAAAAAAGACATGTCAGTTCTTGAAATGTAAAAAAAAAAAAAAAAAAGAAAAAAAAAGAGTGAATAAGGATGTATGTCCCATGTGCATTTGAAAAGTTTAAATAATCCATTGTTTAATATCAGTTCATGTGCAGTTGAAAAGTTTAAATAATTCAGTTCATTTGAGAAGTTAAAGGAAATGTATTTGCTGAGCTAAGAAGGGGAGGTGTAGCAGTAGTGCATTGCCTACATCTCCCAGGATGCTTTGGGGCGGGGGTTACTTCCTGAAAGACTAGTAAACAGTACAGTTGCACGTTACTCCTCTGTGTCCTGTGTCTATCATTATACAAGGCCCAAGAAGATGAGGCTCAAGAAGGGAGCCAGGCCTAAGGAGAGAGCGATAGTGTACAGATTCAAGAAGAAAAGTACCAGAAGCGAAGAACAATATTCAAGGAAAGAAACGGCCAGGCTGAAGAATATCAGGTTGAAGAGGATGGGGGGAAAAAGACAAGACTGAAATTTTGTGAGCTCTCTGGTTATGGAAAACCAGGAGCTCAAGTGGGAGGTGTAAAGTCAAAACTCAGCAGAGATAAGAGAACTGCACTTCCCAGAGTGCATCAGAAAAAATGGCCGCCCACCTGATTGGGTGCACCTGAAAAGGAGTGGAAATGATCATGCATTCAAGCAAACAATCTCCAGGGAGAAGAGGCTCCAGAGAGGAGAAGCTTCAAATGCAAACTTCCAAGTTCCACTCGATGAATTCTGCCCAAAGATGCCAATGGTCTGTTGAATGTTTATTTACATTTTATAATGTTTTAAATGCTTGAATGTATTCATGTTTGGCTGCTGTGCTGGGGTTTCATTTGTTTAAAAAACATTGCAGCATTGAATCTAAAGTTTGTGTATGTATCTCCCGGTTTAGGGAGTCTTACTGGTCTTTCTTCTCTTATGAGGGTCCGTGGCACAAACCTTTTCAGATGGGCGTCCGCAGTCAAATACATTTGGGAGAACCACTGAATTAAAGACATAACATAAACACTACCAGTGTGTTGAGACCTTGATTGAACAACCCTGATAGTAAGGGGAACATAAGAAAATCTGCGAAGTAAATCTTTACCAAGAAATGTCTTCACCAATGTGTTTCTAAAGGTGTGTAATAATATGTACTAAAAGGTTGAAATTCAACTCCCGGGGCAAACCTCATAAAAAAAAAACTGATTTGTGTTTGTGTCCCATACATGAAAAAAATAAAAAAAATCTGCTTTAAGTAGCATATGAGGGGTCAAACTGGGTTTTCTTCATGATGCTGAATCCATTGCAAGCATTTGTTTTGCACAAAAAACATTACGTGGGCTACAAATGGCCCCTACGAAACGGTGAAAAGTGATGATTCATCACTAAACCATCATTTTGTGGGGCCGGTTATTGCCTTCCTGTCTGCCCTTGTACATTACCTGTGTTTAGTCCATGGGCCAGACGGGTTGTCGGTATCAAAAAGGTGGCAAAGGTTAACATGCATTTTTGAAAAGCTCTATATCTGAAGATTATATTTTGGTATGATAACCCTTTCTGAGACACAGCTAAATTGGTGTTATCAGCCTCTAGAGTTGGTGTCCCATTAACATTACATTACAGGAAAAAAGGTAAAAAGAATAATCTGCTTTTAGTAGCATAAGAGGGGTCAAACTAGGGGGTTTTCATGATGCCGAATCCATTGCAAGCATCTGTTTTGCACAAAAAACATTCCTTGGGCTATAAATGGCCTCAGAAGACGATGTATGTATGCATGTGCATTCATGTTAGTCGGAGGCCTTAGGGTCTTATTTCTCATGCTAATCAGTCTAAAAGCGCCAAATTTTGCACAGATGTAGCCCAGGGCATGCTCTAATGATTTAGCTAGGGCGCCCGAGTTGGTGACCTTCGGGCTCCAGAAAACATCCACAAAACTCTGAAAAGTGATGACTCATCACTTTTCATCACTAAACCATTGTTTTTCTGGAGCTGTGGCGACCCCGAAGGTCACCGACTCGGGCGCCCTAGCTAAATCATTAGAGCATGCCCTGGGCTACATCTGTGCAAAATGTGGCGCTTTTAGACTGATTAGCACGAGAAATAAAACCCTAAGGCCTCTGATTAACATGAATGCACACCCATACATGCATCGTTTTCTGAGGCCATTTATAGCCCAAGGAATGTTTTTTGTGCAAAACAGATGCTTGCAATGGATTCGGCATCATGACAAACCCCTAGTTTGACCCCTCTTATGCTACTAAAAGCAGATTATTTTTTTGCTTTTTTCCCTGTAATGTAAAGTTAATGGGACACCAACTCCACTGGCTGATAACACCAATTTAGCTGTGTCTAAGAAAGGGTTATCATACCAACACATAATCTACAGATATAGAGCTTTTCAAAAATGCATGGTAACCTTTGCCACCTTTTTGATACCGACAACCCGTCTGGCCCATGGACTATGTTGTCTCATCCCACTCTGTTGTCTCGTCCCACTCTGATTATTGCTTATGTGGTTCACCTGTGTGCTGTTAGTCTTGTCCAATCCTGTGTTGATAGTGCTTTGAGTTTCACCTGTGTCCTGTTAGTGTTGTGTCTACTTAAACCCACCTGTGTGTGGTGGTAGGTTCTGGTTAGTTTGTCAGTATCATTTCAGGTTCTGTATCAACAGTCTTGAGTGCTTACGTTTAGCATTCCTGAACATTGTCTACCTGTTCATCCTGCATTTGGGTCCTACTTCACACTCATACATGACAATGGTCATTTTGCATCTTGAGCAAGGGAAGACTCATTACTATGATATCCCTTGAAGCTGGACTGAAACCATGATATTAATTTGCTGTTGAGCATAGCAGTGGCGGCTTGGAAAGCCGAATGATTTCTACCGGAGATAATTTAATAACTGGTGCGCTGGTACAGGGGCTGCACCGCGACTCAGTTGCTGTGTTGTAAGACAAATTTCAGTGTGAACTGACAATAAAGTATATCATATATCAATTTCAAAAATATTATTTAAACCTGGAACCAAGCAAGCCATCCAGGATCCTTGTGAATCACGACCATAACACATTTGATTCTGTGTCAGAAAATATTTGAAAACCCCCAAAAAGGGTATTTAGTTAGTAAATATAGTCTAGAATGAAATATCCCAGGGGCTTGGAATGCTTGGTTCCAGACAGGTTTAAACTATAATATAAATATTTTCTGAAACCTCTATGGGTAAAACAATACATAAAAAAAAAAAAATCTGTGGATGGGTCTGCAACATTTTTGACATTAAGTGCCATGTTTTTAGTTTTTTGCCATATCAACATTACATTACATAACATAACATACATAAAAAAGGCTCTATATCCCACTTGGCAATGATTTGTACTATGGAGCTATCAAATGTATTAGACAGGTTATGTGTTTTTGAATTGTACTGTTGTGTATGAATGGACTGTATGTTTTTCTATGTAAAATATAAAAAATAACTTGAGCTGACGTTGATGATGACATGTTTTTAAGACCCCAAGAAGAGTAGCTGCTGTAACTGTACAGTAAGCTAATGGGGATCTAATAAATAAATCAATTCAAAACATTTGACCACATCAAAATTAAATGGAACAGATTTTGATTGTCCATTGAAACTTTGTCTTTCTCATTAGGATGCAAAGGTCATTTGAGTCATTGCACTAACCCATCTATCTCCCACACTCGCTCCCCAGTCAGGTTTCAGTTTGAAAGTAAAAACTGTTATTTTAAACTAGGGCTGGGATGCGATTAAAAATTTTAAGCTAATTAATTACAGGCTCTGTGATTAATTAATCGCATTTTAATCACACATCGAAATTTGACCTGAGAACCTTTTTTTTTCAAGTAAAACACATTTTGTTGTACGAGTGAATCAACGAGTGAATTTTTTAAATCAAAATTTCGCATCCACTGGGCCAAGCAAAGCGCTCTGATGGGCTACTTCTCCCTTTGCGTTTGTTGTCTCTTCTTGGTTGGTGCATCGCTATGATCGGTATGCCCGAAACTGAAGGTTCTGTGGTGCAAAAACTAAGTGCGATTAAAATGAGTTATTTTTTTTAATCGCACTCCAATGGACAGATAACAACGCAGGCAGAAACACTAAGAGAATGTAAAAATAATTATTATTATGATGTGCCAGTTCCAACAAATTAATTCACATTCATGTACTGATAATATAATTCTATAAATTAACACAGCTTAACTCATTGCGTGCCAGCGCCCTCTAGGGGCCAAAGAATGCCAGCGCATCTCTCATAGGCGAGCGCTTTAGCTTCCAGGACTTCAGCTTCCAGGACCTGACGTGCTCACGTTCATGCACTGCATGGAAATGTCCCGGATGAAGATGCTAACAGAATGGCTATTCCCATTTTGTCATCTAAAAGATCATTTTTGGGCGATTTCGCCGTAAATAAACCTCGCGCCGCTTTCCTAAAACACAAAAAAGAGATATAAGCCTTTAAAGATGCGGTCTTTCATTGGATTAGGCGGAGATTGGCGATTGCGTTCGCAAATTACGGCCGGCTGGGACGTTGTTAGCTTTCGGCTAGTAGCTACAAAAATCAAGCCAGGCTTCAGAAGGCCTCTTATCATTTTATTCATGTAATTAAAAAAAGCCGGACTACTCCGGGATCGGCATTCTCGTGTACTCATCGGAAGCGGCGCCGAACATTGGGTGAACATTGGGGAGCTCAAAAATGTATTTTAAACCATTTTTAATGGAATATATCGTCGGACAGAGTAGAATGGCTAGCTGGCTAGCGGCTAGCGAGCCAGGACCACCCACGACTCTACAAGCAGCTCGGGGTAAGTGAATTAATAAAAAAAAGATTGTATTGGATTGAAATAAAGCCGAACTAGTCCGGGATCGGCACTAGATGAGTTAAGATAAGGTGTATGAACAAAATGTTTTATTTTCTTTGTTGCTCACTTCTTGATTTAACTTCAACTTAAAATGTAGAGAAAACATGCTAAAATGCAAATAAAATGTGCATTGTCAGATAGACATTCTGTAATGTCAAATTGTAATATAGAGATCACGCTCCATGGAGGTACAACCATCACAGGATAAAAGAGCGACCAAAGAGCATTATAGGATGTTACAGTTTTAGTGATCCATTAAAGTGCAAAAATCTGGATTTTGCATTAAGAAACAACAAAAAATACTCAAATGTACACAGTATACAGTACTAAAAAAGAAATATCTGATCTCCACATGGGAATGGGAATGACAGTGAATATACAAATGACCTTAAATAACCTTTTTTCGCGATGTTTCCAGCAGCGCAGACCTCTCATTCTGTGGACCTTAATGACCAAACTAATAGATACAAAGTACGGCATGACATCACGGGTCATCTCACATTCTGGGTGAGTGGGTCCCTGGCTATCATCACTATTGAATATTTATGAGGAGATAAGGTAAATAAAGTGCTTTAACTTAAAATACATAAACAAATTGTTACTTAAGTCTTTGTAACTAGCTTCTATTGTTCTTCTATTGCCATGGTGACGTGATACACACTGTACCCTCTACATCAGAGAGCCAGTCTCGGAAATAACCGACTGCTAGCTCTTCCGATTGTCGTCTGGAGCACCGCAGGGGAACCAGCAAACTGGCCGTGTAAGGCAGGGTTGTCCTTAAGGGCCTGGAGAACACCAAGCTCTTGCATGCCCTCACACAGCCTTTAAACATTAGATAAAAAGATAACATTTGTTTGGTGTCATTAACACACAGGCATCCAACCCAAGTGTCTGCTTTAGTAGTGTACTGTTCATAAAAATAAATAAAATAATCAGTTGGTGAGACTTTGTGTACACATTACACTGTTTCTCTGAATAACAAACCATAGTGCATGTTAATGTTTTGTATACACAGCATATTTTTACAATAGTTGAAAGACAAAACAAAACTATTAGACAGATGTTTAACATCTTTTTATTTCTTAAATAAATAAGTGCTGCACTCTGTAACCCTTTGAAATGTCCAGACGTGTTCCTTAGCCGTACGCCAGGCTCTCTCAATATGTTGCGTGTGAGCACCTGTGCGTGGTTCCACAAACCAGCGAGAACTGTTCACCGTTTTGTGATTGTAACCAAAGTCAGACAGTGTACGGTAGGGCCTCCATTCATCGCTCACAATAGTTGAGCCTATCCACACATGGTGAAGGATGAGAGAGATAAGGTCTTTTCGACCACGTTCGTCGACAAGGCGAAGCACTGGTTTGGCCCTCCTGTTCGGCTGCACACCCACCATGCCAAAGACCCACTTCTTTCTCCTCCAAGTCTCACCCACTCTTCCTGTTGCATACTGTTGTAATAAAAAAGTTGTAAATACAATTTGCACAACACTGATGATACTTTTGATAACGTCTCCAGCGCGAGCTCTCGTGCGTCTGCGGCGGTCAGGGACTACCGCCTCGCTGCGTGGCGAGGGGTCAACATCCCCAACATCTCCATGCAGTGCAGGTGGAGCCATGGCACTACCCCAGGTCTTGGCCCTGACCCACGGTGTTGACAGCGGCCGGCTTTCAGAGACCACAGACGACCAAAGCATCCGATGATTAAAATATCCCACTAGATGTGAAGCGGATAGATATGGCAATCATTTCCTAAAAACATATCATTTCAAAGTAAGCTTAAAAGTACAAAAAAATGGGGTTTCAAATGTGATCTCAAACGGAGTGTCACAGACGCTGACAGACGCTAGCTAAGCAGAACCTACTGTGAACATACTAAGGTGCCTCATCTTTCTGCTATTGCGGCTAACAAATAAGCCATTGCAAAATCGACACAGCCTTGCTTATGTTTGCCTGTTACACAAACACCAGCTTGGCCTCTGTCAGATCTAAAGTAATCTCTCAAGACAGACTCTGATCAAAGGAATAGGTACGCATGAAGGCACAACGAGATTAATCCAATGACGCTGCCAATGGCCATACCCAAGTGACGCCTCTGGTCGTTGCTGGTTGATATTGATGAAAAAATTGCTACGTGAATCAGGGGCTTTACATTAAGGTATGCATCGGGCAACATAGGCAACATAGGCAACATAGGCAATCGTGTGGGGAGTGCCAACCACATTTTTGCCAAAATGGCAAAAATGCTGTTGTGCTGGCATTCACTCTCGTTTTGGGGTTCAAGTGCTGGCAGCTGTGTGCCAGTCACATGTGTTTGACAATCACGTGTGTGTGTGTGTGTGTGTGTGTGTGTGTGTGTGTGTGTGTGTGTGTGTGTGTGTGTGTGTGTGTGTGTCACAGTCACTCACGTCACAGGGAAGATGCTTTGTCAGCTGGTCCAGTGTCATAGCTTGTCCACATGTCATACATTCTCCCTTGGGGATGTGGGCAAATTCGGGGGCATCAGTGGGTAATGGGTCGGTACTGAGCTCCTTCGGAAGAGGCACAATGTAGATTAACCGTTTGCCGTTGCCTGAATGGTCTTTGAGGATCGCAGACAGGGTGTATCCTGGTATACCACTCGGTATAGGGTCGATACGTCGCCTGCCACTGCCACCTTAACAAAAAAACATGATTAAAAATCGGCACTTCAGAACAGGTAAACTAAATCATAAAAAGCGATTGTTTCATGGCATAAAATGTATACCTTGAGATTTGTAGAACATCCAGCCTCCTTTTAATGTAGCAAGCTTTGGGTATTCTCTTTTCAGGATCTCTGAAATCTGATTAGTGTGATATGGAGAAAGGAATCCACCATCAATACAAAACATATAAAAAAAAAAAAGAAAAAAAGTGACAATTTCAAAAAAACACCCTAAATTGATTTTAATTTAAAGATGCAAATTAGATTTATTTTAATTGACCCATTTGTTTAAAAAACAAACATTAAGAATGAGATTTAACAAATACACCTGTGACAATGTCAGGCCTACCGATGGGAGAGCCAAAATGACAAATCTGTTTCTAGGATTTTCAAAGCAAAGCCCTGATAATATGAGGACAATGTTAATACAATGCTGGCTTACTGAGCCATGTGTCACATCAGGCAGGAATGCATCTCCAGTTTATGTATCGTGAGGCGGCTTGATGCCCTGGTACATCCCTCAGCTATGACCAAGCCAATCAAAACAATTCCAAATATGGCCTATAATACTGGTATGATGGCATCATTCATTCTTGTTTTGGGCTTTAAGTGCTGGCAGGTCTGTGCCAGTCCCAGGTGTGTGCTCATCACCTGAGCATGGGTTCTGCTAGAATTTGAGATCTAATACAAACTTAATCCTCCGGGATAGCGAACGACACTTACCCCCACAGAGCCAGGATCCTCAGGGTGTATCTACACAATTTGGGAGTGGATAGGATGGAATAGCCTACCCTGAGTCCTCCTGATCTCAACCCAATTGAACATTTTGGGATCAGATTGGTCAGGCTGTACGTGCTAGTGACTATAAGAACCAAGTTGGCTGGATTTGTGACTAAGGCCTAGGCAGACGGAGCTGGATATTTCATATATCCTGGTTTTTCAGATATCCACATAGAAAAATATCTAGGTCCACATGACAGAGATATCTAGGTCTAAAATAATTTGAGTTCCCAGACCTCCACTAGGGGGACAAGCACACACACAGTAAAGTCTTCAGAGATATCCGGGTACCATGTCTACACAGATCCAGTGAATCAGATATTTTTCAATGTCTTCACTTATTTATCCGGTTTAAAAAATATCCAGTTTCGCAGCCGAAATATCCAGCTTTGTGTGGCTGCATGCCCCAACCGCACAAAAAAATGTCTAGCTTCAGAAATATCCAGCTCCGTGTAGCCGGCACCTAAATCTGGTTGATGAATTGAACGGCATCCCAGAACCAAAGGCTTTTAAGCTGGTGACCAGTATGAGGACGCAGTGCCAAGCTGTTGTAGCTGCGTACACACACTGAGGTTCCTGACACCAAGTGTAAAAATGTGTATTCATGGCCAGTGCGTGTTTTCTTCATTCCTTAGATAAAGCCAATCAATCAATCAATAAAGATGGGTGGATGCAGAACACAGGTAGTTTCAGGACAGTTAGAGGGGCTGTGGTTTAAGTTCAAACAAACATGGTGTGGTTTCTCCTCTGATTGAGAAAATAGATTTAAGAACACAGCTAAAAATGTAAAAGAACAACCTTTCAACCTCTGTAGCTTCCTGATCCCGGTTTACTGGTACAATGACAAAGCTTACTCTGTCTGTGTGTTCCTGAGGGCAGACAAGACCCGATCAAGACCCTTAAGCTGATGTACATTAGCCTGTAAACCCTCTACCTCGCACCTCAGACACAAAGTTGAGGTAGACTGACGCACACGTTTGACATCCAACAATGAAGTTGCAGCAGGTGGCAAACATGGGCACTTCCATTGTACCTGTAGTTTAAAAACAAAGAATACATAGATGTGGAAAACATTTATTCACAAATACAGAAATTGAAGTCTGTTTAGCACTATACAAATCCTCAATCATTTGAAAATGAATTATTGTCAATATCAGTCCTGAGTCAACACAGCCATCTACCCAGAGATTTTTGAGCACTTCGTGGTTCTATACATTGACGAGCTTTGTGGAGATTCAGACCTGCCCACAGAGCCAAAACTAATAGTAACTGGTGTACTTTCTCTTAAATGTATTGTTAAGAGGAAGATGAAAGACACCAGGACCCAATCACACCTCAGGACAGGAACACGTTTGGTACAGTATGTACAGTAAATGGTAATCTCTCGAGACAGCCTCAGAGTCGCTACGCTTCTGAGAGACAGGCCGAGTGGGCGTCGCCCTTGCTTTGATGATAAATGGTAACATTTTTTCATTTTTGGTATCTTTTGAATAAATATTTAAAGTTAGGTCAGGATTTTGAATACATGCAACCTACAGTTGCATATATTATACATACCATGACAGATCTCACAGGTGAAGGCTTCATTCATAGGGACCTGCAGACTGGCTGCTGTACGTTTGATCTTTGCCAGATCAGACAGCTGGTTCAGTGCGGATGTGACAACTTGCAGGCCCTCGGCTGCTTCTTTCACCTGAAAAATCTTAGCACTGATGTCTTGCGGTGAAGGGACTTTGGGTGCTCGCCTTGAATGAAGAAAAATAAAAAATAGGATTCTAGATTTCCCCCTCCCAAAGGGTGCACCTGGGCATTTGCTTTTCAATAATTAAAAGTTTCAACCTATGACATTTGTTTACAATTATGCTGACCGAAAAACAGATTAGAAATAAACAGTTATGTTCACAGGAATAAAAATTACATATTTGTGTTTTTGCCTGAAGGCAAACTGTCAAATGGATGTCAAATGGATTACCTCAATTTGGCCATCCTTCCATTCTGTAACTGTTCAAATTCTGTAGAAGTCAAGGAATAGACGTTCCTGTTCTTCGAGTCCCAATAATCTGGGCCTTTGGGAATCAGACACATGGGAAGCAAATTTAAGTCTCAAGACTGAACGGGTTTTGTTAGACCAAGTCCTAATAGCTGAGGCCAAATTGGTCAAAAATCATCAATTTGGTGCACTTGGTGAAGAGTTTCTGATTTTTGGTATGGTGTTAGGTATGGGTAGGCCTATAAGGTTTTCAAAAACCATCGCAAACAAGTTGGGCTCGCCCCCTAGTGGTCTGTTTGCAATGAATCATATTAGATATGTCAGTATATGGTTCAAACCCCAAATAATTGATGAAAGAGATTTTTCAATGGATTATGTTACTATTGGGTATGATAAACAACATACAAAAAATTCTGGGGGGAAAAAAATACCGGAAAGGCACCATTTTCAAGATGGCGTCCACGATGGCTGCTGGGAGCTGAAAATGCCTATAATCTGGGTTTTAATGTGTAAAAATTCATTATAAATCTGCATTTGGTGAAGAGTTTTAGATTTTTGGTATGGTGTTAGGTATGGGTTAAAAGGTTTTCAAAAACCATCGCCATCAAGTTGGGCTCGCCCCCTAGTCGTCTGTTTGCAATGAATTCAATAGTAGATCTGTCAGTACATGGTTGAAACCCCAAATAATTGATAAAAGAGATTTATCAATGGATTCTGTTACTATGTCCTTTGACAGAACAGCCTGCCCAACCCAGATTGGCCTGGGCATAAAAATACAAATAATTCCTACAGAATAAAACTTGAGTTGCTAAGCAAGAACAGTGTGTGAGATCCTTCGTTCAGGGAACATTTCTTTCATAATTGTTTTGTTAACACAGTCTAGTAGCATGTTGGAAATATAAGTAGCCTATTGTTTTCTATTCAGTATCTATTCAGCTGTGCTATTCAAACGATCTATCATTAAACACAACAGTAAAATATGTTCCATTTCCCCTCAAGTACTCCCCGTAATACCTTTGCATACCCCTAGGGGTACACGTACCTCCATTTGAGAAACACTATATCAGTACATATAACTAACCTAAAGAATGATCTGGTTGGTTGGTTGATTGGTTGGTTGGCCCTGCATGGCTCGTGGAGTTCCAGTAGATGTGTGTGCTGCTTCAGTGGGTGCTGCTGCTGCAGCAGCAGAAGAGGGCCTGCGCTGAAAAGCAAATGGGACCCCAGCAGCACGCGTGGGTGGAGGGAGTTGGCTTTGCACCGGGTCCGGGTTACCATGAACCTAGTCAGGGATAAAGAAAAGAGAACAAAAAATATGAACAAAATAAAAAGAAAATAAACAAAAATAAAAATAAAACAGGAGGCAGGCATTGGTCACCCCATCCATGTGCACCCAACCCTGTATGTCTCAGTCAATGTGTTTGTAAAGGTGTCTGGTAACATCACAAATACTGAATGTAGCCTACCTCAAAGCAGGAAAACTTTCTGTTGCCCGGTCAGCAAAAATAGTTGTATTGTTGTCATCTGTAATGTACACGGTACTCGGAATGACTTGTTTAGAAAGAATGAAAATTTCCATTAATGCTTACAGCATTAGTTATCAAAGTCTGGGGAACCCCAGCGGTACTTTGCAGGGGGTCCCCAGCTAGATGGCTAGCTAGGAACCAAAAGGACCCTTATGGTGTCTGTAACTCTAAGAATGTACAAATATAACCAAATGGTTTCATTTGGCAACACTCTTGTCTAGACTATGGCATGTGAAACTGGGGGTCCTTGAAATTAAATGGTTGAACTCACTGCTAGAGCAGTAACAACCCTGGTGTAGCCTGTTCAAGTGGGGGTACACAGGCTAATAAGCGTCAATTTGGGGGTCCTTGAGATGAACATTTGAGAACCACTGGCTTAAAGAACACTGTGATGACTTTAACAGGGAGTCTGGGATGGGATCCACATAGTTACTACAGGGGGACCCGCCAAATGCTTGTGTGATTTTACCAAAAATAGCATATCTAGATTATTTTGGGCAAGAGATTTGAAGGGAAAAGGAGCAAACAGAGTCAATGATCAACTCTTATTCAGTAATGGGGTGATGGGGGGCAGTGATGTCAATTTGTGTTTGTATACGTGGTTACAGTTTATGTATGTGTGTATATATATATATATATATATATATATATATAGAGAGAGAGAGAGAGAGAGAGATGGTTCAAACACACATTTCTACAGTGATGACAGTGCTGTCAAGTCTATGAAGCCTTCTATTAAATATTTGAGAAATTTTGATCTGCGCCACATTTGTATGTGTAGTGTAGGACTCCTGAGCTATGCATGCATGAGCTGTTGTATGCATGCAACAGGCATCTAGCTAGGTTGCCGTCTCACCTCTTAACTTAAAACAAAGGGTTCGGCCGTCAGAAGCAGCATGGATGGGCCTTTAGGCCCAGTACATTATTTATCATTTAAATCAATGACAATTCTGATCAAAACACAGCGTAGTCATCATCTTTGGTTTAAGAGGTATGATGCATAACGTGGTTATGGCATTAGCCGTAAAAGCACTGCTTTTTTGCCGGTAGCTACAATCCATGGCTTAGCCTAATTTCGAGAGACAGCCGCTGATACGAACGACCTACGGCCTGGTCGCGACCTAGGCCACGACCTGGAGGTCGTAGGTCCCGGTTCTGGAGGTCGTAGTTCGCGGTACATACTTGTTAGGTCGCGGCCGGTCTAGTTTCGCGACCCCCGGCCGTGGTTGCGCCACCTCGGTCGTCCCCGGGCCGTCTTTTTGCAGAATATTCTAGAGCAGCAGCGCTATTCAACCTTTTGAAGCTTGTGATTGGCTGAACCGGAGGTAGGAAGCGCTCCATTGTAGTCACTTGGACCGCGCGAGGTGCACCAAAACCTATCCTTAACCCTAACCCCAACTCTAACTCTAACCCTAACCTTAACCCTAACCCCAACTCTAACCCTAACCCTAACCCTAACCCTAACCCTAACCCTAACCCTAACCTGCCGACACTGAGTAGCTAACCTGCCGACGCTGTTGAAAACGAGCGCTCCTTCCCTTAGCAAGCGTAGAGTTTCTAAACTCGCGTCCCTTCCCTTAGCAAGCGTAGAGTTTCGATCGCGGCGCTCCTTCCCTTAGCAAGCGTAGAGTTTCTAAACTCGCGTCCCTTCCCTTAGCAAGCGTAGAGTTTCGATCGCGGACTTCCCAGGTCGCTGAATTACGACCGAGATCGCGCAAAACCTCCAGAACCGGGACCTACGACCTCCAAGTCGTGGCCTAAGTCGCGACCAGGCCGTAGGTCGTTTGTATCAGCGGCTCTTGCTGCTAATTTCATCATGATAAGCATAAAACGTGGCACATGTGTTTAACTGTACACATGCACACATGTACACAAGTTTTATGCTTATCGTGATAAAATTTAACCTACGGTACCTGTTAGCTTTGAGCTACATGTTACCCAGGTAAACTACAGGCGCAAACAATATTCATTCAAATAAAACAATTACGGTACCTGGAAACTCAAGGCGATTTTGTCGATGTACATGTCCTCTTCTATAAATATGTGGCGCTGGTTGCCTTTGAATAAGACGTAGCCAGCTTCCATTTTCCAACACGGAGAAAGAGCTCCACTCACTCACTGCACTGCACTCCACGTTAAAGGGTTTGAAAATAGCATGCTGCAGACAAGTGTTTATGGAGGAGGGAAACTGCTTCCGGGGCGAAGGAGGGGAAGGAGGGCGGGCTGGTGGAGTAGCAGCGTGAATCAAAACAGATTCAGAGTTCTCGAGTACAGCTCTGACCAGCGAATTTCCAATTCTTCATTCTGATTTGAACCACACCAATGAGAAGCTGGAACGGGGTCTTATTTTGTTCTTACAATACTTAATTCTAATTTTTGTTTTGCCACTTCCAAACAGTATTCAGAAACGGGCCGTTTTGGACTGTTTTCTTAATTTATATTGAACACATATAACACAGAATGCCAATGGACCAATCCCCAATCACATACACACCCATTGTAACAGTTACAATGGGTGTGTATGTGTTTGGGGATTGGTCCATTGTCCACAAAATACACGGACCTACCACCATCCAGATGCTCACCTCTCCCATCTTGATGAAGTCCTCTATCTTCTCTCTGAAGAGGGATGGTAAGAGGATGAGCCCAGCCCTGAAGTCGATATCTGCAGTGCAGAAAAGAATAGAGCGTCAAAATAATAATAATTCCAAGTGTGCAATGAGGTTCATTAGCAAAGTGTCCGGGCAAATGTCCGTGACATTTGGTCACGGATTGCTATGTTGTCTGGCGCACTCTTCCGATATTCCTTTTGTAGCATGGTCACATGGGCCTCCAAAGAGGTGTCATCCTCACCAACAGGCATGACCTTTAGAAAAAGCACAGACAAGTTGTGTACCCCCCAGGTCCAAAGTATGTGAAGCAGTTTGACACTTGGAAAAGAAACATGTAGTCTAATCCAGGGGTCTTCAACAGTCCCTGCTTCATCTCTCTCTCAACTAAGGGGCCCTTGGCCTGAAAACGTTGAAGACCCCTGGTCTAATGCATATGCCAATGTGGTTTGGATTACAAAACAGTACATACAAACATATTCATCATTAGTCAGTGGGAGGTTGTGAGTGGTACCAGACATGGTCTGGTACCAAGTGAAATGTAAAACCAGTTAAAAACATTAACATTATACATAATGGCAAAAGACTTACAAATGTTTGATTAGGTGCCCGCCGACACAAACTTCCAGATGAAGAGGGAGCTTTGGTCTGCTTTTTGTGGCCAAACTTCTCTTTCAGCCATCTGACTTCATTGTCGCTGACCAGTGGTGCACGTATGGCTTTAAAATTTATTTTTAGAGACGAGTGCCAGGTTAAACATACAAATATGTTGAATACTAATACTTTTTTTTACCGTCTCCACTGGAGTGAAGTGGTTGGGAACATTATGTATGTCCTCCTTAGTTTTTAAAGTAGTGTCCATTTCTTCAGGTATCAGTATTTTCTTTTGAGAAAATAAATAGTCCGTCATGCGGGATACTAGTGTGACATCAGTAGACACAGATAACTCTTCACCATGCAGTCAATGTTATTTCTAATTCTAGATCATTGATGGCATTTTCCGCTGTCTCACTTTCAGGTCTCAAAAGTTCTGGGCATTGTTGGAAAATGCCCAAGTAGCCACAGTATTTATGCCCAAGTTGTTAACGTTTGATGGACACAGCGGAGGCTTTTGGGGGATGTCCTGCAGGGGCAGTACCATTTACTTGCAACTGAATCAAACGTTACCAGTGTACGGCCAAATCGGCACCAATTGTCCTTCTTAGCTGTATAAACAGAATAGAATCTCCATCTACGGGAGTATCCTTCTTCATTTAAATTTACAGGGTATACAGTGCAAATGTTTTGTATTTTTTTTTTACCGCCAAATCGTTAATTTCTTTACACTCAGTTCTCCAATGTTTTGTCATTAAGGTCTGTTTTTTCATTGCGTCCAATGAGTCCTGTTGTAGGCTTTGTTGCTGCCTAAATGGCAGCGGTGCCCTCTGTAGGTGAATGCATTCAAAGCCAGGGTTTCCTGCCCTGGCTTGAATTTCCATCATTTCCATGCAGTCCTCACTTTCACATAGTGAACCAGAAGGTCCTTTCATGACGTGTACTGGCATTCTTATGCCACCACATATATTCTTTGTGGTGACATGTATGCTATTTTTTGGGTGGTGACATATATGCAATTTTTTTGGTCGATACAATGCATGGCCTCTGGGTCTTTTAAGTGGCAAAATATTATGTGCCTTTTTAACAATGCTTTAGTGCCATACGATTTTGGACACAGTTGACATTTGTGTCCTGTTGTCGAGCTGGAGCTGGTGTCTTCTTCCGCTGGTTGTCAGCTGGACAAGAGAACATTTACATACACTTAATTGTTGTAATCACTCAAGAATATGCAATGTCAACACTATCACAACACATTAACGAGCACACAATCCCAGTAATAGGGTGACCATACGTCCTCTTTTCCCCGGACATGTCCTCTTTTTGAGGGCTGTCCGGCCTGTCCGGGGGGGGGGGGGGGGGGGTTTATAAATTCTTTCGCGCATATAGCGTTAAATCATGGGCATTTACAATGCACGTTCAATGGTTCGTTTGTAAACACACTGTGATAGACGGATTTCCACCCCAAACCCCGGAACGTGTATTATGCATACTACTCTGTCTCCGCTGCGATCCCTCCCTCCCTCAGCTTGTCTCGTTCAGATGCGTCGCTGTTCAGATCAGACTCAGGGCTGAGCTCGGCAGCTCGCGCTGCGCAGAGCCGATTCAGCCGAACGATAGCACTGCAAACGCAGATGAAATGCACGAAAAGTGCCAGTGTTTTCGTCTTGGTGACCAAATGAGAAGCCAACACGTTCTCATACCGACGACGGCAATATGCTACTTTCTGTCAGAAGCTGGGCAAGGAAGTGGGTGCCTTCTCTGGCAGCCAGCGACAGCAATATCTGCCTTCCAGGGCAGACAGCTCCGTCTCTGGAATAGACGCTCCCACTTAGACCCTATTCACAGCCCGCCCACGCATGCGCACTCAGCGAATTTCTCAGCAACTTCCTGGTGCTGACGTCAGCTTTGGAGGGTAAAAATCCAAAACTTGCACTAAGAAGCTTGTTTAAAATGCACCAAACCACACGCCAGCACACACAACACCCTGTAAATATTATGAGCATTTCCATCCTAGTTTTGTATTTAATCTTTGAGTATTCTCTGAGAACAACACTTTTATTCAACGTTTCCAACCCGTGACGTCACGTCACATTACTTCCGTATGCACGACATGATTGACAGTAGTAAAGCTTTGATCATTTTTTCTTTTTTTAATATAATAGATCTATATAATAGATGCGGCTGTCCATAAATCAATTATTCTGGCACTGAAATGCCTAATTTATGAAAATGTACAGCAATAAATAGTTACTAGAAAAGAAAATTTCTAAGACATTTTAAGTGTGCCTGCAGCTCGCTAAGTGTGTGCAACCTTGTATAGCAGTTGGTGTTAGCATTAGCATTTTGCATTTACATTAACATCATTATTCAAATTTTTTACATCTGCATTTTTATCATAAGCTTTAACATTAACATTTTTATTAGCATTTGTTAGCATTAGCATTTGTTAGCATTAGCATGTGTTAGCATTAGCATTTGTTAGCATTAGCATTTGTTAGCATTAGCATTTGTTAGCATTAGCATTTGTTAGCATTAGCATGTGTTAGCATTAGCATTTGTGTTAGCATTAGCATTTGTTAGCATTAGCATTTTTGTTAGCATTAGCATTTTTGTTAAGTGTGCCTGCAGCTCGCTAAGTGTGTGCAACCTTGTATAGCATTAGCATCCTTGTATAGCAGTTGGTGTTAGCATTAGCATTTTGCATTTACATTAACATCATTATTCACATTTTTTACATCTGCATTTTTATCATAAGCTTTAACATTAACATTTTTGTTAGCATTAGCATTTGTTAGCATTAGCATGTGTTAGCATTAGCATATGTTAACATTAGCATTTGTTAGCATTAGCATTTTTGTTAGCATTAATATTTTTGTTAGCATTAGCATATGTTAGCATTAGCATTTGTTAGCATTAGCATTTTTGTGAGCATTAGCATTTGTTAGCATTAGCATGTAATAGCATTAGCATTAGCATGTGTTAGCATTAGCAATTGTTAGCATTAGCATTTGTTAGCATTAGCATGTGTTAGCATTAGCATTAGCATGTGTTAGCATTAGCATTTGTTAGCATTAGCATTTTTGTTAGCATTAGCATGTGTTATCATTAGCATTTTTAGCATTAGCATTTTTAACATTAACATTTTTAGCATTAGCATTTGTTAGCATTAGCATGTTTTAGCATTAGCATTTGTTAGCATTAACATGTTTTAGCATTAGCATTTGTTAGCATTAGCATGTGTTAACATTAGCATTAGCATGTGTTAGCATTAACTTTAGCATTTGTTAGCATTAGCATTTGTTAGCATTAGCATTTGTTAGCATTAGCATTAGCGGTTAGCCGTTGGGACTGTGGGACCACCCACCGAGTTTGTGACCAGTAACATTTTGGGAAGTGGAGATATGGCTGTTTAAAGCCCAGCCAATAGGAAGGCAGAGGGGGCGGGGCTTAAGCATTTACAGATAGTTCCTACTTGCCATGTAAGTACACACAGCGAGTTTCGAGACGGTACCATGCTGCAAACTGGAGATAAAGCTGTTTAAAGCTAAGCCAATAGGAAGATAGGGGCGGGGCTTAAGAGGGGGCGGGGCTTAAGTAATAAGTCCCTATTGGCCATTTAAGTCCAGACACCAAGTTTCAAGATGGTACCATGCTGTGAACTGGAGTAGTGGCTGTTTAAAACCTAGCCAATAGGAATACAGAGGGGGCGGGGCTTAATCAATTACAGCTATTGGCCGGAAAAAGACCAAAGTTGTGTGTGCATTTTAAAGTTTAAATCACATTGCTAGGCAAAAGTATGGCAGAGTTATGTGGCGCCAAAGTTTCTGGGTTTTTTTCGGAGTCCCCCATTCAAAGTCAATGGGGGTTTTTGCGCATAGTTTTTCACGAATTACGTTGCCATTGTAACGCGGATCAGAAAGAAAAGTAATAGCACACCATTCCCGGCCGAGCCGCACATTTTGATGTATATATTGCAGGGGTGGCGTAAATCGTGCGGCAGTTATCACGTGCCGAAATTTCCCCCATTCTAAGTCAATGGGGTTTTTGGGCGTCGTTTTTTGCGAATTACGTCGCAATGGTAACGCGGATCGGAAAGAAAAGTAATAGCACCCCATTCCCGGCCGAGCCGCACGTTTTGATGTATATATTGCGGCGGTGGCGTAAATTGTGCGGCAGTTATTACGTGCCGAAATTTGCAAGAACATTAATGACCGACCGACCGACTTAAGTATGGCGGATTACAATAAGTGTTTTGCTATTGCATTGCATGGCAGGCACACTTAACTATGCTAAAAAAAAAACATTGGCCAAATTGTCAAATATTATAATAAAACTGGGGGGGGGGGGGGGGGGGGGGAAATGCAAAAATAGACTATATACAGGCTCACAATGTGAGCTTGTAGATCTGCCATTTTCACAATAATTATCTGTGGGACAGAGTTCAAATATGATTATTTTGGGGGTCACGGCCTGAAAGGTTGAGAAGCACAGCAGTCATCAACACAGCATGGAATTGTGGACAAAACGTTATCTAAAGATGACAGACATTTTTTTAGTTTTGGCTCCGACGCTAAATGTCATCAAATGGTGGATCCGTGGCTCAAATGTACAATATTGGGCATTGATGTGAAACATAAATAAATGTTTGTACAACTACACCTTTTCTTTTTGTAAACTGTTATCAAAGTATTCAATTAATCAATGGTTCCCGTGAGACATCATGAACAATGCATACGCAACCTTCATTAGTGACATTGGTATCACCTGTTCAAAATGGCACACACTGTGCCAAATGATGCAATTAATCGAGTTGCCGTTTTAGGCTGCTCACTTATTTATGTGTACAAGACCGACCTTTAAGCGTAAGTGACTTGTATTTTGTTGCAAAAATGTCAAACAATGACGATGCGATCTTTCAGATTGTTCATTTCTGCGCGCGGTGCCGTCCTATGTCGGAATATAAATCCACAAACATGTTACATCAAACTTTGCTTGTAACTAAATAATCACCCACCCACCCACCTACCACAACTGGCGGCCGTCCGCACTAGCAGTTAGCTGAATGGAATGAATGCAGTTAGCTGAATGGAATGAATGCAGTTAGCTGAATGGAATGAATGCAGTTAGCTGAATGGAATGAATGCAGTTAGATGAATGGAATTAAATAAACGGAGGTGTTTACGTGAGCCTTTTCGTGTTGCAGTTAGGCTAGCTAGGGCTAGGCTAATCATTTGCCACAGTTGGGCCGCAGCTATGTTGAAAGCCTGACGCGAGGTTACCTCGCGCTAAAGAATAACCGTCAAAACAAGACAACCCAAAACATGTCATCGTAGCCTAAATAAACTTTTATCCGTACCGTATCAGTAGAATATCTCTCGTAGAATATCTCTTGTGTGTCCCCCGTTGGTATCGTTTGCTCGACGCGCCTCTCTGAAGACGGATGGGACCAGGATGTAAAATGGCGTCCGTCAGGAAATGTAGAGCTAATGTATGGTTCCGCCAAATGGTTCCGCCGTTACAATGTGAATAAAAAAAACACATCCATTCTATCCCAAACTCACACATTACGAAGTTTAATATTAACTAGAAAAGAAAATTTCCAAGAAATTTTAAGTGTGCCTGCAGCTCGCTAAGTCTGTGCAACCTTGTGTAGCGGTTGGTGTTAGCATTAGCGTTACATTTTTTAACATTAGCATTTTTTGCATAAGCTTTAACATTATGGTTCTTCATATGACACCACCCACAGCCATTTCGACTAATTAGTGGCGTTTTGGCGCATTTTTGGCCGTTATCACGGGTCGCACTTTAACGACTGTTTTTTTGAGAAAAAATTGTTTTGTGAGAAAAAAATTGTTTTGTGAGAAAAAAAAAGTTTTTTGAGAAAAAAAAATTTGAGAAAAAAAAATTTGAGAAAAAAAAAATTTGAGAAAAAAAAAATTTTTGAGAAAAAAAATTTGAGAAAAAAAAATTTGAGAAAAAAAAATTTTTGAGAAAAAAAATTTTTTGAGAAAAAAAAAATTTTTGAGAAAAAAAATTTTGAGAAAAAAAATTTTGAGAAAAAAAAATTGAGAAAAAAAATTTTTTGAGAAAAAAAAATTTGAGAAAAAAAAATTTGAGAAAAAAACAATTTTGAGAAAAAAAAATTTGAGAAAAAAAATTTGAGAAAAAAAAAGAACTAGAAGAGAAAATTTCTAAGAAATTTTAAGTGTGCCTGCAGCTCGCTAAGTCTGTGCAACCTTCTGTAGCGGTTGGTGTTAGCATTAGCGTTATTTCATTTGACGCAACCCGCGTGTCTGTATGACAAACGGTTCACGAGATCAAGGGTCACTTCCTGTTTGGTGAGGGGCACTTCCTGTTTGGCGAAATAGGCCCCAATTAAGGTCATGGACGATTAATGAATTAAAGCTGCAAGCAGCGATGACCAGGCCCTCGCAGCTCTACCCACGTCACAAGGCCAGCAGCCAATCAGAAACCAAACAGGAAGTCAGCCATTTCGACTAATTAGTGGCGTTTTGGAGCATTTTTGGCCGTTATCACGGGTCGCACTTTAACGACAGTTTTTTGAGAAAAAATTGTTTTGTGAGAAAAAAAATTTGAGAAAAAAACTTTTTTGAGAAAAAGAAATTTTGAAAAAAAAATTGTGAGAAAAAAAAATCTTGAGAAAAAAAAATGTGAGAAAAAATTTTTTTGAGAAAAAAATAATTTTGAGAAAACAATTTTGAGAAAAAAAAATTTTGAGAAAAAAAAAATTGAGAAAAAAATTTTTTGAGAAAAAAAAATTAGAGAAAAGAATTGAGAAAAAAAAATTTTGAGAAAAAAAAAATTTAGAGAAAAAAATTGAGAAAAAAAAAATTTGAGAAAAAAAAATTTTGAGAAAAAAAATTTGAGAAAAAAAAATTTTGAGAAAAAAATTGAGAAAAAAAAAATTTGAGAAAAAAAATTTGAGAAAAAAAAATTGAGAAAAAAAAATTTTGAGAAAAAAATAATTTTGAGAAAACAATTTTGAGAAAAAAAATTTTTGAGAAAAAAAAAATTGAGAAAAAAATTTTTTGAGAAAAAAAAAATTAGAGAAAAAAATTGAGAAAAAAAATTTTTGAGAAAAAAAAAATTTAGAGAAAAAAATTGAGAAAAAAAAAATTTGAGAAAAAAAATTTTTTGAGAAAAAAAATTTGAGAAAAAAAAAATTTTGAGAAAAAAATTGAGAAAAAAAAATTTGAGAAAAAAAATTTTTTGAGAAAAAAAATTTGAGAAAAAAAAATTTTTGAGAAAAAAATTGAGAAAAAAAAAATTTGAGAAAAAAAATTTGAGAAAAAAAAATTGAGAAAAAAAATTTTTGAGAAAAAAAAAATTTTGAGAAAAAAAAATTGAGAAAAAAAAAATTTGAGAAAAAAAATTTTTGAGAAAAAAAAAATTTGAGAAAAAAAAATTGAGAAAAAAAAAATTTGAGAAAAAATAAATTGAGAAAAAAAATTTGAGAAAAAAAGAAAAGGTATGACACCAGCCGCAAGTCTGTACGACAAACGGTTCATGAGTTATAGAGGCACTTCCTGTTTGGTGAAGGGCACTTCCTGTTAAAGAGGGGGCGAGGCTTAATCAATTACAGCTCATCCCTATTGGTCGAGAAAAAAAATTTGAGAAAAAAAAATTGAGAAAAAAAATTTGAGAAAAAAAAAATTTTGAGAAAAAAAAATTGAGAAAAAAAAAATTTGAGAAAAAAAATTTTTGAGAAAAAAAAAATTTGAGAAAAAAAAATTGAGAAAAAAAAAATTTGAGAAAAAATAAATTGAGAAAAAAAAATTGAGAAAAAAAAATTTTGAGAAAAAAATAATTTTGAGAAAACAATTTTGAGAAAAAAAATTTTTGAGAAAAAAAAAATTGAGAAAAAAATTTTTTGAGAAAAAAAAAATTAGAGAAAAAAATTGAGAAAAAAAATTTTTGAGAAAAAAAAAATTTAGAGAAAAAAATTGAGAAAAAAAAAATTTGAGAAAAAAAATTTTTTGAGAAAAAAAATTTGAGAAAAAAAAAATTTTGAGAAAAAAATTGAGAAAAAAAAATTTGAGAAAAAAAATTTTTTGAGAAAAAAAATTTGAGAAAAAAAAATTTTTGAGAAAAAAATTGAGAAAAAAAAAATTTGAGAAAAAAAATTTGAGAAAAAAAAATTGAGAAAAAAAATTTTTGAGAAAAAAAAAATTTTGAGAAAAAAAAATTGAGAAAAAAAAAATTTGAGAAAAAAAATTTTTGAGAAAAAAAAAATTTGAGAAAAAAAAATTGAGAAAAAAAAAATTTGAGAAAAAATAAATTGAGAAAAAAAATTTGAGAAAAAAAGAAAAGGTATGACACCAGCCGCAAGTCTGTACGACAAACGGTTCATGAGTTATAGAGGCACTTCCTGTTTGGTGAAGGGCACTTCCTGTTAAAGAGGGGGCGAGGCTTAATCAATTACAGCTCATCCCTATTGGTCGGAAAAAGACCAAAGTTGTGTGAGCATTTTACATTTTAAATGACGTTGCTAGGCAAAAGTATGGCAGAGTTATGTGGCGCCAAAGTTTCTGGGTTTTTTTCGGAGTCCCCCATTCAAAGTCAATGGAGTTTTTGGGCGTTGTTTTTTGCGAATTACATCGCAATCGTAAAGCGGATCGGAAAGAAAAGTAATAGCACACCATTCCCGGCCGAGCCGCACATTTTGATGTATATATTGCGGGGGTGGCGTAAATCGTGCGGCAGTTATTACGTGCCGAAGTTTCCCCCATTCTAAGTCAATGGGGTTTTTTGGCGTCGTTTTTTGCGAATTACGTCGCAATGGTAACGCGGATCGGAAAGAAAAGTAATAGCAACCTATTCCCGGCCGAGCCGCACGCTTTGATGTATATATTGCGTGGGTGGCGTAAATTGTGCGGCAGTTATTACGTGCAGAAATTTGTGGCGAAACTATGGACTTAATTAAGTATGGCGGATTACAATAAGTGTTTTGCCATTGCGTTGCATGGCAGGCACACTTAATTATGACACCAGCCGCGGGTCTGTACGACAAACGGTTCATGAGTTATAGAGGCACTTACTGTTTGGCGAAGGACACTTCCTGTTACAGAGGGGGCGGGGCTTAATCAATTACAGCTCATCCCTATTGGCCGGAAAAAGACCAAAGTTGTGTGTGCATTTTAAAGTTTAAATCACGTTGCTAGGCAAAAGTATGGCAGAGTTATGTGGCGCCAAAGTTTCTGGTTTTTTTTCGGAGTCCCCCATTCTAAGTCAATGGGGTTTTTGGGCGTCGTTTTTTGCGAATTACATCGCAATCGTATCGCGGATCGGAAAGAAAAGTAATAGCACACCATTCCCGGCCGAGCCGCACATTTTGATGTGTATATTGCGGGGGTGGCGTAAATCGTGCGGCAGTTATTACGTGCCGAAATTTCCCCCATTCTAAGTGAATGGGGTTTTTTGGCGTCGTTTTTTGCGAATTACGTCGCCATGGTAACGCGGATCGGAAAGAAAAGTAATAGCACCCCATTCCCGGCCGAGCCGCATGTTTTGATGTATATATTGCGGGGGTGGTGTAAATCGTGCGGCAGTTATTACGCGCCGAAATTTGCCAGAACATGACTTACTGACTTAAGTATGGCGGATTACAATAAGTGTTTTGCCATTGCATTGCATGGCAGGCACACTTAATTAAAATCAAATAAATGAATTAAACACCATAATATATTTGAGGTTTGTGATTTTCTTTTTAGTAAGAAATAAGTGAGAAATGAGGACAGGAAATGATGTCACACAGAATAGAAGCAGGCAATATGGAATTTGATTTAGAAGATTAACAAACAGGTCTCAGGGTGCCCTCGCACCAAAATACCTAGAGTGGAATCCGCCAATGCATTTCAATGAGAATGGAGCGTTTTTTTTTGCCAGTAGAGGATTTCTGCAAAAAAACGCTCCATTCTCATTGAAATGCATTGGCGAATTCCAGAGGTGGAAAAAGTACTCACATTTTGTACTTAAGTAAAAGTATCAATAATGCACTGTAGATGTACTCTGTTACAAGTGTCCAGAATTCAAAATGTACTTGAGTAGCCTAAAAGTATGAAAGTATTGGCATCAAAATGTACTTAAAGTACCAAAAGTAAAAGTACTAAATGTTTGAAAATAGCAGATCTACAAGCTCACAACGCGCCGCGATGTGACGCGCTGTGAGCTTGTAGATTGGCTATTTTCAAATTGCCTAGGTATACAATAGTGCTATAGTGGATTAATGTAGGCTACGTTTTATAATATTACAATGTATATCTGCAAAGTAACTAGTAACTAGTTACAAGTTTTCAAATAATTGTAGTGGATTAAAAGTACAATATTTGCCTCTGAGATGTAGTGGAGTAAAAATAAAAGTAAAGTACAAATACCTCAAACTGTAATTAAGTAAAGTACTTAAGTAAATGTACTTAGTTACTTTACACCAAAGCTTAATTCTAAATGGACACGGGTCCAATTTGTTCCATTTGTACACAGTCAGAGTTAAGGACTTGTACGGGTCAATTTAGACCCCCTTAAAGGAACCCAGAGAGTGCATCCACTTTGAGAACTCCTGATTTAGAAGATTAACAAACAGCCTACGGCAGGGGTCTCAGGCCAAGGACCCCTTCAGAGAGACAAACCTTACGTTATAGAAATAATCAGTTACCTTCATAATTTCATTTCCATATTTGTGTGGCCTATTTTCACATATTTAACCACTTAAACCCTAAAGCTCTATTACTGTGTAGTAGCCTACTACTGATTTGACCTTTGGCTCTTGGTCTGCTCTTGTTTCCTTTACAGCAGAACTCTATGCCGAAAAGAGCTTGGTCTACAAGCTTAACAATACGTTGCAGCGCAATTAATGCATTGTGAGCTTGTAGATCAGCAAGTGTGAGGTGCCCTTGAAAGTTAAACTGAAGGGCACTAAAGGGGCAAAAAAGTATCTTATTTATCCTGACATAAGTTCATTGATTGATTGATTGATTGATTGATTGATTGATTGATTAGAACTTTTATTAGTTGAGTGACAGGAAAAAACACACATATATATATATATATTTCAGCTCAAGCACAGTTTACACGGCACAGTACGTACAATTGACCACTAAATGTTAACGCCTGTATAAGTTATGCAACGTGTTTAAATCAGGGCCCACGATATAGTCCAGTAATTTTAGGCCAAAATTAGGCTAAACCTAAAACAAATTGCAATAGTAGCAAACTCAACTGATTTTGTATCCTCATTATGTCCTTAGTGAGGGAAAAAAAGTCCCAAGGAATCCCATCAGGGGAAAGTTTTGAAAACGACCTACCTACCTTCACTTACTATACACTACACTATAAAGGAAGAAATTACTTCCAAAAAATCAGCTTTAAGTGGGATGTGAGGGGTCAAACTAGGGGTTTTTAATTATTCTGAATCCATTGCAAGCATTTGTTTTGCACGAAAAACATTCCTTGGGCAAGAAATGGCCCCTCAAAACGATGTTTTAGTGATTTTCACAGTCTTTTGGGGTCCGTTTTTAGCCCAAGGAATGTTTTTCATGCAAAACAAATGCTTGCAATGGATTCAGAATAATTAAAAACCCCTAGTTTGACCCCTCACATCCCACTTAAAGGAGATTTTTTTGGGAGTAATTTTTTCCTTTACAGTGTAGTAAGTGAAGGTAGGTAGGTCGTTTTCAAAACTTTCCCCTGATGGGATTCCTTGGGACTTTTTTTTCCCTCACTAAGGACATATTGAGGATACAAAATCAGTTGAGTTTGCTACTATTGCAATTTGTTTTAGATTTTTTTCATATAACGACTGGACTAATACTCAATCCATGGTAGACATCAATAGAATACAGTCATCATAAAAAGTGGATGTCTCAACATGGAAGGATATCTTGCATATTCAACGGTGGTGCAATAGAATATATAGTTTGAGGACTGGCTTTGTTGTCCAGAGAATTCCCTTTCTGGGCCTTGTTGCTGATGTAGCTATGTTGGGTGTTGTTTAGAGAAAAGCCTTGTGAGTTTGGTGTCCCAGCCACCTGGTTGTGGCATAATGAACTCTGCTCCTCTAGTAAAATGTATATTTTTTATAGACCCACATGATTACTACATGCATAAAGTCGTACGTTATTGCCTGCTTTGTTGCACAAGCATTTCAGCAACACTGCTGACTGTACAGATGAGGTGTTGTTGATTAAACTGAGGGCACAATATGCTAGAGATAGTAATTCAGGGCAGTGTTTAGGTTGAGTGTGTGTGTGTGTGTGTGTGTGTGTGTGTGTGTGTGTGTGTGTGTGTGTGTGTGTGTGTGTGTGTGTGTGTGTGTGTGTGAGTGTTAGGTGGTGGGGGTGTGTGTTGGGTGGTGGGGGTGTGGTGTGGTGTGGTGTGTGTTAGGTGGTGGGGGTGTGTGGGGGTGTTTTTGGTGTGGTGTGGTATGGTACTTTTTGAACCTAACAGCATCGGTAAAAATGTCTAAAAACTGAAGAAAAAAGGATTGGATAAAATACCAAGTCATGCCTGGGGGTAAGATTCCTACTCGTTCAAACCCAATGCCAATGGAGAACGAAATGGAAGAGTTTAGCAAGACGCTAGGCTCCCTGTCAATGGACATGGCTAAGGTCCTGAAAACAGCTGAAGTCCTTACCTGAGCTGGTTGCTCAAGTTAAACAACTAAATGAAGGATAAAATGATAGAGCAACTTGAAAGAAGGGTGCACGATTTGGAACAATACACGAGGATGGATGACCTAATCATAACAGGATTAGATGTTGTCCAACCTAGCTCGTATGCAAAAGCTGTTACCAACGGAGGAGAGAGTCACAGAGGATGCGCCAATCGAAGAACAGTTAACACTGGAGGAGCAAGTTGTGATTTTTTTCAAGAGCAAAAACATCAAACTCGACGCAAACAACATCTCGGCGTGTCACACGTTGCCTCGGAAGGACAAGAAGAACAAGCCTCCCATCGTCATCCGTTTTGTGAATCGAATGCACAAAACAGCGATGTTGATGCAGTGGAAGAAACTGAAAGGAACCCAGGTATACATAAACGAGCATCTAACAAGGAAGAATGGCGAAATTGCACGAGAGGCTCGCATCCTGAAGAAGAACGGAAAGATCAAATCAACGTGGACCCGTAATTGCAAGGTTTTAATTCAGCTCAAGGGAACCACTCCGGAGGAAAGCAAGATAGTAACGGTAAGAGATCTCAAAGACCTTGATCCATACCGATAATGTTACTGTCTCCTCTGTCTGAGAGTGTCATGGCCTGGATGGCTAGAGCAAGTACTGTAGCTATGAAAAAAGCGTTACTATTATAAATATTTCTCCTTTTTGGACTGAGTTTCCTGAGCAAAACCATTCCACCTCTAAATCTCAAAATCTGGGTCATACACTGCAGTGTATGATGCATCAATACATCTCGATTTACTTACCTCACACAAAACAATTCAATGGAGACATGTCACATAGTTCATTCAGTCATTGTTATGAAAAAACTATCTGAATGAGAATATTGGATGAAGATTTTGAATGAGGTGTTTTGTGGAATATCCCTTTTAATGTGCAGTTGTTATCAAACAATGACAATACATAATGTGCATTGAGAGTTTGTTTGTTCTTATGAGGATTGACTGTATAGTGTCAACCTATGAAGGAAGTATTGCCAACATTGAGAATTATCATATTCATATTTTGTCACAAAAGAGAAAGTGAGACACTGTTGTTTATATATTGTTTTTTATTTATATTACTTTTTAACAGGTAGAAGGGATTAACTGTCTACTTTGTCTTTACAAAATATCACAAAGAATAAGAAATTATAAGATACCGTATTGCGCTGATAGCATATAGGTAAGGTAAGGTAAAGTAATTTATTTGTAAAGCGCCTTTCAAAACAAAAGTTACAAGGTGCTGTACAGTATACACAATGAAATAAAACAAAAACATCACAGAAAAATAAAACAATGCATATGAATAAACAGTAAGTACATGTTAATAAACAATATTACACACCAAAGTGATTCCTAAATAAATGGGTTTTTAACAGTCTTTTAAAAGCATCTACTGACTCTGCATTTTTTAATGACAGTGGTAAGCCATTCCAGAGAGTAGGAGCTACTACTGTAAACGCTCG
Organism: Nannobrachium achirus; assembly: GCF_963921795.1. Lineage (NCBI taxonomy): Eukaryota > Metazoa > Chordata > Actinopteri > Myctophiformes > Myctophidae > Nannobrachium > Nannobrachium achirus. The sequence goes on along the minus strand of NC_137816.1, from coordinate 55,381 downwards.
ATCCCCTTTAGTTCTTAGCTTCGTTTTGGGAACCTTGAGTAGGCGTTTGTTTGACGACCTAAGCAGCCTCACATCAACTTTGGGTGACAATAATTCTGCTATGTAATCAGGGGCCAACCCGTGGATAGCTTTATAAGCAATTAAACACATTAAAAAAAAACAATTCTGGACTCGATGGGCAGCCAGTGCAATGCAGCCAGCACTGGTGTAATGTGAGATCTTCTATAAGTATTCGTCAAAAGTCTAGCGGCTGCATTTTGTACCAGCTGGAGGCGGTGTACAGAAGAGCGACTCAAGGTGGAAAATAAAGAGTTACAATAATCCAGCCTTGAGGATATAAATGCATGGATTAGCTTTTCCAAGTCTTGGGCGTCAAAAGGGATTTAAATTTTCTGATATTCCTTAATTGGAAGAAGCATGTTTGCACCACCTTCTTAAAATGTGGTCCAAAAGTCAACTGGCTATCAAAGAGAACACCTAAGTTCTTTGACACCTTTTTAAAATGTGCTGAGGACGGGCCCATGGATTGCTTCATATGATCGTGAATACCCTCTGGACCTATAATAAGGATTTCAGTCTTGTCTGGGTTTAGCTGGAGGAAGTTTTGTGCCATCCAGTCCTTAATGGAGGCTCAGCATTCATTTAAAACAGACAACTTGCTATGATCAGAGGATTTAAAAGAAAAATACAACTGGGTGTCATCAGCATAAAAATGATAAGACACATGATTAAAACGGCTAATTAAAATACCAAGAGGGAGCATATATAGGGAGAATAAAATGGGGCCCAGGATCGAACCTTGGGGTACACCATATTGTAACTTAGCAGAGGAGGAAACATGATCATTGATGGCCACAGCCACACTCCTATTAAAGAGATAGGAGACAAACCATTTCAGGGCAGTCCCCCGTAGACCCACCCATTGGTCAAGCCTACTGATCAGAATGGAACGGTCTAAAGTGTCGAATGCAGCGCTTAAATCCAAGAGCAACAGTACCGAGCACTCCCCAGAGTCTGCACGCATCAACATGTCATTTGAGACCCTGAGGAGTGCTGTTTCGGTACTGTGCTTTGGACGAAATCCTGATTGAAACTTGTTAAAAATTCTATTATTTTCAACAGTTAAAAGCAATTGCTCGCATACCACTTTCTCTAAGAGCGAGTATCAACCAGGGTTATAATAGTTTTTCGATTTTTTTTCGATTTTTTTTTTAGTTTTTATTTTTATTAGTTTTGAGTTTTTTTTAAATTACAGTTTAGTTTTAATTAGTTTTTAAGGTGGGGTTGCTAGTTTCGTTTTGTTTTTATTTTTTGAAAATGCTTAGTTTTAGTTTAGTTTAGTTTAGTTTTAGTCTTAGTTTTAGTCTTTTATGTAATATGGGGTATTTGTCAGGTGTGAGATTAAAAAAGCTCCGGAAAAAGTATTGTCAAATAAAAAATAAAAACATCATATTGTGGAGAGTGGCAGGAATGTTGAGACATACAACTTCTCTCTTTGACCTCACCAACTGGTGGGTTTTTCATTTTATTTTATAATATTTCCACAAACAAAAGCAACAGCACCAGCATAGCTTCAACAGGTTGCTAAAATACTGAACTCTCTAAAGCCAGTGGTTCTCAGAGTGGGCTTCGAGGACCCCAAGGGGTCCTTGAGGGGTTTGCAGCAAAAAGGGCAATATTTGACTTTTCACCATTATTCCATACCTAAGTAACACAATGACAGAATATTTTGGTCATGGGTTTCTTACACTTCTCAAATAAAACATGTAAAAGTAAAACATCTTATCAGAAGGGGGACACAGGGAGAAAAAGTTATCAAATGTCCAAGTGTCAGTTTAGGGTCCTTGACATGAACAGGTTTGAGAAGTACTGGTCTAAAGTAAACAGCACAAAACTAGGCTAAAGACCTTCTTAAAGGGGCCACATAACTACGTGCCCAGTAACAGAAACCTGTCCTGCATTGCATACAATGTATTCAATTCACTACTGTATGACAGATGAACATGCCGTACATCCACAAAACACAAAGTCAAACAGCTCACAGTCTACACAAGATGCCGCCTTACAGTAAGTGCTCAATCTAAGAACAGTAAAGGAAAACAAAAAACCCCTGAGGTTTGATTCATTTAGATGAGCAAACTCAAAAATACCATAATAATAAACAATATTAACCTCACATTAATACAGTGAATGTTTTTAAAACTTAAAGTGCTTGAAAAAAATAAATAAAAAAAATAACCCTAAGTACAAGGTGTTTCGCGAGGTAATTCTTTTCCCATGTTGTTTCTTAGCTCAGGGATAGGAGAAGAAACTTGCACTAACAGGGAATTTAGCCTGTGTTCAGTATTCAGTTCAGTATCTGTGACATTTTGGCCTTAAGTTAGTCTTCAAGTTCAAGCCTTTCTTGTGTCCATTCTGTCCAATAGGGAAAATTGTTTCCAGCAAAGCAAACACAGTTAACTACTGTGCACCGTAACACAATTTCGTTCATTATTTTTCTTTTTCTCAGCAATTGAATGCAACAATTTCCTGTTGATTTTGAGGAAAACACGTCGCTCCAGAGATGTTGTCATTCTGTTTCTCAGGCCCGATGACAGCAGTCCACAGACAGAGAAGATGCGCTCCACAAAGGCTTGTGAGGCAGGGGCACTAACGAGATCCAATACTACAGGGACAAGTTTAGGATAGACAGCCTCTCTTGATCTCCAGAACTGCAACGGTGTCTCATTAAACACACCCTCTTTGACGTCGTTGAGATACTTGTTCATGTGGGTCAACACACTGTCCGTCGCATTAGGCTGATTTGTGGACACGTTGACCTGCATGCGGGATGCAAGGAAGCGGTATTTCTGAAGGACAGCAGCTGCTCCTGTTGGAGTTTGAGTGGCACTTGCAGTGGCATCATCATTCTGAGACGCAGTAGCTGGGTTATACTGCGCTGCCAGGTTCTGCACAAAGGACTGTGCTGCCCTCTTCAGTGGCACTGTGTCAGGTGTTTGAAGAACCAGCGAAACACTTGGATCCATTAGGCAGGCTCCTGCTGGTGTAGCATCAAACTGTGGGGAATCAGGGCTAAGAATGCAAGCGAAACGTTCTCGCAGTGACTTCAGCATCACTTGAGCTAACTGCTTCCCAACAGTTGTCGTCAGCAGGTGTGTCTCAAGGTTGAGCAGGCATGGCACTACTTGTGAGAGTGACTGGCTGTCACTCTGAAGCTGGTCTGTGTGAATGGCAAAGGGCTCAAGCAGCTTGACGAGGTTCTCCAGCTTAACCCAATCACTTGTGAGAAGTGTGTCCATGCTCAAATCCTCAAGTAGTTGGTTTAGTTCAGCTCTGGTCTCCAGGAGTCTTCTCATCATATCAAAAGTGCTGTTCCAGCGTGTGGTACAATCCCGGACCAGAGTTTTGCCACACCTTTTAATAATTTCTTCATTTGCCACTGATGATTTCCTCACATCGCGTACCAGCTTTCTTGCTCTTGTTATGACTGCATCTGCACTTGGGTGCTTCATGGCATCTTTCAGTGTTAGCTGAAGTGTGTGGGCCAGGCATGGCATTCTCTGGAACTTGTTGTTTTCTGTCATTTACTCGAAATGCACTCCTCTTGGGTTATCGCACCTCCTAGCGTGCGATACAGAGCTACACATATGCTCCCGAATGACAAAGTCGGAGGGTATGCCAGTCAAAACGCCCCGCCCCAACCGAGGGCATAAGGCGCGAGACTGGCATGTGTACTTCCTCTTCCGTTCCTCTGCACGCATGAGATACGGACGTCTACACATGTTACTCTACGACAATATTTAATTCTACAAGTTACTCAGTCTAAGATCAGTTCGAATTCAACTTTAGCCTTAGCGGTGAGTAGGACCATCACCCACGGGTTTCGTTCAACTTGGTCTGTTCTTCTCTGGTTTGTTCTTCGCTGTTTTCTGCTAACGATAACCAGCGGCTAGCCTAGGTTAGCTTAGCTTACCTTCGTCATGTCTAGCGAGGGTCTGTTTTCACCACCCCTCCCTCGACGCTGCGGGGATCCGGAGTGCAGCCGCTTCATCGCCGCTGAGGACCCGCATTCCATATGCCTGGGCTGTCTGGAGCTACAACACGCATGGCAAGGTTTCTACTTCCCAAACAGCTGCGTGTTCTGCGCGACGATGGACGCGGCCGTTCTTCACCAGCGTCTGCTGGTGGTCATGAACATGGACGCTACAAGGCCCAAACAAAGCCACGTCGCTCGGGGAGCTCAGATGGAACACGGCGCTCAGATCCCCGCCACGCCAGGACAAAGAAGCGGGCCTGTTTCCAGCACCGCAGCAAGGTTTGTCCAGGCGGCTCCTAGTGTTAGCGAACCTATCCGCAGTAGCTTCGCTCCGATGTACACTATTTCTACCACAGCGCACAGTGGTGGACCCGGCATGTTCGGCTCCACCCCGCGCTTCTCCTTCACGCCCGGTCCTGGTTTGACCAGCACCGGGCCTCTCCAGGCCTCCGCCGCCCTGCAGGCTAGCCTCCAGGGACCACTCCAGGCGGGGCCATTGTCTCCGGTCGCCGCCGAGGCGGCCACCAGTGGGACTCCTCACCCCACCAACCCGTTCCTGATGACTCCCAGCCCGGTCACCGCCCCCCCCCCCTCTTTCCCCCCTCTCTTAACGTCCCAGCAGAACGTACCACGTAAAGTGCCTCGCGGCTCGGACGAGTTTGGCACCTCCGAGGAGGAGGAAGATGCCATGGAAGGAGAAGAGGAGGAAGATGAAGAGGAGGAGGAGGAGGACGGTTTGGTTCAAGAGGAGACAAGTGAGGACATTGTGATGCTAAGCCCCCGTCATGGCGGCACCCCTCGCACCTCACCCCAAGCCCCCCCCATCGCCCCTGCCAAGAAGGCAGCGGTGGATAAGGAGAAGGTGGGCGCCACAGCAGAATCCACCCCACAAGAACTGGACCTGCTGGCAGTGGTTGAGCTGGCGGTGGCCAAGATGGGCCTCACTATGCCAGTGGAGCCTCGCCCTGCGAGCTCAACGGAGATCAAGTTTGCGGGCAAGAGAGAGGTACAGACACCAGTCCCTCGCTCTCAGAAACTACCCGCTACCCCGGGGCTCAAAGAAGCTCTCCATTCCACATGGAAAGAACACAGAGAGCCCGGGAAGATGGCTCTGTCAACCTCACTAGCGGATGAGGACAAGTTTGGCGTGGGCGGCCTTCCCCCTGTGGATGTCGCCACTAATCAGTTCTTCTGTGCCCAGTTTAAACCCACGGAATGCCCCTTCACTCAGGAGCCTGTGCCCAAGTTCAAGAACAAGGACGAAAACAAGGTCTCCAACATGGTAAAAAATGTTTATAAAGCTGCAGGGCTCTCTGTGAAAAGTTTAAACGTGGTGGGGCTGATGAATGGAGCCATGGCAGAGATGCTGCTCCAAAACAAGGACCGCCTCCCTCCTGAAGCCTATGCTGAATGGGATGCCATGCTTCAGCTGGCGATAGTGAGCAACGTTCATGCCATCCAATGGGCTGGCAGGGGGATGGACGTCGCTGTCAGCATGGAGAGGTTCAGGTGGCTGCAGAAAGTCCCCTTCCAAGGCGACGAATCAAAGGCCAGCGAGAGGCGAGAGGAGCTGAGGGGCCTGGACACAGCCCCCAACAGTCTCTTCGAGGGAGCGTTACCCTTCCTCCGTGTCATCACCGACACTAATAAAGCCCAAAAAGAAGTGGTGGATGCTGTTTTGGGTAAACCTGATAAAGGGAAAGATCAGTCAGGCTACTCAGGACGCTCTTCCCGTAATAGGGAGAGATATCAGGGACCCCCCCGACAGGGCGGGAAACCCCATCGCTCTCCTAGAGCTCCGTCTTCCTCCTCGGGCACGAGCAGGAACAGAAGCCAGAGCAACCAGGGCTCCCAGCACCAGGAGATGCGCCCACCAGCTCGCCCTTCCTACAGTGCAGCAGTGAGGGGACGTGGGAGAGGGGCGAGGAAATGACACTTTGAGAAAGAGGGCCTTCTCACCCTCGGCGCACGGAGACAGGGTCATGGACGGCTCTCCAGCGCGCAAGCACAGTGCACTTTTGATCCTGCCACCCAGGGTGGAGGAATCCAATGTAAATGTGAATTTTGTTACTGTGCCAAATGTTTTCTCCCAAGTAAAAAATGTGTCTGCGAAACAAGGTCTCTTCTTTCACAATGCACACACAATGGAGAATCCCCAGTGGGGACATCCATATATAAATTATGCATGCCCAGTACCACAATCACAAACAGCCTTCAAGGAAACCCCCTTAAGGGGCATTTCCAAGATAAAAGGTTTAATTGTTCCACAGCCTCAACTCAAGGGCCGGAACAACAAGTGTTCCTCCCTTCCGACACGAGAGGGCGCCAAAGCGCCAGTCAAGGTAAGAAGGTTGCAGAGAGGTCTTCCTTGTTTAGCTATCCCAGCCCGAGCTGCGACAGCAGAATTAAACAGGGTTTTAGACAGGACGTGTTTACAAGAATGCGTTCCTTTTTACACTCCTCCTCTGCCTCCTGTCCCACCGTGCAACAAAGTGTTGTCGCCGGTGATAAAGGCATTAAACGTAAGGCCCTCGCTTCACAGCAAGACGGTGTCACGCTCAGTAGTAAGTCACGTGTCTCAGTCTCGAGTCCCTTTGACTTCCGCGTTACCGGTGACGTCAGAGTCGTGTCCGGGGGTGCACATACCGTGCATTCCTATCAATCACATTCCGTTAGGTCTGACGTCAGCTCCCATTCAGAATCCTTTGTCAAAGCATTTAACTCAATGGAAAGCATGCAAGCCGTGTCCCTGGGTGCTTCGCACCGTGAGGCAGGGATACAGGCTACAATTCTCAACCCAGCCTCCCTTGTCAGACAGAGTGATATTCACGCACGCAAAGGGGCAGGCCGCTTTGATTCTGAGGGAGGAGATTCACTCTTTATTGGGGAAAGGAGCGATCAGGGAAGTTTCCACAGATCAGCTCGGTCTGGGGTTTTATTCTCATTATTTCGTTGTGCCAAAGAAAGGGGGGGGGGCTGAGGCCCATTCTGGACCTAAAAGCCCTCAACAATTTTCTGGTAAAGTACAGTTTCAAAATGTTGACGAACGTAGCGCTGTTGCGCTCGATCAGAATCAACGATTATTGGACGTCCCTCGATTTGAAGGACGCGTACCAGCATGTGGGAATTTACCCCCCACACAGAAAATTCCTGAGGTTCGGTTTTGAGGGGAAAGTGTACGAATACACTGTTCTCCCGTTCGGCCTCTCTCTGTCTCCCGCGTGTTTGTCAAAGTGACACAAGCGGCTATAGCTCCCCTGCGGCAGCAGGGAATCCGACTTGCGACGTACCTGGACGATTGGTTAATAAGCGCAAGTTCGAGAGAGGAGGTGACGCGTCTCACCAATGTGGTGATGTCGCAGTTAACCTCTCTGGGGTTCAACATAAACTTCAAAAAGAGTATGTTAACACCAGCTCAGCAGACCACCTTTTTGGGGATCTCGCTGGACTCAGTAAATATGACGGCTCGACTCTCACAGGAGCGAATAGTCAAGATCGTGGCCTGCGCGAAATCTTTTCGCGTGGGCAGAGTGGTCACGTACAAGCGCTGCATGATTATGTCAGGGCTGATGGCCTCAACTATCCATCTACTCAGGCTGGGCAGGCTGTATATGAGGCCTTTTCAAAAGTGGATGTTGGCACTCAAGATCCACTCGACACAAGGTCGCCGCAAGGTCAAGGTGTCCCCAGGGTGTGTGTACACACTGAGACCGTGGGTGGACGTGACTCTTCTGTCCCGGGGGGTCAGTATGGGCGTGGTGGTGTCACGGAAAGTGATCACAACGGACGCCAGCCTCAGTGGTTGGGGCGCAACGCACGAGGGCCGTTCGGTGAGGGGAGTTTGGGACTCCGCTCTACAGAAGCGGCACATCAATTTTCTGGAATTAAAGGCAGTGTTTCTGGCGTTGAAACATTTTTTGCCTTTTGTGGAAGGGTGTCACGTGTTGATCAGGACAGACAACACGACGACCATGTGCTATATCAACAAGCAGGGGGGCCTCTCCTCCCCGGCTCTCAATCAGCTGGCGCGGGATCTGACGCTGTGGTGGGAACCACGTTTGGCGTCGATCAAGGCGTCGCACATTCCGGGGCTTCTGAACAGCGGAGCAGATCTGCTGTCCAGGGGGGAGCCCCTTTATGCGAATTGGTCCCTCCACCCGGGAGTGGTGAGACAGATTTGGAGCAGGTTCGGTCAGCCTCAAGTCGACTTGTTCGCGTCAGCAGAGAACGCGAAGTGTACACTTTTCTTCTCTGCGACGGGGCCAGCCCCACTGGGGCTGGATGCTCTGGCTCACGACTGGCCGAGGGAACTGCTGTACGCGTTTCCTCCGTTGGAACTGATCCCCCAGACTTTGGAGAGGGTCAGGCGGTTCGGCCTCAAACTATTGTTGGTGGCTCCGGGGTGGGGCGTGTGGAGGTCGGAGATATCTCCCCTCCTTTACGACAACCCGTTGCCTCTGCCGCCAATCAGAGATCTGCTACGGCAGGCAGGGCAGGAGATCTTCCATCCCGACCCGGCGAAGCTAGACCTTCAGGTTTGGCCCGTGAAGGGGAGTCTTTGAGCGCTTTGGGTCTGACGCCAGGGGCGGTTCAGACTATTCAAAGTGCTAGGGCTTCGTCCACGCGGTCGGCTTATGATAAGAGGTGGAGGATCTTTGAAGACTGGTGTGCGGAGCGTACGTCACCGGTGGTGGCGTTTGAGGCTCCGGTCCAGCTTGTTGTGAATTTCCTTCAGGAAAAGCTAGAAAGTGGTCTTGCCTTTTCTACCATTAAAGGTTACTTGGCGGCGCTGTCAGCGTGCCATGTGGGCTTTGAGGGTAAGACGGTGGGTAGACACCGTCTGGTGGCTCGGTTTTTAGCGGGTGTGCACCAGCTTAAACCGGTTACTAGGTCCCTTTTCCCATCGTGGGATTTGGGTGTGGTGTTGGACGGGCTGTGCCGTCCACCGTTTGAGCCTCTGGAGGCGGCGAGCTTAAAGCTTTTGAGTTTTAAGACTAGTCTTTTGTTGGCTTTGTCTACAGCCAAGAGAGTCAGTGATCTACATGCGTTATCGGTGGACCCGGTGTGCATGAGATTCTGTGAGGATGGCAAGAAGGTTCTGCTAAAACCCCATTTGGCGTTTGTCCCAAAGAACCGTGTGATTATACATGAGCCAACCGAGTTGGTGGCTTTTCATCCTCCTCCGTTTTCTTCGGAGGAGGATAGGCGTCTACATTGTCTTTGCCCGGTAAGATCCTTGAGGATTTACTGTGAGAAGACGAGGGCTATTAGAGCGTCAAACCAACTGTTTGTCACTTTTAAAAGTGGTCCTAGACGGAAAGCGGTGGCTAAAGCTTCACTTTCAAGGTGGATTGTGCAGGCCATAAAGATGGCCTACACTTGTGCTAAAGTCCCGGTTCCTGAGGGCCTAAGGGCTCATGACACTAGGGGAATGTCGACCTCCTGGGCTCTAGCCAGGGGTGTCTCGATCCAGGAGATCTGTTCGGCGGCTAACTGGTCGACTCCGTCGACTTTTGTGGTTTTTTACCATTTGGACGTGGCTCCATCTTCATTGGCGCATTCGGTCCTGGGTGTTGCCGCCTCCTCTAGTTAAAGACTTTTTCCCCCCTTTTTTATAGCTGAGACCAAGTCCCTTTGCTCTCGGTAAAAGGGGGGGACCCTGTTTCCTTATAAAACGGCTGCTAGTGGGCCTATTAGTAAGTAGGCGGGCTCCAGCCTGTCAGGGTTTTATGAGGCGGACCTGGTCGGCCTATTAGTTCATGAGGCGGATTTCGGTCTGTCAGGGTCTTTCTACTTTCTTCCGCTCTCGAGTCCGGTGGGCTCGGGGCTCCGTGGGGGAGGGGCCACGCCGGGGGTGTGGTCTCCTGTCAGGCGGAGCGGGCGGAATTTGAGGGTGTGCGCTTCCGGGGGTTTATGTGACCCAAGAGGAGTGCATTTCGAGTAAATGACAGAAAACGAAAGGTTTCGTACGAAACCATGGTTTTCTTAGTTTAGGAGAAATGCACTCCTCAAACGCCCCTTCGCGCGCATGTTGCGTGCAGAGGAACGGTGTTGTTAAGAGGAAGTACACATGCCAGTCTCGCGCCTTATGCCCTCGGTTGGGGCGGGGCGTTTTGACTGGCATACCCTCCGACTTTGTCATTCGGGAGCATATGTGTAGCTCTGTATCGCACGCTAGGAGGCGCGATAACCCAAGAGGAGTGCATTTCTCCTAAACTAAGAAAACCATGGTTTCGTACGAAACCTTTCGTTCTCATCTTCTGGGAGGTCAAGTTCTTAGCAAATCCAAAAAAAGAGAAACAGACAATTAGATAATGTAAGCATCATGTAAAACACAGAAAATAGTTGTACAGTTCTGTTATAATTCAACTTGAGCCATGTATTTGATTTAATAAAAACATATTTATGAATGTTGGCTGTAGTCACTACTCAGCCTAGGTTCTAGAACAGGGGATCATATTTATGCAAAATTTGCAAGCTTACATGTTTAAATATAATTATTTTTTGGGACGCAAACAGGGCATTTTAGGAATTAAAACAGGGCAGATAATTGTTTGCCTGGTATGGCAGCTGCACTGACCTAAATCGCAAGGCCCTGCAGAGGGTTGTGCGGACAGCCGAACGCATCAGTGGATGCGATCTCCCCCCAATCCAAGCATTGTACGACGAGCGCTGTGTCAACAAAGCCTGTGGAATCATGAAAGATTCTCACCATCCCAACCACAGTCTGTTCAAGATGCTGCCTCATGGAAAACGTCTACGCAGTCTCAAAGCTACCAGCAACAGACTGCAAAAGAGCTTCTTTCCACGAACAGTCAGGCACATGAACGAACTGTCAAAAACGAGAAAGATCCAGGGAAAAAGGAATCGCTAGCGCCCCAGCCCCCAACCCCTTACGTTCCCTCCTTGTGAAGTTGAATTGCACCTACTGTACATACCCCTTACGTTCCCTCCTTGTGAAGTTGAATTGCACCTACTGTACATAAATGCATACTGTGAAGTTGAATATATTAATCTGTTGCACATAGAACACTCTGTGAAGATGTTTACAAAAGTTAAGTACAGTACAGTAGCAACTACTGGAAAAATATGCTGTTGGCGTATAGAATATGCCAAACTTTTTGCACATGTACATCTGAGGATGCTCTTTTCTTTTTACTGTTGCTCTTTTTGCCTTTTGCACTCCTTTTTAGATTATTATTATTATTATTTTTAGATGTGGTTTGCTGTTATTATATTGTTTTTTTGATATACGACTGCATTGACTGAAGGATGCCAAACAAAAACAAATTTTACTCTTATGTACCTGTACAAAAGACGTAACAATAAAGTACAACCTTGAACTTGAACCTTGTTTATAATGAAGATTTATTTGTTTCCCTGTCAAAGAAAAAAGGCATACAAAACATATTGGGATTGGCTATTAGCCAAACTGTTATTTTATTTAAACATCAGTGTGTCTCCTCCAATCTCCATATTCATTTTTAACTTGGATATTAAATTATATGAATGACAATAACTATGTAAAAGTGCACTGCATGCCAGTGTCAACTGTCAACTTCACACTTTAGAACCTGGGCTAAAATGCACTATATTATATCTTAGATTTTAACAGGCCTACCATATCCTACTTGGACAAAAATGCTGTGACCTTAGCATGCACATTTTCAGTAGGCTTATTTCATAGTATAGACTAATTGAGTACAAAAACATTGTTTGCAGACAAGCATTATCCTGCATTGCTTAGTAGAACTCTATTTCTACCAAGCAACCAGACTTGCAGTGACAGGCTTAAGAATATTACTGGCACTATAACAGCCTGTAGCTTGCCTGCCTGCCTGTGACTGACTGACTGACTGACTGACTGACTGACTGACTGACTGACTCTCTCTCTCTCTCACACACACACACACACACACACACACACACACACACACACACACACACACACACACACACACACACACACACACGTAGTGTAAACACACGAACACTTAGCGAGTCCTCCGCCCTCTTCCTCCTCCTCGTCTGACTCCTCTTCGTCTGACTCCGACTCCTCTTCGTCTGACTCCATAAACAGTTCATGGTCCACAGCCACAACGACACCATCTTCATTACTTTGCTCTCGTCGTCCATCCCTCAGCAGCCGCACAGCCTTCACAATGTTCGAGCCGTTATCTGTGACAACGAGCAGCACCTTGTCCTCTCCTATACCCCATTCTGCTAATGTTTGATCAATGCAGCGGGCAATTTTCTCACCGGTATGTGGGTGCTCCATTCGGTGCAGGTTAAGCAGAGCATGGTAAACCTGCTCCCCAGGCGGATGATAGAAACAGGCTGATATACCCATGAAAGACGCCGTCAATCCCTTCTTGCTCCAACCATCTGCACATAGCGTCAGCTTCCTGGCTTCCCCTACGATCTCTTTTAATTCCTGCTTTGCCGTGTCCATCTTAGCCCCGATAATGTTATTCACTCTTGCAGCTCCGGGTGTTTTGAACTTTGGTTCGAATACAGTGTTGTACTTTCGGAAAGCATCATGCTCAACCAGTCTAGTGGACATTCCAGTCTCGATAAACAAATTGACCAACACTTCCTCCCGCTTTTGGTGTTCCTGTGAATTTACCAACCAGCGGGTATCAGGTCGCCGGTGGAAGCTCTCCGTGAGTGTTCTCTGACTCTGGCCTCCGTTCGCCCCAGGCCCCGTGTTGCTGCTGCCTGGCCGAGGATTAGCATCTGTCTCGGGGGAGGGGGGCTGGGCTGCAGCGGTGTCCTTTACCTTCTCAAGGTACGCTAGGTTAGCCTTCTTGTGCGTGCTCCTCAAATGGACTTTTAGATTTGTGGGGTTTTTCCCCTTGATTAATGCACCGCATGCCGTATTATTATTTTCTACAACAAGGCACTTACTCTTATCTGAAACAGAGTCGTATTCAAAGTAATCCCAAATGGGACTGTGCCGCTTTCTTCCAACTTTAGCCACCGCCATGATACCATGCTGGTCTGTGTTGATGTCCGAGGGGGGCGTGTTAAACTGGCACAGAGCACAGTGGGACTCGACGTTAGGGAGGAGGAGGAAGATAGATAAAAAAAAAAAAGATATATGAAAATAGATTGGACATCCATCCAAAATAAATTGATAAAGACGAAAACTAAGAGATTTTCTCTATCATTTTAGTTAGTTTTAGTTAGTTTTGCAAACAGACAATACCGTTTCAGTTTAGTTATCGTTTTTTTAAAAAGCTTCGTTTTTATTTTTATTTTCGTAAACGACAATGTTTTTCCATTCTAGTTTTCGTTTTTTCGTTTGTTTTCGTTTACGATAATAACCCTGGTACTATCAACAGACTGTTTGTCATTAACTCCGACATGAAGGATGATCTTGTTGATGGTGGATGGAAGAGAGGCCAGGATATTGGGAAGGCGCTCGAGGATACACTGTGTGTTTGCACCGGGATAACAATACTTTAAAGCATTGGATATGAAGATGTTTCTGACCATGCTATCCCCAATTATAACAACCGAGGGAGGAGGGGGGAGGTCGAATGTGCAGAGATGTAGATTTCCCATAGAATCCGTGGGACCTGTTACCCAACAGAGGAACATTGGAAAAGGGCAGTTTACTCTTTGCCCTGGAGCTCACAGAGGGATGTTGAGACGTACCAGCAGACCGGGATGGTGAACTGGACGGAGTCCGACGGGAGGAGAGGATAGTACCCGTGCGAGTACCTAGGCACCTGCCAGAGACTACCCGCTCGTTGTGAGGCGAGGGGTCAACATCTCCAGCAAACCCAACACCGGGACCAGGACGCATGGGCTTGGAGACTACCGCCTCACTGTATGTAAGCGAGGGGTCAACATCTCCCAGTGGAGCGGGTGGAGGCATGGCTCTACTCCAGCGTTTAGTCCTCTTTGGCCTGGGGGTGGACTGACATTCCTCCAGGATAGAGCCCAGCGGAATAGGTGGAGAGGTGGCTTGTAATGAACGTCTATCGCGTCTATCGCGTTTATCACCCCTGGAGCGGCGGACTTCACGCCAGGGCTCCGAAGCGGCGGCTGTGCCGGTACCTGGCCGTTTCGGCTTGGCACCAAGAAGGGGCCATTCCTCCACTGCTAAGATCCCGCCGAGTGGTGGGACCACGACCGGAGGCTCCCTCGGTAAACCCGGTGACACTTTGGAAACCTCCAGGATAGCAGAGGCAGCTGCCATGTTGTCCAAGAGTTCCTCATCATCTCGAATCTGGTGAAGGAGCGAGATACGGACCTCCAGCTCCCTTATTTTCTGTTCCTGGTGGAGACAGAATTCACAGTCCGGAGACGAGGTGAGTGATGGCATGATAGCCGTGGCGAGCGGGGGGACCTCCACTGGTTCCCTCCAAGTAGTTGTCACTTGTCAGTAGCGGTGGTAGCCACAAAAGTGGTGGTCGCGGGCGATCAAAAAGACTGATGATTAAAACTTTCCACTATATGTATAGCAGAACATTAAAGCAACCAGTGATACAAAAGTAAATACTTTAAAACGTGGTTAAAAGTATTTAAAATTAGCTTTTAGCAAGACCTCAGACGGAGGCGACACAAACGCTGACACACGCTGACCTGCTTCCACCCTTCCACCCTTGAGGTAGGTATATTTACCGTGCATATACCTCAATTTACAAAAAATAATCAACATATAAACTTTAACATCTCTGAGCAAATAAGAAAAGGTAAATTGCAAAAAGACAGTATAAATGAAAAAAAGCTATAGAAATAAAAAGGCATACTGCATACTATGTTATGTTCAATTCTACATATTACAATAATGTCAACATAGTACAATGTTATAATGGACAAAACAAAACTTAGATGCATCATAATCTGCCTATAAAAAAAATGTATATATTTTTTTATTATTCTTGCAAAAACAGAGTGACACTTCAACAAGGCTTCTCTCTGGTGTGAATCATGGCTTATCGAGTGTGAATTCTCTTGTGTGTCTTGAGGGACGACGTCCTAGAGAAGTTTTTTCCACACAGGTCCAGTGTTGTTTTTGTTGACGAGACGATAACGAAAATGTTTTCATTGACGCCCCTTTTTTTCACGCCGATGACGTAACGTTAACGAGCTAAAATCTCTAGGCTGATGACGAAAATATGACGAGACGAATGTGTGTTTTCGTTGACTAGACGAGACTAGACGAAAATGTTAGTGTGGACGAAGTCAGAATTTAAAAATGCATCACCATTTTCTGCCAACTGCACGGTGCAATTTGTCAGTCAGAAAAGATATCCTCCTGTCTGTCCTTGTTAGTTACGCCCATCTCCCGCACGCCGCATGCAGTGTCGCACACACCGCCGCCCGCGCGCACACACACTCACACAGAACAGAATCAGAGTAAACACAAGACTCACTCAGTAGTAGAACCCGTCTACGCTACCCGTCTGGTCCCGTCAGACAGAGACAAAGTTGATGGACCATGGCGTCAGAGCCAACCGTTGGCGGTGTTGGTGGTCGCAAAAGGAGAGTGGACATTTGGACACATTTCCAGTATCTTCCAGGTGAAAGAAAAACAGTGTGCCTGGTAGTGGACGCGGGAGACGGAGACACCCCCTGCGGCCACAAACTTGGTGGCAAGAACACAACTAATCTCAAACGCCACCTAAACAATAGGCATCCTGATCTTTATAAGAAGGTAAGTTGTTTGCAACAAGTCCTCCTGTAAACAAAGTATGTGTATACGCTAAAGTAAGCTTAAAGTTTAACACTGCTCGTAGCCAACTGCGCAAATGAATGAGGCTGCTACTAGTGCTAGCTCCTAGCCAGCTAGCTCCTGTGGGCTAAAGTTGGCTCGGTACTTTGGCTCGGTTAAGCAAGCCAACTTAAATATGTTTAGCATCTTATGAATGAAACCTTTGGGGATTCCTGGACTGGCAGCAAGTGGAACGCTTTGGTCCACGTTTGAGTGACTGGGAAACATGGAGCGATGTGCTTATTAATATTATGTCATGTGTGTTGTTATTGCACGTCGAGTCTGCTAGCTTTTAGGCTAAAGTCACAAGGGTAAGTCAGTGACGTCACACAGCTAAAGCCCTAAGCTCCAGTCACGAACTGTGTCTTCCGCATGAAGGTGACGTTTACGTGTGAATCCTTAGTTAAGTGGTTCTCAACCTGACATCCCCAAATTATTTTAGGGGGTTCCCAGATGATTAACTTAATGTGCAGCGTTGTTTTCTCACTCTGTAAACAAACCAACATACAGTTTATTGAGGGTTTATGCACATGTCCAAATTGACAATTTAAAATGGTCATATATCATATATTAGAGGCTGACATTGTGAAAATAGACGATCTACATGCTCACAATGCCTCACAACGCGATGTATTGTGCACATGTAGATCTGCTATTTTCACAATAGAACTGTGGTATACAAAATATAATGCCTCAACTCTTAGTGCTCATCAGGGTGGTGGGGGTTGATACTATATGCACAGATGTTGTGCATATAATTATAGTATTATTATCCCATAACTTAAATCAAAATGTGAAAATTGAATCAAATCAAACTGATCTTTTTATGATAATACTGTTGGCACTATAAAATGTCTTAAATAATATACATTATGATAATACTGTTAGTACAGTCATCTGTCTTCAGCTGTAGGCATTTACAGGAAGTCTACTCTCATCTCAGTCAGTAATTTACCCTTTTTTGTTTTTCCCCCCTTATCCAGATCCCAGAGACCATAACACCAAAGGCTGGTGGTTCAAAGTCCGGAGCACAGCAGTCAACCATCGAAGCAGCCTTCACCGCAGGATCCAAGTACAAATTGGATTCAAAAGAACAACTTGTAAGAGAGAAGGCATTGGCTACTTGGATAGGACGGACCGGTCTACCTTCCTCAACAGTTGAGGATGAGGATTTCATTCTCATGTTGGAGACCTTTGATAAAAAGCTGACCATACCCAAAAGGACAAAAATTAACAATTTGATTGAGAAGATGTACATTGATGGAAAACAAAAAATCAAAGACAGACTCGACACAGCACAGAAAATAACAATCGGGCTTGATATTTGGTCTAAAAAAGGACTCACAGCATCCTTTTTAGCAATTAGTGCTTGCTATTTTTGTACTCAGGATTGTTGAAACTTGAACAAATCAGCCACCCACACACTGCAGAGTCTATAAAAAAGAGTGTTGACACATGTTTAGAGGAATGGGGAATACCACAACACAAAGTTCTGACAGTCATAACTGACAACGGAAGCAACATGGTTGCAGCATTCAAAGCTCCTGTGCAGGATGCAGCCAGCAGCAGCTCAGGGGATGAATCCATGGAGAGTGACACCGAAGACTTGGAGGCGACTAGAAGACCAGAGGTACATTATCTCACTTAGATTGTCACTTAGATTAGATTGTCACATTTAGCTATGATTGGCTTTCACTCATATTCTGTGTGTGTGTATGTGTGTGTGTGTGTGTGTGTGTGTGTGTGTGTGTGTGTGTGTGTGTGTGTGTGTGTGTGTGTGTGTGTGTGTGTGTGTGTGTGTGCGTGCGTGCGTGCGCGCATGCGTGCGTGCGTGTGTGTGTGTGTGTGTACATACATTGTTTATTGTACATGGTGTTATCTCATGGTAATTTTACTGAATTTACTATAGTATAGAAGATTAAAATTTGTATTATCTCTGTGTTCTTGTCTTTTCTATCTAAGTATGCAGCCATGGATTGGACCCCCTGTGTTGTACACACACTGCAACTCGTGGTGACCAGGGTTCTAGCTTCAAGGACCTTGGCTCCCTGGCCAAGAAAATGAAGGCAAACATTGACCAGCGTTTCGGCCGCTTTCTTGATCACACTGACTCCAAGTTCTGACCCCTCACTGCTGCTGCATGCTTCCTTGACCCGACAGTTGCCCAAGAAGCATTCCTTGAAAACGATGACGAACACATTCAGGAGCTTCTAAGCAAAGCAGAAGATTACATTGCTCAATTGGTGCCACCAGTAATACGGGAAGAGGAGGAGTCAGATGAGGGAGAAGGAGGAACAAAAGAGGGACCAGGACCACAGAGAAAGCGGTCCAGATTCAGATTCCTGTCAAAAACAAGCCAGCCAATCAGGCCTAGCCTCCCAAAGCCGTGTGTCAGGCAGGAAATGAAGAAATTCAAGGAACAGCTGTCACAGCCCATACAAGAAGAGACTGGCCTTGACTTTTGGGTTGCACAGGGAGATTATGTTTATCCAAGCCTGAAACCTATCGCCTTAAATCTGCTCTTCATGCCAGCATCTCAAGCATTTGCTGAGCGAGTCTTTAGCGTCACAGGTGACCTTAGTCGTGGCCATCGCAATAGAGCCAGAGTCATCTTAGAGAGAAGTGCTTTCCTCAAAATGAATCGGTACTAGGGCTCATTTTGAAAACAGCAGGTTATTACAGATGTCCTACCGACTGACTGATTGTTTTAGGTTGTGAGATTGATTGCACTAAAGAGCCACTAGGAGTAGGACTGACTGTTTCGTTATGTTGTGAGATTGCACTAAAGAGCCCATCTCTGATTGTTTTTGAAATTGTTAATGTTTTGTACCCAAATTCCAATACAGTGTTTTCTAGTGCTCAGACCAGGGGAAGTCTTATTCTACAAACATTTCAAGCAGAAGCACTTTTGTTTTTTTAAGGAAGAAGTTGAGGTAAGGCTAAGAGTTACTTCTTCTTGAAACCTCAGGGTTGTCATTTTAAGTTCCAAGACTTCCAATTGTCATGTTTGGTGTTCAACAATGTATAGCCTTAACTGTACCTCAGAATGTTTTATATTTATTTTATTTTGTTTCAGTTTAAGGATGTTTGCACTTTGCAGCTGGCTGTCTGGCACAAGGTCAACTGGGACTGTATACTTGGACTTTATAATTTGTTTTGTTTACATCATAATGTGGTCAAATAATATGTGTCTTCTCAATTGCACTGGCAATACCGTGGAAGTCAAGTTGACTGAGTATGTGTTCCACATCTATTGCTCATATTTTGGGCATGTTTGTTCATTTGCTTGCTCTTTGGATACGTTTCTGAGAAATAAAGCCAAAGAAAGAATATTTTGTGCCTTAATTCCTAGAGTATAATGAACATTGACTGAATCCACTCACTGTTACCACTGTATCTGTGTGTAATGTGAAGTCCTTACTTAGTAGATCAGCAAGGACAGCGTGAGAATTTCCCCATCAAATGGGAAATCTAGGCTAGACTAGAGCTATCAATTTGGTGAGGAATGTTTATTATACACTTGTTATTATAATACATATATTGCTTTATGAATTTAATTGCACCTTTCAACTTTTTTCAGACACATTTTTATTTTTGACTAAAACTATTGACTAAAACTGGACTAAAACCTTTGAGAGGGTTCGTCGACTAAAACGTGACTAAAACCTTTTGAGTTCTCGTCGACTAAAACTAGACTAAAACTATCAAGGGTATAAATGACTAAAATCTGACTAAAACTAATGAGCATTTCGTCAAAAAGACTAAGACTAAAACTAAAATGCCTGTCAAAAACAACACTGCACAGGTCACAACTGTAAGGCTTCTCCCCCGTGTGTTGATCCATACCGATAATGTTACTGTCTCCTCTGTCTGAGAGCGTCATGGCCTGGATGGCTAGAGCAAGTACTGTCTGTAGCTATGAAAAAAGCGTTACTATTATTCATTTTTCTCCTTTTTGGACTGATCTTTTTGGTGCGTGTTTTTTTTTACATTGCATGGAATAACGCTTTCCTATCAGAAGGATAGTTGGAACGGCCCTATGTCTTTTTTTTCTCTTATCAACTTGCATGGATATCCTGGGTCTTTAAATGGAACTCTTTGCATGGCTCTGTAGGTCGCATGTTCCTTCTTTCTTATTTCCTTACCTGCATGGAACTTTACTTTAGCTTATATCTGGGAAGGACAACAAAATGCCCCAACTATCGCTTATTTTTGTGGCCGGGATTTGGAAAAACTTTTTTTCTACACTGTTGCATGGACACATGGCCCTGCAATAGGTGATGGAACTACTATGGCTCCGTGGAGAATTTTCTGTGCCTTTTTTTGTATTGGATTTTTCTTTTTTTCGGACGGACTAACTTGCTTCAAGTTGTGTGGTGGACTATTGTGTGTGCGTGCGTGTGTGTGCGTGCGTGTGTGCGGTGCATGAGCGTGCGAATGTGCGAGCGCTAGTGTGCGTGAATGATGGTGCGTGTGGGTGTGTGCGGGCATTTGCGAGTGTGCATGCAGGTTGGCTTGGGCACAGGTATGCAGTCAGGACTGATAGTTGTAATCCCTTTCTTTTTTTTTTATAAAATTTTTATTGGATATACTTTACATTGTAATGTTATGTAATCCTTTTTTTTTTTTTTTTAAACACATTGCACGTGACGAGCAATCGTCACTCAGCAAGACAACACATGGCAACAACATAACATACAATAACAACTTAAAATCAAGAGCAAAACAGGACAAGACAAAACAAAACAAAACAAAACAAAAACGTGGGTCACATCATGGGTCAGTCAATTGTCAGTGAAAGAGACATTGTCCGTCACGGCCACCATCCATATCCAGTGTGTACCTCCAAAATATGTATTCCTATACTAGTGAATTAAAGTATTCAATAAATGGACTCCATGTTTCGTAGAAGCTCTTAATTGTTCCTCTGAGAGAGAACTTGATTTTCTCCAAACTTAAAAAGTACATCACATCATTGAGCCAGGTTGAGTGAGAGGGTGGTATTGGAGATTTCCAAGCTAACAAAATTCTTCTTTTGGCTAATAGCATTGCAAAGGCAATAATTTCCATTTTTTGATTTGTAAATTGCAGAGGGTTTAGTGGTGTGCCAAATATGGCCAGCAATGGACATGGTTGCAACGTGACTTCAAAAATCTCAGACAATGTGCCGAACACCGACGACCAAAACCGCTGCAAGTGCGGACACGACCAATACATGTGTGTCAGGTGTGCTTGTGGCTGGGCGCAACGGTCACACTTTGAGTCAGCCTCAGGGTACATTTCAGCTACTCTGGCTTTACTAAGGTGGGCTCTATGTGCAACTTTAAGTTGGATCAAACTGAGGCGGGCGCATGAAGTGGTTGAGTTGACTCTGTGTAAAGCGTCTGCCTACCACTCATCTGACAAATCTGTGTTCAGTTCTCTTTCCCATTTATTTTTTGTTCGTTGTGTGTTAGTACCAGTAAGGGATGATATGAATGTGTAACTATTTGAAATAAATCCATTCTCTGTTGGTGATAATAAGAGCAGTTTTTCCCACTTCTGGTTATTAGGCAGGTGTGGAAATGCACCAAAAACGTGTTTAACAAAATTGCGAATTTGGAAAAATCTAAAAAGATTATCAGTGGTGAGGTTAAATTCAGCACAAAGGGAAGGAAAACTATGGAATATATTATCTTTATATAAATCCTTAAAACACCTAATTCCTAGCTCGTACCATCTATCAAATGTTAGGTCTATGATAGAAGGAGTAAATAAGTGATTCATTTTTATGGGCGAGTATATAGATGGTGAGATGAATTTGAAGTGCCGTCGGAATTGGATCCAAATCTTTAATGTTGATAATACTACTGGGTTCAGTGAGTATCGGGAGGGGGATAAAGGAAGAGAGGAGTATACTAGAGCTGGTAGGGAGGATAAGTGACACGATTGAAGCTCCAAGGAGCACCAATCTGTGTCAGGTGCGTGTAGCCAGTAGTTTATCTTCTGAATATTAGCTCCCCAGTAGTAATTCAAAAAATTTGGTAAGGCTAGACCACCTTCAACCTTTTTGCTCTGTAATCCCTTTCTCACTGTGATGGATCTGGGTCTATCTGGCGAACAGTTGAGTGTGAGTAATTGTGTGCGTGCATGTGCGAGCATCTGTGAATATGCCAGAGGTTGCGTGTGCGTGCGGGTGTGTATGTGCAAGACAGGGTGCTTGTGCGTGCTTGACTGCGTGCATGTGGGTACTCGATGGAATTCCACTACACTGTTACCACACAAATAACACCTCACTCTGCTACTTTAATAGTATACCAACAACATGGAAAATAATATAATGAGTGGATTAATTTACAACGATATTAGTGATCATCTGCCAGTATTTGTAATATATGATTGTAATTATAGAATGGAGAAGCAGGAAGAAATTGTGAGGTATAGGAGAGGAGAGTAAGAACCGAAAATGCCCTTAATAATTTTCAAAGTGAGCTGTTAGCACAGAACTGGAGTGATGTGTATGGAGCAGAGGATGTGGATACAGCCTATAATTCCTTCTTGAATACATTCACACAATTATACGATAGAAACTGTCCACTTCAACAATGCAGGAAAAACTCAAAGTGTCAGAATAAGCCATGGATGACAAGGGGACTAGAAAATGCCTGTAAAAAAAAAAAGAACCTATTATATAGAGAATTTATAAAAAACAGTACCAGAGAAAAGGAAATGAAATATAAAAAATACAAAAATAACTTAATTGATATAATAAGGAAATGTATAAAAGAGTATTATAATAACGAGCTAGAAAAAAGTATAAATAATATTAAGGGAACGTGGAAAATACTGAATAACTTAATTAGAAACGGTACAAAAAAAGATAATTATGTAGATTATTTTATTGAGAATGAAAGGACCATTACAAACAAGAATGAGGTGGTAGAGGGATTTAATGACTTTTTTGTGAGTGTTGGGCCTAAATTGGCAAAAGAAATTAATCCTCCACAAGAGGGAGGCAGTGAGAAATATTAGCGAGCTTAAGCATCGCTACGGCGACGGCATATGACAACGGTAACCGGAAATGCTCCGCACTCGATAGATAAACCTGCCGTCGCAGCAGCCGTCTCTACTACGCCAGACC
>NC_137816.1:0-30000 GCF_963921795.1 Nannobrachium achirus | reverse complement strand
CAGTTGTGCACGACGCTGTCTGTCTGTCTGTCTGTCTGTCTGTCTGTCTGTCTTTATTTAGATCAGATTGGTCAATGAAATGCACCTATTGTCGCGCTGTTGCATTAGTCCTATTCCTATATCATTATCATCATCACATAAACAATCCATATGTGTGCGCCTGGCGGCCCATGGGCCTATAAGATAGCCTAATAGGCTCCAATCGCTCCATATACAAGTGCTTAAAAAGGCTTAAATAGGCCTACTTCTAAAATGGACAATTTCTTATATCCCTTTACTCCAGTCCCCTTAATTTATCTGATGAAGGATATTTTGCTGTGGTTTCGTTATTCGTAGGCTATTTATGATCGCAAGCCAAGAAGACAATTAAGGTGGCGTTTCCAAAACGTTTCTGGACACACACGCACACACTGACACACACACGCACGCACACACACGCACATGCACACATTTGCGCTAAGTTATGTAGGCCTATTGCTGCAACCAAATCGCCCCTCTGGAAAAACGAATATACACGTAGGCCTAAATGAACTCTGAGTGGATCGATCGCTCTCTCCCTCTCTCTCTTTCTGTCATTTGTTTCTTTTCCTAAATAAATAAGCAGCAGCAGTTAACGGCTGCATGGCGCTGTCAACTAAATGATAAGGTCGCTTTTGGCTGTATCCATATGAACCTCTCCCTCTGTCGATGAGTAGTTACTGGTAGTCTGGTAACTGTCGTTTCCATTCTGTGTAGAGCAATGGTTGTGCCAAAGTGCACCAAAAAATGAGAGAAAAAGAAAAAAGAATCATGATCATCATAATAACTCATATTTTCGCCGCCTAAAAATAATCACGGCATGCATGCATGCATGCAAGCAAGCATGCGTGATGCCAGATTAATGGTTGTGATGCCTGCTCTGTTTAATTCATTTGATATGTGGGTGGTGCATTGAAAAAGCGCGCAGTCGGGCACAAAATGGGTTGCAGCGGCGGCCTCTCTCTCTCTCTCTCTCTCTCTCTCTCTCTCTCTCTGAAACGCAGCTTACTTCTCGTTCATGCGTAATTTGGGGCTCTTGGACAGCTCTCCAAAAACCCATCAACATTCAGAAGGCCTTTTCTCAAATTCTCAATGAATGTCTGTTTTACTAATTTCTAATTCTCTCCCACCGTCCCCGTCCCCTGTGACCCAACACACACTGTGCGCACATCTACCACATAACGGTATTCGAAACTAAGTTATGATGCCAGACAGAAAACATCCAACAGCAGCTTTCATCCCAGAGGGACACTTTACTTATATGCTTTTTATACATTGTATTATCTTATATCGTTTTGTCTACGCACTAAATTAGAAACCAAATTAAACAAAGTCCAGGCTTAAGATGTGATCTTTCACAGCTGAACTGGCATATTTCTTTCAAAGTATAGACATGAGATTTACTCCACGGTAAAACAAAAAAACAATAGAATTATGAATGATTATTAACATAAAAATGTAGGTATAACAACGGTATAGGCCTACTGATGCACAATGTTGGTCCCAATTCAAGTTTTCAAATGTATACAAATCAACAGTGCACCCCAGCAAAATTGCGGCGCTTATCGCGGTCGGAAACGGGCGATCAAAAAATAAAACCAGCGGCGTTAAACCCTGCAATAAACCAGACAAATTATATAGAGCCTATACTTAGTTTAGCAAGATATTAATGTATATTCAACGTCTCTCTCTATCTTAACCTGGCTGTCTCTCCTCTCGCCCTCCCTCTCTGCTCTATCAATCTCTCCTCGCAGCCCAGGCTTTCGCTGCGCGTAAAACGTCTCCATTTGCCACGATTTGGCCTGCAATATTCTATTTTAGGCATAGCCTATAGGATACATACAATATTTCTCCTCACTCCAGTGGCACTTTCCTTTTATCTGACTCTGTGAGCAACTCCTCAGAAAATAGTCATCTCTTGTCGAATCCCCCCCCACAAAAAAAAAAAAAAAAAAAAAAAAAAAAACTCCACTCATAAACCTCCAGACACCGAAATCCTCAATCACCACAATTGCCTTTGCTTTGAACCTTAATTGGTGGACCATATTCATTTGATGTCACAGCAGGAGCTAATGACCGGCGTAATTCACACATCTATTGTTTGTTTTTCCTTGAAAGCAAATAATGACCGCGCATAATTGATCCATTGAAAGCTATACCAGTGGTTCTCAACCTGTGGGTTGGGACCCAAATTATTTTGTCCCCAGATGATTAACTTAATATGCACCATTTTCTCACTCAACAGTAAACAAACCAACAAAGTCTACGTCTATAGAGCAGTATCTGAACATTTCTAACGTGACAAATTAAACATTGGCCAAATTGTCAAATATTAGAGGCCCATTTCTGTCTCATATACGCAAGTAAGTCTGTAAGTGCAACCACTTTTAACACGCTGTCTGTGATGAGGGGCTGCCTGCGGTGCTGAATTCTCGTGTGCAATGGGAAAATGATCAGTCTGTCTGTCTGTCTGTCTGTCTGTCTGTCTGTCAGACAGACAGACAGACAGACAGACAGACAGACAGATAGATAAATGAATTAATAGGCCTACTGTCATTGCATTTCCATTTTTCAATTATAAATCGAATAGCGCAAGTAGGCCTAGGCCTATAGGCCCTATAGGCAGGTCTTCGGAAGGTGGCGAAGGCGGCTCCAAAGCGGCGGCAGGGAGGTCTTCAGAAGGCGGCTTGCTTTTGCTGGCGGCGGTGAACTGGAGCGGGTGAACTTCTTCTTAGCTGGTGGTCCCATGTTGGAGTTCAGTCAGTAATGAATCAAGGCTAGTCTGAGAGCCTGTTTTATACAGTAGCCCACCTTTCAGCCAGGTAGAGGTGATAATGGCCCAAAATCTCCTCCCCTGCCCTGTAACACCATTATAACAAAAGACGCACAGGAACAAAAGGCGAGGAGAAGCAATTTACATCCCAAAGAACTGGCTGGCTGCCTTCCCCAGCGAGTGTGCAAGGGGGGTTGAGAGACATTCTTGAAATTAGCAGGGCCTTTTGGGTGCTTGGGGGTGCTTTGGGGGCTATTTTTAACATTTTCTACAGAATAAATGTAAGGCGACGGCCTTTTCGCCTTAATGAAGCGTACGCGCCTGCTATAGGGTCAACGAGTTAACCCAATTAGCGCAGCAGTCCCGCAGCTGGTCTGAATGGACCAGCTCTGCGCTTCTCAAAGTTACATTAGATAACTTAAACCATTGTGGCATTATATTCTCAGTCAGCCAACTAATGATAGTCTATCCTGCATTCTGGTCACCCCAAATAACGGATTACTTCTTCATGGACCTTCAAAATGCATCACATCACATCACAGCGGCAGGCCGGCAGTGACAGTATAAGGTAAAGGGTTATTCACAATTCACATAGTAGTCTTTATTCAGTTTATTGGATGACTTTTCAGACAGTAATGAATAATGATAATGAATGCATGCACAGCCAGCCTGAAGGTGCACTCACTGCGGGCGACCACCGTGCACCCAAATCAATTATCACAACAACCATTGATTAGGCATCACGCAACATTTTGGCATGCATTCCGTGTTTATTTTTAGGCGGAGCAAATAGGCTACCAGTAGGCCTACATATTAGTTATTAGGCTCTGAATCTATGATGATGATCGGCACGCACACACACACACACACACACACACACACACACACACACACACACACACACACACACACACACACACACACACACAGAGAGAGAGAGAGAGAGAGAGAGAGAGAGAGAGAGAGAGAGATAGCCTGATCGAGTGAGAAAAAGAGAGCGAAAGCGAACAAGATTAAGAACGACAGAGAGAAAGAAACAAACCCACAGCTTGTTCGTGGGATGTTTAAATTCCCTATACTTGGCAGTTATGCGTGAGGAATCTATGAATGAAATCTCAACTTTTTTAGCGCAGGGCAACCACGGAGGTGTAACGAGCGCGACAAGTGGTCACAGGCTCGCAGCTGTTTCGTTTTACTGTGGATTGGAGCACTGGGCATTGCCTCATCATGACAATTTAACAAATTAGACAAATAACACACTATTTAACAGCAATATTAGCCTACTAGTGATCTGTCCGCTGGACCGCTGCGTAATAATGCCCTGATCTTTCTCCATTCTCCAGCTCTCCTCATGAAATACATGGCTGCAGTAGCCTTACATTAAGAGGCCTATAATGTAGTATTGGAAGCTAATAATTAAAACAGCGGCGAGACTAGGAGGAGAACCACGTATCTGTCTGTCTACACCCCCCCCCCTCCTCTCTCCTCTCTCTCCCTTTCTATCTCTCTCCGCTCCTCGCTCCGTGCGTATCATCCATTTGAAACACACAGAGAGAGAGAGAGAGAGAGAGAGAGAGAGAGAGAGAGAGAGAGAGAGAGAGAGAGAGAGAGAGAGCCTTTCATACACAGCGAGCAAAACGATCTCTCTCTCTCTCTCTCTCTCTCTCTCTCTCTCTCTCTCTCTCTCTCTCTCTCTGGAGAGTCCCAAAAATCCAGCGCTGGGCGCAAGGCCGCGCCGGGAGGCCGCACCGCCCGCTCGCTCCGGCGAATAATCCAATCAGACAGCAAGCAGCTGAAATTAAATAAAATACATTTATAAATAAATGATAAGATCACAAGAGACCAAGATGACTACATTCTACGTTGGCCATTGGGTATATATTGCTAACAGTTAAAGGCTAGGAGGCTGTAGGCCTACTCACCGATCTTATAAATTGTGACGAAGAAAAGGCCGCTGCTCAGAGCTGAAATTAATAACTAAACAAAACAAACAAATAACGAAATAAAGGTCTAAACACAACATAACTGAACAGAACTAAACTAATAATAAATAAAGCAATTTAACTGACAACATAACCAGAAGGCAGCCATTCCGAAGGGCTCAACTTAGGAACACCAAACAAAACAAACAGTTAAATAAATAAATATAAATAAATTAACGAAATATGTATAGTCTCAATCAGTCAGGACCACCAGGACCACCAACTCACCAAAGGACCACCGCGGTGGTCCTTGAGGGTCTGTATTTTATCTCAATTCAAATAGGCCTATATAAAGCAAATTTGCTACGCCAGCCCTAAGGAGCACAGAGAGCATGCAGCCCACAGTGACAGACCAACGCATGCTCGCATGAACGTCTGGAATCCAGACTCTGGATGGATGTTTTATTTGATATACACGTCTACACACACACACGCAGGTTTAGCGCTGAGAATCAAATGGGTGGCACACAGCTC
The DNA here is from genome assembly GCF_963921795.1 of Nannobrachium achirus. Classification (NCBI taxonomy): domain Eukaryota; kingdom Metazoa; phylum Chordata; class Actinopteri; order Myctophiformes; family Myctophidae; genus Nannobrachium; species Nannobrachium achirus. The sequence goes on along the minus strand of NC_137816.1, from coordinate 24,753 downwards.
ACACGTGCGTCCCAGAGCAGAGCAACAAGTCAATCACGCGTACAGTTCATGGCGGCGCTGCATTTGACCGTGTCGTCTCACGCATGATGGCCATGACCAAAAGATGTATGCGTGCGTTAACACATGCGTTCGCCACAAACGCCTAATTAAACGCGTCCCCGTGTACCCCGCCTGGCCACTTAAATGAAGACACACAGCTACGCGTGCCAGCGACGCCTACGTGTAATGCTATTAAATGCCATTGAAAAACTACAGGAGAAGTCCATGCGTTCAGTACAACACAGATAAAATCGAATGCGTGCACGCGCACGCACCAACGTCCCCGTGTCACGATTCGAGCCCCATACACACACACACACACACACACACACACACACACACACACACACACACACACACACACACACACACACACACACACACACACACACACACAGGTTTGCAATTACTACTTTGTGGGGACATTACACATAGTCTACTATATTTGTGGGGGCATTCCATTCATTTTTAACCCTAACCCTTAACCTAACCCCTAAACACCATGTGAGACACTAAAATGTGTCCCCACAAGGTTTTTTTCTCCGATTGTACTATCTTTGTGGGGACATGAGGTCCCCACAATGTAGTAATTCCCTGTCCCCACACACACACACACACACACACACACACACACACACACACACACACACACACACACACACACACACACAAAATAGCATGTACAATATCTAAGTAACGTTTCTTTTCATGAATCTATTCCACAGCAGAGGAAGTGAGGAAGAGGGCCATGGAGAAGTTGGGGGAGACGAGGAGAAGGACGGGTGAAGACGAGGGGGAAGAGAAGAAGGAACAATGGGAATTAAAAAATCAATTATTTGAGAGAGAAAGCTGAGAGGGAGAGGGAAATGAAGGAAAGAGAAATGGAGAGGGAGAGGGAAATTAAGGAAAGGGAACTGGAATTGAAGAGGGAGGAGATGGAAATAAAGAGGGCAGAGGTTGAGCTGAGGTGGGCAGAGCAGGGTCAGATGACCCAGGTTGAGAGAACCATGCAGCAGCAACAGCAGCAGCAGTCAACAGATGCTGACCTTGATGCTGCAGCAACCAGGTCAGCAGCAGCAGCAGCAGCAGCAAGGTCAGGCCATACTGGATCTTATGAGCCATATTGTTAACAAAAAGACAAGTAGTGTCATAGGCCTTTTTTCATGACTGTAATTTTCTTTAACATAATTATTTTTTATTATTTATTGCAGAATACCTTTTGAATCTTTGTTACCATTATCCCTTTTTTTCCTGCAAGATGTCATTTTTTTAAGTTTTATTCTATGCCATGTGGGCTATTTAAGTTGTATTCTATGCCATGTGGGCTATAATAAACAATAAGTCATTGGTGCAATATAAGTTGTTGAGTCATTCCAGTAAAGTAAATTTGTCATATGACAAGAACAGGTTCATGACAACAGGTTGATGCTCAAATTCAACATTTTTTATTGTGGCATTTGTAAAGTAAGAGGCTTTTGACATCTTGAAATGAAAATTACAACATAAACTGTACCTGTGTCAAAAGCAATACAGAAAAAAAAGAGACAAAGTTAAACAAAGAAGGCAGTGTAAAAAAGAAAAACAGGCTAGCCTATGCAAAATAATCCCTAATGTGTGAAGGGTCAAGGCCAAAGAATTGAGAGGTCTGATTGCCATGAAGGCAAGTAAGGGCATTCCGGAGGAGAGCAGACACCATGTACTGCTTCCCGACACTGCTCAGGCCAATTTTCTGGTTCTTCTTAAAGTCTACAAACTTAAAATAGTTGGCAATGTCGCCGAATATCCATTCCACTGACACCCTGACTTCACTCATGGCCCTGTTGAAGGCCATCATGTCTGGAGTGGATGTGCATTGCGTAAAGGGGCCTGGAGATGGGTGCGTAGAGGGTAGGCCGGGTCGCCATAAATGCACATCCTCTGACCTGCTGAATGGAACAAAGGTTACAGTTGGCCTACTTTCTTTTTTTAACAATTTCCTATACAACATCCTTAAAGTGATCTATTCAGTGCCTATGTTACATATAAAGGTTGTGAATGCAGGTATGTTACTGTGTGTGAGATTCAGCTATGATGAATTATTGTAGTAGGCTTTTGTTTGTTTCTTACTAGGGGAGACTGCATGCTGCTCCAGGACAGGTAGCCAGCCAGAATCGGCCAGCATCCCGGCATCATGTTTCTTTCCCTCTGAAAAGATACAAAGGAATAACATTAGCAAAATATGGTGATGATCACAATTAACATTTGCTCCAAGATGTCCATAATGGAGCCTGGCCAGCCAGCCCCTCCTAGTCCTATAGGTCACCAACCTGGCTGGCTAGGCTTTCCATGTTGGCCTATAAACAACTATAAATATGTGAATATGCTGAGAATGTCAATATACTGTGAATACAAATAGTTAGACTTACCAACTGGTCCATAGAGATTTGCAATCAGCCCATTTGGGATGACTGTCGACTGAAATTTTAGGCTATGCACCCTCTTGTGGCCGTTATAAAGGACCCGTTGGGACCGGCCTGGCCTGGAGATGGCTCGCACGGTTCCATCGATGAAGCCAAAACAATTATTGAGAGGGGCCCCCATCTGATGGATCCTGTCTGCATATATTTGAAGAGCGGCAGGATTTAGGATGGTGGGGTTCCACTCTGTGAGCTTGTGGTGATGCTGGTCATACAGGTATTCAAGCACAGTGTTGGTTGCCATGCTCAAAACAGGGACCTGACGCCCACCAAATCTTGACATCATATCACTGTAGCGACAGGGATATGCCAGCCTCTTCAAAAGCATGCACAGGCCCTCCATCCCCTCCACAACACTACGCTGAGGGCAGATGAACTGCCCAGGAATCTTGAGGGCATTTGCCAGCAGTGGTAGGTCGACCTTTTTGACCCGAAATTCTGCCACACACTCGTCATCTGCCATATCATCTAGACAGAATCTTGGGTGTGTGCAGGGCAGCTCCAAATTGGGGGAGCTGTTGACATCATATAGAAGAAGGAACTCCTCATCAGAAATTACCCTTTCATCCAGGGCATACAGCAGCTCCTCTCTTGCTCGTCTGAATGACATCTTGTATTAGCCCTGAATGTGTTTGTTTGGGTAGGCCATTAATATGCTTTGGGCTTGATTGATGAATGAATGCATGTCCTTTGGCCACCTGTATTAGATCAGCCAATTTGTTGGCCTACTCTGACCACATAAATCACACTACTGCCATGTCTTAACCATTATTATTATTATTATTATTATTAATAATAATATTTATTTTACATGAGTTCTATTGTATTTGTGATTTTGCAGGGAGAAATAAAACACCAAAAATGCTAAAAGTGGTGCAGCGAGACGCATGTAGACAGGATATGCATACTCCCGGGCCCTCTACAGCATCCCTGCAAGATTAAAGAGCTGGTCAGTTGTCCCACGACTTGGACAGAATCAGGACCAGGACAGGAGGGTGGTTCTGATGTCATTGGTTTAGGAGTTCCTCAAGGTTTTCCTTCGACCGCCCTACGACTTCCTCATTTAAAGTCAGCAGATTCCCTTCCTTGTTGTACACAGCTTGGATGGTTCCTCACTTTCCCCTCCTGAGATGTTGTATGGTCTTCCAGAACAACTTCACTTGGTTTCAAAGATAATTGCAAATTATTGTTTGTCATTCCAAATAAATGGATATGGAAAATGGAACCAGTTGTTGTCTTTTATAAAATGAATTACCATTATTCTATTGATCCTGTGTTTATAATATTTCCAACATAATGCACTTTGAGTTAATATGTAGCTAAAAGAGTTAAAGATATTTACTATACTGTATTGTTACGGTAGTGACCATATAGTATTAATTCAATGCTATGGTCACTACCGAAACAAAACAGTCACTACCGAAACAGTAGGATCACTACCGAAACACCAGTTGTTTTATCAAAAATAAAAGATAATGAATTATCAATTAATATTTAATGATAATGATTGGTTAGGAGTATGTGTAATTTCAATTATCCTTAAAGGTGCCATAAAAATAATACATTTTATACATTTTACAAAGAATATAGAGTTTTGAATTCGATGAGTCCTAAAAATACAACATTACAAAATATGTTAAAATATTAATTTAAATGTAGTTAATTGTGTGTGTTAAAAATAGCCTGTACATGGGGGAATAGAACAAAATATGAATAGATTAATATAATTATCTTAATTCTGAAGTTAAGTTCATGTTTCGGTAGTGACATATTTTGGGAGAGGAAATATATTCCAAAAATGTATGAAAATACAATATGAAGATTGACTGTGCTTTCACAAATATGTGTTCCTTAGAACTGGTGCTACATGGATATGGTCAAAGTTTTTCCAAAATAGCTTACAAATTTCACACAAGTTCCAACTCTGAATTTGAACCAATTCGGTAGAATGCCTCAAATACACTGCTTACTATTTCAAATAATAAACAAACAATTTGGTGTAGGGCTGGTGTAGGGAGATTAAATCAAAGGTAAGTCACATTTTTTTTTAAATACTTATTTAAACCCTTGCTCTGACTCAATCTCTTTAGAAGCCGAATACCCGGCCTATATGCGCCCATATTGCGGCGTAATTTCCCCCTCCCCGTCACTCCCGTCTCCTGTTTTTTTTTTAAACTCTTTTTAACACAATAGAAAAATAGAACCATCTGTAAAGCTGCATTAGTTTTAAACACAAACTATTCTATTCACAGAAAAGCTAATCTAACCATGTCTACTCTAATTTAACCTAAACCAAAAGTTCAAAGTTAAAGCTGAGGACTCTCAACATTAGTGGGTTCAAACCTTTCAAAAGTGCTTAAGTATCAATACTGCAATGAAGAAGTATAATCTGTTACACGTAAGTAGGGTAATAAAAATTTACTTGAGTATTTTCACGTGTACTGAAGTATTTTTTATCAGAACCAAGTAATACAAAGGTATTCGTTATGCAAAAAAACAAACAAAAAACAAATAGCCTACAATGCATAAACATCATACTAAAACAAAAAATACTTAAAAATGAAAATAATGTAGGCTATAATTTCAAAAAAGGAAAGAAAGAAAAGAAACATCTAACACAAAACCCTACAAAAAGTTGTGGATGCAGTGCTTGACAGTGTCCCAGTACTGCTCCAAGGTCCTCCTCCCCCGCCTGTACTGGTGCCGGAGACTCCGAAGCCTGTTAGAGAATGTAGTAATATTAATGTTAGTAGCTGAACAGTTTTTGTTGTGCACATAATACGTTCTATATAACATGCCACATTTAGAGGAGCATTCACAGGCCTCCACCTGATCCCTGGACCCCATGCATACAGTATACAGCATTGTATTATTTCAATAAATAAATAAAATAAAAAAGACTCTCTAACCTCTCCTCCAACTGTCTCCATTTCCGCCGCTGCTGGGGTGGTGGAGATCCTCTTTCTGCAATGGCCACCACCGTCTCCACCATCTTCTGCTCGTCCTTGAGACACCTGATGAAAACCCAGATCGAAGGGTGGCGTCTGTCCACCCTGTTGTTCCATCTGTGATGGAAACCTGAAATAATCATAGATTTATAAGAACTATGCAGGACACATGGACATGGACATAAAGAGAAATTAATAATAATAATAATACGGGTAGGGGTAATAATAATAACAATAATAATGAATCAATTAATTAATTACCCTCCACTGCGTTGTTGCTCCTATTTTGTCCGAGTGACGCCTATGGACGCACCATACAGCAGGCGGGAACAGGGCCTGCTCTCCCACGTACGTCCCCTCAATGCATTGGATAAAGTCGTCAATTGCAGGGTAGCGCCGAATCAGCCTGCGCGTCTCTCTGGTCGCGCAAAAGGCCCTGAAATTTTGCCTCAGGAGGGCGACGGGCAGGTAGCCAGTTGCCATCGCCTTCCTGAGCCATCCTCTCAGGGCCTCGTCGTGCCGGTATGGACCTGCAAAGGTTGAGACAAGAGGTACAATTTAGGCTACTTAAACTTGTATCTTTTCACACAAAAAAAGAGCTCAACATTTTGTGTTGTGTTCTGTTAATACCATCACTAACCTGCCAGGCCAATTTCCTGCACCTTCCTCCAAAGGCTCTGACACAGGTGAAAGAAACACCCCGTTACGCGCGTCTGTGGCAGCTCCGCTCTGAAGGCGTTCATCATCCCCATTTCGTAGTCCATAAGGACTTTCTCAGGTCTCCATCTTACATGGATGGAGGGATGGATGGAAGGACGCACGGACAAACAGTAAAATAAATAAATACATATATTCTCTATAAAATATTAAAATGCTAGGTGCAGTGAGACACATGAGCGTCTCTCTCTCTCTCTCTCTCTCTCTCTCACACACACAAACACACACACACACACACACACAGCGCGCGCGCTCAGAGAATGTAAAGGAAAAGTGGTTACTTACGGATGGCCTGTCACGCGTTCCACCCTCCTCTTGACGAGGCGGAGGACCGACTTGTACATTGCTTCAGTCTTGCCGCTCATTAGGACCATTACAAATGGCACCACGCGCTCCATGTACAGGCCATGTATAGTCGCAAACTGTGCGTAAGGCCTCGGGCACGTCTTAAACGTGGCGTCCATGTAAATCTGAAACATGTCAAATTACATAAATTAGACCTGTCGGCTATCATATTGCCCCAACACCTTTTGTTTGATCAAGCATTGATATTATTAAACATTTAAATGATTAGGCTACATTTCATTTGACTGATTCTCACCTGCCGACACTGGCTCAGTTTTTCGAAGTTCTCTTCAGTTCCAAAAACTAAATAGCCATGCGGGCGATTGTGTTTGGTGAGGAAATCGTCCCCTCTCCAAGTCAATGCCCATTCATCCGCTACGGCGACGTCTTCCACTCTCTGGGGGATGGGAGGCATTTGCCTGGCACGTGCCCTCTCCAAGCGAGATTTGACCGCGTCCCAGGGGGGAATGTGGCGAATGTCGGCCGTTTGGGCTACGATTAGGTCATAGACCCTCTTGACGGAAACGGTAGGGTCTGCCTCCACCTGTCTGAGCATCTGTTGGATCAAAGCCATGGTGGCTATGAGATCTGGCTCTCCTGCATGGCCGTGGTTACCTGGCGGCCTAATAATAACTATTGCTGGATCAGCCTCAGACACATCTAACCACCTGGTGTGGATCCAAACGTTGCACCCAGTGCGGGCAAAACGCCAATAGATTTTATTCTCGTTTATCTTTACCTTGTTTCTAAGGTATCTAAACTCATCAAGTATGAGGGCCTTTCCTCCGCGACTGTTTGCCACCTGCAAGTACGCCATCATCGGTGTTGGAAAAGAGAATCCTTCCCTGGTGGGACGCTCTTTTATAGACTTGGACATAATTTCATTGATTAACATCTGCTTCCAAGTCCAATACACGATTTCAGCACCACGGACAGTTCCTCATCAGTCATCATCACCACAGACAGACAGGTCGGCACGATAAAAACAGTGCCAATAAATTATTCAATTCGCAAAGTCCAATGAGTTTGAGGCAATCGTGTATTGGAAGCAGATGTTAAAAGTAAATACCTCAAGGGACAAAAAACCTTTACATACAAAATCAAAACAAAAAAACAACACACACATGAGAGATCGCTTATTTGGAAAACAACCAGGGTTAACCCAACAAGGAGGTACTATAGTATACATGGATATATATACACAGGTACAAATACAGGAGTGCACCCCTGTCTTTTTGCACCCCCTATCTCTTTTCCCAAGGTATGACCCCCACAGAGACCCAAGCTGTCCTCATAAAAAAAGGCCTGATATCATAGTCCTCATTCAGACCCTTTGGAGCTAATGTTTGCAAAGTATGAATCCAAAACAGTTCCCGTTTTAAAAAAATCTTATTTATATCTCCCCCTCTACGTGGAGTCTGTACTAACTCGATCCCTGTGTACCTGAGCATAGATACAGTGACTTTGTTGAAATGTGTAGCCACTGGGCTAGTGATAACATTATTACGGATAGTACTGCGATGTTCAGCAATGCGTGTTTTTAAAGGTCTTGTCTTCCCAATATATGAGAGGCCACATGGGCATTTCAACATGTATATCACATTAGCTGTAGAGCAGGTGATGATACCTCTAATGTTATATTTTCTGCCCGTATGTGGGTGATTGAACGAGTTAGTTTTGCGTGTAAAATTACACTGTTGGCACCTGCCACAGGGGTAGTTACCTGATGGAATCTCACTCAGGAAGTGGGAGGGAGTTTGGGGGGGCAAATCTGTCCTTACCAACATGTTGCGTAAATTAGGGGGTCTCTTATGTACCACCCGGGGAGGGTTTGGTAAGCATTTTTTAAGAAACGGGTCTGTATCAATGATGTACCAGTGTTCTTTAATGGCTCTCTCAATGTCTTTGGATAAGGTGAATACTCGAGTGCACAGAGAACTCTGTGTTCAGTTTGTTTAGGTCTCTTGTTAGTCAGGCACTCAGACTGTGTTGTACCAGAAAACCGTGATGCTGCATTCCTGACCCAAGATTCTTTGTACCCTCGCTTCTGGAAACGCTCCTCCATGTCCTTGGCTTGAATATTGTAGTCTTCATCCGAGCTGCAGATCCGTCTGATGCGGTTGAATTGGGAGATGGGGAGATTCCTTTTGAGGGAGAGAGGATGGTATGAGTCACCATGCAGTAGGGAATTCCTGTCAGTAGGTTTTCTGTACAGGTTGGTTTTTAAGCTTTTATTTTCCTTCATAATTAGGATGTCTAAGAAGTTCATTTCCTTTCTGCTTTTCTCCATCGTGAATTTTAGGTGTCTGTTTTGGGAATTCATAAATGTGAGGCCTCTGACCCTGACCAAATGAAGAAAATGTCATCCAGGTAGCGCTTCCAATTGGCAATATATCCTATGAATGGATTTACCTCATTATTAAAGATGACATCTTGTTCGAAGAATCCCACATACAGGGAGGCAAAGCTGGGGGACATCCTTGATCCCATGGCCACTCCGGAGGTCTGCAGATAAAAATTATTGCCAAATAAGAAATAATTTGACTTGAGTACTTCCTTGGTAAGTCCTATTAGACAGTCTGTGCTCGGGTTGCAATCAGATCTCTGATCTAAAAACAATTTTGCAGCTTGTAGACCTCCCTCAAAGGGAACATTAGTGTATAGGGACTCAATGTCCATGGTCACCAAAATATCTGTTTCCTGAATTTGTTGGATTTCATTAATCATTTTAATGAATTCCATGGAGTCTCGAGTGTACGAGGGTAAGTTGGTGACTAATGTTTGGAGATCCATGCTCAGATCCAGTCCACTACACAACCACAATCGTGTTCATTTTGTAATTAGGTTAACTTCTTGAGGTTAAGAGTCGATCTGTGGTAAAGGGGGTGGTGAATATGTGTGTTTGGTGTGTGGGGGTGTTTGGGGGTGTGGTAGATTGTGTGTGTGTGTGTGTGTGTGTGTGTGTGTGTGTGTGTGTGTGTGTGTGTGTGTGTGTGTGTGTGTGTTTGTTTGTTGGGTGGAGGGGTGGGAGAAGCGCGGCCCATCATCATACCGACCACCATCATGCAAGATGCACCATCTGTTTCAGATTGCTCTCAGGTGCTCCCAAAAGTCCTCTGGATGGAGTCCCCTTGTTGTCAAGGACACCTTTTGTACAGAGGGTGTCAGGAACACTTGTTTCTCACATAAATTAGAATTAGAGTACTACGATGAGGGCATCTAATCTAAAACTAGACAGTCATCAGTGTTTAATCAATGAACGGCATGGAGGGGGGTTGTGTGTGTGTGTGTGTGTGTGTGTGTGTGTGTGTGTGTGTGTGTGTGTGTGTGTGTGTGTGTGTGTGGGTGTGTGTGTGGGGGGGGGGTTGTGTGGGGTTTGTGGTGTGTGCTGGGTGGTGGGGGTGTGCGTTGGGTGTGTGTGTTGGGTGCAACTTGTCAATACAAGAAAGAAGACTTCTAATGAGGGCCCCTAATGTGAAACTATATAATCATCAGTGTTTCATCAGTGAACAGCATAGTGGGGGTTGTGTGTGTGTGTGTGCGTGTGTGTGTGTGTGTGTGTGTGTGGGGGGGGGTGTGTTTGGGGTGTGGGGATTTGCGGTGTGTGTGTTAGGTGTTGGGGGTGTGTATTGGGCGGTGGGGGTGTGGTGTGGTGTGGTGTGTGTTAGGTGGTGGGTGTGTGTGGGGGTGTCATTGGTGTGGTGTGGTGTGGTGTGGTGTGTAGTGATGTGTCATGCTGAGCTTGACAATATGAAAGGTGGCTCTGACACTGAGGGAGGGAAGGCTCTCCCCATGGAACTGTGCATGAAATGCTTGCACTGTATTACAGTAATAAACCTCAACCACCAATTCCAAGTCCCTGTCAGCAAGCGAACGTCTCCAAATGTTATGTTACCTTTATTATGTAGCCCCCCCCCCCCCCCCCCCCCCCCCCCCCCCCCCACACACACACACACACACCCCTCTTTTCATGCACCTGATGTTCCACTAAATCATTATTGTTCTGTTATTTGGTTAATACCATTGTTAAATAAATGAAACATGGACAGCTTATTCTGATTAATATTATCTGTCTGATCTGTGGGTTTGCATTGCTGTACACAAACAACACACAGATATTATGTGCCACACGTGGACTTCTGCCACACGTCAGCAATCGTGTTCATTTTGTAATCCTGCACATTAGGTACACTTCTCAAGGTTATTACGAGTCGATTGATTTATCTGTGACAATTATTTTGAGTCGTATTTTTTTTTTCTTTAACCAGATCACTGATATCAAAGGGATAAGTCTCACTACTAAAGTATCCTAGAGTGTAAATACTGAAACCTGATACCTGGCATGATCCCCCATATTATTTTTATTCTGCAAGAAAACACGATTTCATCACACTTTATACAAGGATGTGAGTCTGCTGCTCAGTCCCATAGACAGTGTCATTGTCAAGCAGGCGAGGAAGGTGATATTGTACAAAAGTGGGCTTGAACTCCTTCGAGTTTGACAAAAAGCTTGAAGATTGGCTATTTTCGGTTATTAGTTATTAGTATTTGAAGTGGTCAAACAAGCAATACCAAGTCTGTCCCCATCAAGCAGATCCAGCTGTAGCAGGACAGCAGCAAGAGTCTGCACGACGACCACTGCAGCAGACTCTCATAGACCTGAACCGAGCAGGAGTGGGACTGATGGAGCTGGTGATGGAGCCAGATATGAGCTGTGGGGAGGAGGCTGCAGCCGCAGTGAGAGAGCTACAGCTCATCCTGCAGGCTCTGGGCACCTGTCAGGGCAACATGTCTGAGGGACAGCTCAGAGTGGATGCCAACGTGTCAATACTAATTTTATTTATAAGGCGCCTTTCATGGCACTCAAGGTCGCCGAACAACAATTTAAAAACAACAGTTAATACAGGAAGTCACAGTTTAAAAACAAGCAAAATAGTTTGCAGCAGAGCAACATCAGCACATCACTCATATGCCTGTCTAAACAGGTGGGTTTTGAGATGGGTTTGAAATGTGGTGATTGAATTGCAGTTTCTGATGGCAGGGGGGAGGGAGTTCCAGAGGTGAGGGGCAGAACGACTGAATGCTCTTAACCCCATGGTGGAGACACGGGCTGAAGGTTTGTCAGGGGGGGTCAGTTCGATGGAGGAGGCGGACCTGAGAGTCCGGGAGGGGATGTGGATATTGATGAGGTCAGACAGATATGGAGGGACGAGGTTATGGATGGCTTTGAAGGTATGGAGGAGAATTTTAGTCAACGCGTTGTTTGATTGGAAGCCAATGGAGTTGGTGTAAAACAGGAGTGATGTGATTGATGGCAGGGGTTCTGGTAATGATTCAGGCAGCAGAGTTCTGGACCAGTTGGAGTTTACGGAGGAGGTTTTGGGGGAGACCGAAGAGGAGGGAATTGCAATAGTCCAGGCGGGAAGTGATGAGGGTTTGCAGCACTGTTGGGGGTGAGTGAGGGGCGGAGGCGGTTGATATTTCGGAGGTGGAAGTAGGCAGATCGGATGGTGTTATTGATATGGGTATGGAATGAGAGGGTGCTGTCGGGGACGACACCCAGACTCTTAACCTGAGGGGAGGGGGAAACCGAGGAGTTGTCTATAGTGAGGGAGAAACTGGGCTGCTTGATGAGTGTGAGTTTGGAACCAATGAGGACTACCTCGGTTTTATCACTGTTCAGTTTGAGGAAGTTTGAGGTGAACCAGGCTTTGATTTCTTGTAAACAGGCACTGAGGGAGGGAGGTGGGAAGGTTGAAGAGGGTTTGGAGGAGACGTAGAGCTGGGTTTCGTCCGCGTAACAGCGGAAGTGAATGTTATATTTACGAAATAGCAGTCCGAGTGGGAGGAGGTAGATGATAAATAAAATGGGACCAAGGACAGAGCCCTGGGGAACACCGGAGGAGAGGGGGGAGGGATGAGATGTGAATGATTTTAGCTGAATGAACTGAGTGCGGCCGGAGAGATATGAGTTAAACCAGTCTAGGGGTGTGTCTGATAGTCCAATGGATGCTAGTCGGTCGAGGAGGGTGGAGTGTGAGATGGTGTCGAAGGCCGCACTTAGATCGAAGAGGATGAGGATGGATACTTGTCCAGAGTTTGCTGCCACCAGGAGGTCATTTGTAATTTTAATGAGAGCGGTTTCTGTGCTGTGACATGGGCGGAAACCGGACTGGAACTGTTCATACAGGTTATTGTTGGAGAGGTGAGTCTGGAGTTGTGATGCGACTGCTTTTTCCAGGATTTTTGAGAGAAATGGCAGGTTGGAAATGGGACAGAGGTTATTGAAAATGTTGGGATCTAAACCAGGTTTTTTCAATAATGGTGTAACAGCTGCGGTTTTGAGGGATGATGGGACAGAGCCAGAGGTGAGGGAGGAATGGATGATGGCAGTTATCAGGGGCAGCAGAGAGGGGAGGGAGGCTATAGCCAGGTAGGATGGCAGTGGGTCAAGTTGGCAGGTGGATGGCTTGGATTTTCTGATGAGTTTTGATAACTCTACGGCAGAGGGGAGTTGAAAGCAGGAGAAAGGTACAGAAATGGGAGGGTAGGGGACATACGGAGATGGACAACTGGGCATGTGAGGCGTCAGTTGCTGGTGAACGGTGGTTATTTTTGTGTTAAAAAATGACATTAGGGAGTTACAGTGGTCGGTGGAATAGAAGTGAGGGGGGAGGGAATCAGGGGGGCGGAGTGAGTTGTTGACCACTGAGAACAGGGCCCTGGTGTTCCCAGCACCAGCAGTGATTGTATCTGCAATGTACAGGGATTTGGCTGAGGAGATGGCATCTTTGTATTGGAGGATGTGAGCATGATAGATTTGTTTGTGCACAGTGAGTCCAGTTTTGTTGGAAAGCCGCTCGAGCTGGCGCCCTTTGGCTTTCCACAGAACTGTGTCAACCAGGAACTTGGTCTTGGTCTTATCCTTATCGAGAAGAGAAAGATACTTCGTTACAAGTAATGGCGTTCTTCCCAACACTGGTGTTGGGGACTTTTGGTGTGGTGTCTTTACCGGTCCTGAACAGGAGGTGTGTTGAGGCAGCAGTCATGACATCACTGGCTCTCAACTGCACCATCAACTACAATAATAAAGAAGGATAGTGCATAAGGGGCGTGCACAACATGTTCGGGGGTATTGCACATGCTCAGTGTAACTGGAGCTGCCATGGTGGAGTGTTCCAGCAGAGGCGCTAGATAAAAAAGATCATGATCCGTTCTCAGTAGAGCGAGGTGTGTGTTTGTTTGTTTTGTTCTCTCTCCACTCATCACCTAAACAGCTGCAGGTTTTCTTTTATTTTCTGCCTAGTTATTTTTTTTTAAAGGACCCCAATTGAAACAAGCCCAAAGGCTCTTTGGGGGTGTTTATCCTTTTAGTTGACCTTGTACCAGCTGTTGTGAAACTACCTGTTTTCTATGCAAACTTATAATAAAGTTTTAAATCAATCAATTGTGGGAAATAATTGGTCTTCAGAGGGATGATTTTATATAATCCTGTACTTTGAAGTAGTCTATATGTCTTACTGTGTGCCGTACTTGTAGTCAGACTAATGTATGGTGCAAAAAAATTCAACAGACCGCACAATTTAATTTATTTATAAGCACTTACACAAAATATCAGTAAAACAGCAGTAGATGACTATGACTAGCTCATAACTTATGAGCTAATATTCATTCAGGATATGCAACACATAGTTGTGCCTATTAGGGCACCAAACAAGCCTCCTTGTTTTGTGGCATAAGAACATTTAATTTGAGCAAAGAGCAAGTCCCCAGCAGGCACTTAAAGTAGGACAAAAGAAACACTACCATTTAATGGTCACACGCCGCCATCTACTGAGCCAAAGTGTAGGTGCTGGCCAGATTGTACTGGGCATGTGCAATACCCCTGCACATTTTGATACACACCCCTTCTGCATATTCCTTTCTTTTCTTCCTAGACCATCAACAGGAAGTCACTGTTTGACAGGAAGCACTACTTCTAGGCTGACCTCCGCGCCGTCTACCAGATCACCCAGCAGCGCCGGCCCATCAGTTTCACAAGTAAACATATCACTTTCACAAGTTAAAACAATAGTTCATAATGTAAAACACCACAGCACATTCTCTTCCATGCTATGTGAGAAACCTAGTTACATTCAAACTCGCTCCAGCGATTGGCTGGTCCTTAAGGTCCCCTTTGTTAATTCGGAAATGGGAAAAACTGCCTTTAGCGTTAGTGCACCTGATTCTTGGAATCTCTTGCAACAAGATTTTAAGATGAGTACCCTAGCATCTGTAGGTCACTTCAGGAGTTTACTTAATAACCGTGCATTACAAGTATGTAACTGTTTTAACTGATTGTTGTCAACACTGTTTTTTTTTTCTGTATTAATTCTGTTTGTAATCTCGGCATCATTGTAAATGAGGACCTCCCTCAATTGATCTTTTCGAGAAATTAAATAAAGGTTGAATGAATGAATGAATGAACATTTGTGACCACAGCACGTTTGTTAGAGGTAGGATAGTACTAGTAAGACGCCTGCAGGCTCTGGGCACCTGTCAGGGCAACATGTCTGAGGGACAGCTCAGAGTGGATGCCAACGTGTCAATCTGCAGGCCAGGAGAACCTCTGGGCACCAGGTCAGAGGTGAAGAACATCAACAGTATGCGCTTCCTGGCCAGAGCTATAGACTATGAGATCCAGAGACAGATGGGGGTCCTGCAGAGTGGGGGTACGGTTTTGAACGAATCCTGAGCCTTCGACTCCAAATCTGGCAAGACCATCCCCATGAGAGACAAGGAGGGACTTCAGGGCTACAGGTTCAAGCCCGAGCCCAACCTCCCTCCGCTGACGGTGTACAATGACGAGGCGTCTCTGCCAAGCGATATTGCTCCTGCTGCACTCCATCCTGGGGGAGAAGACTTCCTGAAGACCACCAGACCACCACCACAACCTTCTGGATCACTGACGTTAACAAGCCCTATTATCACCAGTAAGACACCCTCAAATCAAACCTTCAGCATGCAGCGGCAGGAGCACAATATGGCCTACTTATGTGGCGCTTTGTTCTGCGATCTTGATATTAACAAACCACATACACCCCATCACACCACACACAACCCCAACACACAGCCTCACCACCCAACAAGTTTTTGGTGTGGTGTGGTGTGGTGTGTTATGGTGTGGTGTGGTGTGGTGTGGTGTGGTGTGGTGTGGTGTGTGTTAGGTGGTGGGTGTGTGGGGGGGGTGTTTTTGGTGTGGTGTGGTGTGGTGTGGTGTGTGTTAGGTGGTGGGTGTGTGGGGGGGGGGTGTTTTTGGTGTGGTGTGGTGTGTTATGGTGTGGTGTGGTGTGGTGTGTTGTGGTGTGGTGTGTGTTAGGTGGTGGGTGTGTGGGGGGGGTGTTTTTGGTGTGGTGTGGTGTGGTGTGGTGTGGTGTGGTGTGTCATGCTGAGCTTGACAATATGAGAGTAGGGCTGTCTTAAAAAATTCTACGAATCGACAGGTCGTTTTAAGCCCCCGGAATCGACGCCAATTGTTTGAGTCGAGCCGTCAAAAATATATTGTTTTTTTATCACACCGGTGCGGTATGAGAGCGCTGGACTGTCATGTTCTTCCTATTTAGTCCATACTTCCTACTGCTTGCAACTAGACTTAAAAATAAAACCAGTTCACGTGACTTGAAAGTTGCCTTGGTCATATAACAAGGTGCTCTTAGTTTGAAGTTAACCACTTTGAGAGGAAATGCGTCGACGTGTTTGTTATTCTATTTGTTAAAGCTGACCAAGAAGCAGCAACGCGATGCGCTTTCACTTTCACTCACCGCCGCTTGGTGGCTCTGTGGTGGTGGTCTATGGCTGAGGACTGCGGTGGAGTAGAGGACTTCTTAAAAAGTTTTAGATTATGACAATTTGCTTGCATTGTGATGCAGCCATGTGCCGTTCTGCATCGACGCAGTGATGTTACATTATTGTTACCTTTAGCCTACTTTGGTGTTTTTCCTCCTGAAGGAACAGGGCTAAATTGTTAGCATGCTAGCGCTTTAGCCCTGTTCCTTTAGCCTTGGAGAGGCATAAAATCATTACAACCAGGCAGTTTTCAAAGCAGAGAATCCACCAATCATATGTGGTTTACAACAGCTGTTGTACCGGTACTCTATCAATGCGTCGCGGTCGCGCCTCCTCTCCAGTCATTAAAGCACAACTTTTTTTTTCTTTTTTTTTTAACACAAACGATTCGTCGACGCGTCGGATTAACCCCCGCGACTCGAGTCGACTTGATAAATCCTGAGTCGAAGACAGCCCTATATGAGAGGTGGCTCTGACACAGGCTCTCCCCATGGAACTGTGCATGAAATGCTTGCACTATATTACAGTAATAAACCCCAACCTCTGAACGCCTACATCACAGTGACCGATGAGCAGGCACTCAAACAGGCTCAAGAGGCAGACAGAAGGTTGCTCAGAGGTGCTCCCGAAGGTCCTCTGGATGGAGTCCCTTTGCTGTCAAGGACACCTTTTGTACAGAGGGTTTAAGGAACACTTGTTTCTTATATACATTAGAATTAGAGTACTACATATGAGGGCATCTAATGTAAAAGTAGATAGTCATCAGTGTTTAATCAATGAATGGCATGGAGGGGGGTTGTGTGGAGGTTTGGGTGTGTGTGTGTGTGTGTGTGTGTGTGTGTGTGTGTGTGTGTGTGTGTGTGTGTGTGTGTGTGTGTGTGTTTGTGTGGTGGGGGGAGGTGGCAGTGGTGTTGGGTGGTGGGGGTGATTAACATCAACAAAACAATTGTGTTTTAAACTACTTTGAATACATTGCAGTCTGTGCGTCATCTGACAGATAAGCATGTCTGCTCCACGGTGCAAAAATGCATGTTAAAAGAAATTTGCTCCCCAGGAGTTTGTTAGTCTGTGACGGTGGAGTTGATATCAGTTCAGAATATTAATAACAACAAATACATATCCTTGAATACATACAGATTTGGGTTGGTGTGTATACATCTAAAGACATTCAGTTGTCATGTGAAACACACCTGGACACCCACCGTTCATGCACAGCTGCACAGGAGTTTATTTCTTTTTATTCCACAAGCAGACATTTAGCCTATGCTAAAGATCTGTTCCTGGGTCAAATCAACAAGGCCAGAGGTGTTTCCCTACCCAGAAATATCCAGTGAGGATTCACTCCATCCATGCTCATATCCAGTCGGCTACACGACCGTAATCGTGTTCATGTTGTGTGTGGGGTGTTTGGGGGGGGTGGGGATGTGCAGTGTGTGTTAGGTGGTGGGGTGGTGGTGGTGTGGTGTGGTGTGGTGTGGTGTGGTGTGGTGTGGTTTGGTGTGGTGTGGTGAAATATATGGTCTTTGGTAAACAAAATACTCTCTTGAGTGAACAAATTGAAATAAAGATTGATCATATGATACTAGAAAGAGACAATGAAAACATTTTTTTTAGGAGTGATAATAGATCACAAGTTCTCTTGGAAACACCATATAAATTATATTCGATCGAAATTGGCAAGAAGTGTTGGTATTTTGGGCAAAACAAGACATCTGCTTAACTATAAATCATTGTACATGCTGTATTGCACCCTTATAACACCATATTTAACTTATTGTGTGGAGGTGTGGGGTAATACCTACAAAAGCAACCTTCAACCAATAAACATAATGCAAAAAAAAAGCAATGAGAATAATCAATAAAGTAGGATATCATGATCATACAAATGCCCTCTTTTTCAATTCAAAAACACTAAAATTATTTGATTTAGTTGAGTTTAAAACTGTACAAATATTTTACAAAGCAAGGCATAAACTGCTTCCTGCGAATATCCAAAAATGGTTTAGAGATAGGGATGGTAGGTATGAGCTGAGAGGAGAATTACATTTTAAAGAAACAGGTGCTAGTTCTACGATGAGAAGTATGTGTATTTCTGTGAGTGGTGTGAAGCTGTGGAATGGTTTACCGGAATCCACCAAGCATAGCATTAATGTAAAACAATTTAAAATTAGGTACAAACAGGCTATTTTGGAAAAATATCAAATGGAATGAATGTCGATGCATTAACCTGTTAATGTGACCCTTTTTTCCTTTGTTTTTGATTTAGTCTGTTGTTTGTTATTGCTGTTCTTTTGGTTTTGGTATTGTCTTGTTTTTGATTTACAGTAGTCTGTTGTTTGTTATTGTTGTTCTCTTGTTTTTGGTATTGTCTTTTATGTTTTGTTTTGTGGTTGGTTTATTGTTCCTTTGTTTGTGTTTGTCTTTTTTGTTTGTTTGTCAAGGATAGGCATCAATAAGCATTACGCTTCTGCCTATACCTTTTCGATACAGGTTAAAAAAAAAGAAACGAAAACAAAAATGACTTGTAATGTCTCACTGATTATCGAAATAAACTATTCATTCATTCATTCACTGTTTGACAGGAAGCACTACTTCTACGCTGACCTCCGCGCCGGCTACCAGATCACCCAGCAGCGCCGGCCCATCAGTTTCACAAGTAAACATATCACTTTCACAAGTTAAAACAATAGTTCATAATGTAAAACACCACAGCACATTTGTGACCACAGCACGTTTGTTAGAGGTAGGATAGTACTAGTAAGGTACATGCGACCTCGCCCTAAAGGGCGAGTGTGTGTGTGTGTGTGTGTGGGGGGGGGGGGGGGGGGGGGGGGGGTGTTGTGTTGTGTTGTGTTGTGTTGTGTTGTGTTGTGTTTTGGGAGTGTGTGGTGGGGTGCGGTGTGGGGTTGGGTGGTGTGTGGTTGTATGTGGGGGTGTGTGGGGGGGGGGAGTGGCATTGTGTGTTGGGTGGTGGGGGCTACTGTTGGAGAATTGGTGTCTTGCTTCTGTTTAACATCAACAAAACAATGGTGTTTTATCCTAAAAATGCTTTGAATTCATTATCTGTCTATCATCAGACAGATAGGCACGTCTGCTCCACGGTGAAAAAACAACCGCAGGTTCAAAGAAAAAGTGCTCCCCAGGAGTTGGTTAGTGTGGTGGGGCTGGAAATCCATGCTCAGATCCAGTCCACTACACAACCACAATCTTGTTCATTTTGTAATTAGGTTAACTTCTTGAGGTTAAGAGTCGATCTGTGGTAAAGGGGGTGGTGGGTTTGTTTGTGGGGTGTGGGGATGTGTGGGGTGTGTGTCATGTAATAATGTTTCTTTGAACCCAGTTGCAAACACGGAGACAAACAGTATGGAGTTGCAGGTTTAAACGTCAGTTCATTCACAATACTGTATTGTTTGGAGTGGAGCTGAGTGCAATGGATTCCGGTCACAGCAGGGAGAGCAAGGGTTGACAAGCCAAGGTTCCAAGGTCAGGTGGTCACTGCAACAAAGGAGAGATATATGAGTATTCAGGAAAACACACAGAGAATATTGCTAGCCCGGGTGGAACATGACTGACTGGGTTAACAGAGACTGAAGATCTGGCAGAGCAGTAAGGGTTGACCCAGGCTTTATAGACTCTCCTTGATTAGCTGGCTCCACCTCCTGACTGGCACCCATGTCTCCACTCCTGTGATTAGATAAAGAGATAGAACTAGAAAGATGGGGAGAAAGGTAGACTGGGTGTGTCAGACGTGACAGTACCCCTCCCTCTACGGGTGCCACCTGGCACACGTCTTGGCCGGTCAGGATGGTCATCATTAAACTGGCGGATGAGGGATGGATCCAAGATCAACCTTCGAGGGACCCAAGAACGTTCCTCTGGGCCATAACCCTCCCAATCCACTAGATATTGCAGCCCTCGACCACGGCGGCGAACGTCCAGCAGTCTTCGAACTGTGTAGGCCGGATAGTTGTCAATCAACCTCGGTGGTGGTGGGGCAGGCATTGGAGGGACCAGTGGGCTGGTGGAAACTGGTTTGACCTGGGAAACGTGGAAGGTAGGATGTACACGAGAGAGAGATGCAGGGAGCTTCAGACGAACGGCACAAGGGTTGATGATGGACTCGACTTCAAAAGGACCCACATAGCGAGGAGCCATCTTCTTGGAGCTGACCTTGAGTGGAAGATCCTTAGCCGATAGCCACACCATCTGACCAGGTACGTACTGAGGTGCTGGGGTCCGATGGCGATTAGCCTGGTGTTGAATCCTCTCCCCAGCGTTGAGAAGGGCAGCGCGGGCACGCTTCCAGGTCTTACGGCAACGTCGCATGAGGGCCTGGACAGATGGAACTGCTACCTTGATCTCCTGAGCAGGAAACATAGGAGGTTGATATCCAAGAGAACAGAGAAATGGAGACATACCAGTGGAGGCATTGGACAGAGAGTTATGTGCATATTCTACCCAAGACAATTGAGAACTCCAGGTGGATGGATTAGCAGACGCCATACAGCGTAGAGCAACCTCAACCTCTTGATTGGCGCGTTCAGTCTGACCGTTAGTCTCCGGATGAAAACCTGAGGAGAGGCTGGCAGTAGCACCCAGGGCTGTACAGAAGGCCTTCCACACTTGAGAGGTGAACTGGGGACCTCTATCTGAGACAATGTCAAAACATAGGCCATGTAGGCGGAACACATTGTCCACCAAGAGGTCTGCAGTCTCTCTAGCAGAAGGAAGTTTAGGCAGGGCAAGGAGATGGACAGCTTTGGAAAAACGGTCAATGATGGTCAGTATAACCGTCTTACCTTCTGATGGTGGTAGGCCAGTGACAAAATCCACCGCTATGTGTGACCAAGGACGACTTGGCACTGGCAGGGGTCGTAGAAGGCCGGACTTAGGTCTCGTAGAGGTCTTATTTCGGGCACAAACAGGACAGGCAGAGATGAAGGACCGGGTGTCAGCCACCATAGACGGCCACCAGAACCACTGCCGAAGGAAAGACAGCGTTCGATTGATGCCTGGATGGCATGTCAAATGGGTAGAATGCCCCCATTCAAGGACCTGGGAGCGCACATCATCAGGGACAAACAGGCTATTTTGAGGACCGTTACCAGGGTCAGGCTGTTGGGTTTGAGCTTGGAGGACCCTCGACTCGATTTCCCAGGCGACGGCAGCGAGTACACAGGTAGATGGCAAGATGGGTTCAGGATCTGTCTCACTGTCCTCCACAGAGTGTTGACGAGACAGAGCGTCTGCTCTAACATTCTGAGAACCTGGACGAAAAGTGAGAGAAAAATTAAATCTGCCAAAAAACAGAGCCCACCTTGCTTGACGTGAATTAAGTCGCTTTGCAGATTGAATATAGGACAAGTTCTTATGATCGGTCCAGACAATGAATGGCTGGACAGCACCTTCCAGCCAATGGCGCCATTCCTCCAATGCCTCTTTAACTGCCAAAAGCTCTCTGTTGCCGACATCATAATTTCTCTCTGCTGAATCAAACTTTCGTGAGAGAAAAGCACAGGGATGCAATTTATTGTCAGTAGGAGAGCGCTGAGAAAGAACCGCCCCCAACCCAGTGTCAGAGGCGTCCACCTCCACAATGAACTGCAGGTCTGGATCTGGATGGATAAGGACCGGGGCAGAAACAAAACGGTTCTTAAGCTCAACAAAAGCTGATTCTGCTGCAGAATTCCAATGGAAGGGGGTGGAAGTGGATGTGAGAGCTGTTAGTGGGGCTGCAATAGTGCTGTAATTCTTGATGAACAATCTATAGAAATTGGCAAAACCAAGAAAACGCTGCAACTGTTTAAGGTTAGTGGGTACTGGCCACTCCGCAACAGCACACACCTTGGCAGGATCCATCTGCATTTGGCCTGGAGCAATTACATAGCCTAGGAATGAAACAGAGGGGGCATGAAATTCACACTTTTCAGCTTTCACGAACAGTTTGTTCTCCAGAAGACGCTGGAGAACCTGGGAAACATGCAGTTCATGCTCAGCTTGGTCCTTAGAAAAAATCAAAATGTCATCCAAATAAACGAAAACAAATCGATTCAACATGTCTCGGAGCACATCATTAACCAGAGCCTGAAAAACACTTGGTGCATTAGTTAATCCAAATGGCATCACCAAATATTCAAAGTGCCCAAGAGGAGTATTAAATGCCGTCTTCCATTCATCACCTTCCCGTATGCGCACAAGATGGTAAGCATTACGCAAATCCAGTTTGGTGAAGATGGTAGCTCCATCAAGGTGTGAAAATGCAGAACTGATTAAAGGCAGAGGGTATTTGTTTCTAACAGTGATTGAGTTCAGACCACGGTAATCAATGCAAGGCCTTAATGAGCCATCTTTCTTGCCAACAAAAGAAAATCCAGCACCCACCGGAGATGAAGAGGGTCGGATGATTCCAGCTGCCAAAGAGTCCCGTATGTATTTCTCCATCGCCTCCCGCTCAGGCCGAGATATATTATACAGCCGACTGCTGGGGAGAGGAGCGCCATCTAGGAGGTTAATGGGACAATCATAGGGCCGGTGCGGTGGTAATGACAATGCTTGCTCCTTGCTGAATACTTGGGCAAGACCGTGATAACACTCAGGTACAGAGGATACATCTGGGGGCTCTGCTGGAGGCTGTGGTTCAATGGAGGAGGGAGTCTGAGCTGAATGTAAACAGTTTAAATGGCAAGCTGTACTCCATGAACGTATCTTGCCTGTAGACCAATCAATTTGAGGATTGTGTAGTTTGAGCCAAGGAAAACCAAGAACCAATGGGGTGTGTGGGCAGTCTATTATATGCAACTGAATGTCCTCTCTGTGATTAGACAATATAATAGTTACTGGTACAGTCTTACTATCCACCCGGGCTAAAGGTAGACCATTAAGTGATTTGGCTTGCAATGGACAATCAAGAGGCATTAGATTAATGTTCATTTGCATAGCTACCTGGCGATCGAGGAAGCTCTCATCTGCTCCAGAGTCAATTAAAGCTGGGAGGGGCACTGACTGAGAACGCCACACCAGGGCAGCATTGAGCTGTGGCCTTGAGGAGGATGTACACTCAGCTCGGCTCGTCAGTATCTCCCCCATTACTGGCGAGCCCCATCTTTTACTGGACGGACAGGACATGAAGATTTAAAGTGACCGACCTGGCCACAATACAGGCATGAATTGGACTGCAACCGACGAGACCTCTCCTCCAGGGACAGCTGTGCACGACCCAACTCCATTGGCTCAGATTGGACCTCATTTGAAGGCTCTCGGCGAGGCTCTGGGCCTTTCGGAGTAGGAAAGCTGGATGGAGGTGAAACATGGAATGGAGCCTTGGTTGGAGATGGAACATGGAATGGAACGCCGGAAGATGGAACTGCCCGCTGTGGACGGAAACCTCTCTCTCTCCGACGCTCACGGAGGCGATTGTCAAGACGAATGGAGCAACTGATCAACTCGTCGAGATCCCTTGCCTCATCACGGGAGGCCAACTCGTCCTTGATGTCTTCATTCAGCGCTTTATGGAATGCACCTTGAAGAGCCTCATTATTCCATCCACTCTCCGCAGCAAGGGTACGAAACTCAACTGCAAACTCAGCAACACTACGGGACCCCTGGTGAAGGGACATCAGTCGTCTAGTAGCCTCCTTGCCTCGTACAGGATGATCAAACACTTTCTTCATTTCACCAGTGAAAGCAGCATAAGAATGACATACTTGCGACTGTTCCGTCCAGACAGCAGAGCCCCAGGAGAGAGCGGAACCCTTCAGAAGGCCAAGCAGGTAACATATACGGGAGCGATCCATAGCATAGGTTCGTGGTTGCTGTTCAAAAACGAGAGAGCATTGCATTAGAAAAGCTTGACACGCTCCAAGATCACCAGAATAACGCTCAGGTGCAGAAACAGGTATTTCACGGGCATCAGGGGGAGGCTGAGCCTGAGCAACAGCAGCATTGATGGCATTCACAGCAGGGGGCTGGGGCTGGCCCTGGGGCTGGGGCTGGCCCTGGGGCTGGGCGTTGAGATGAGCCTTTATCTCATTGACGTTAGTTGTAAGTGCCTCCAAACGAGCAATAATCTGTTGCAAGGCTGTTTCATGTTGACCAATTACATTGTCCTGATTAGCAATGGCTTGATTGAATTTTGCCTCCATGTCTGCAGGGTCCATATTGTCCAGATCTTACTGTCATGTAATAATGTTTCTTTGAACCCAGTTGCAAACACGGAGACAAACAGTATGGAGTTGCAGGTTTAAACGTCAGTTTATTCACAATACTGTATTGTTTGGAGTGGAGCTGAGTGCAATGGATTCCGGTCACAGCAGGGAGAGCAAGGGTTGACAAGCCAAGGTTCCAAGATCAGGTGGTCACTGCAACAAAGGAGAGATATATGAGTATTCAGGAAAGATCCGTGTACGATCTGGCAGTTCGCCTCT
>NC_137815.1:74890936-75048484 GCF_963921795.1 Nannobrachium achirus | reverse complement strand
AGCCGATAGAAACCCTAGCCGATAGAAACCCTAGCCGATAGAAACCCTAGCCGATAGAAACCCTAGCCGATAGAAACCCTAGCCGATAGAAACCCTAGCCGATAGAAACCCTAGCCGATAGAAACCCTAGCCGATAGAAACCCTAGCCGATAGAAACCCTAGCCGATAGAAACCCTAGCCGATAGAAACCCTAGCCGATAGAAACCCTAGCCGATAGAAACCCTAGCCGATAGAAACCCTAGCCGATAGAAACCCTAGCCGATAGAAACCCTAGCCGATAGAAACCCTAGCCGATAGAAACCCTAGCCGATAGAAACCCTAGCCGATAGAAACCCTAGCCGATAGAAACCCTAGCCGATAGAAACCCTAGCCGATAGAAACCCTAGCCGATAGAAACCCTAGCCGATAGAAACCCTAGCCGATAGAAACCCTAGCCGATAGAAACCCTAGCCGATAGAAACCCTAGCCGATAGAAACCCTAGCCGATAGAAACCCTAGCCGATAGAAACCCTAGCCGATAGAAACCCTAGCCGATAGAAACCCTAGCCGATAGAAACCCTAGCCGATAGAAACCCTAGCCGATAGAAACCCTAGCCGATAGAAACCCTAGCCGATAGAAACCCTAGCCGATAGAAACCCTAGCCGATAGAAACCCTAGCCGATAGAAACCCTAGCCGATAGAAACCCTAGCCGATAGAAACCCTAGCCGATAGAAACCCTAGCCGATAGAAACCCTAGCCGATAGAAACCCTAGCCGATAGAAACCCTAGCCGATAGAAACCCTAGCCGATAGAAACCCTAGCCGATAGAAACCCTAGCCGATAGAAACCCTAGCCGATAGAAACCCTAGCCGATAGAAACCCTAGCCGATAGAAACCCTAGCCGATAGAAACCCTAGCCGATAGAAACCCTAGCCGATAGAAACCCTAGCCGATAGAAACCCTAGCCGATAGAAACCCTAGCCGATAGAAACCCTAGCCGATAGAAACCCTAGCCGATAGAAACCCTAGCCGATAGAAACCCTAGCCGATAGAAACCCTAGCCGATAGAAACCCTAGCCGATAGAAACCCTAGCCGATAGAAACCCTAGCCGATAGAAACCCTAGCCGATAGAAACCCTAGCCGATAGAAACCCTAGCCGATAGAAACCCTAGCCGATAGAAACCCTAGCCGATAGAAACCCTAGCCGATAGAAACCCTAGCCGATAGAAACCCTAGCCGATAGAAACCCTAGCCGATAGAAACCCTAGCCGATAGAAACCCTAGCCGATAGAAACCCTAGCCGATAGAAACCCTAGCCGATAGAAACCCTAGCCGATAGAAACCCTAGCCGATAGAAACCCTAGCCGATAGAAACCCTAGCCGATAGAAACCCTAGCCGATAGAAACCCTAGCCGATAGAAACCCTAGCCGATAGAAACCCTAGCCGATAGAAACCCTAGCCGATAGAAACCCTAGCCGATAGAAACCCTAGCCGATAGAAACCCTAGCCGATAGAAACCCTAGCCGATAGAAACCCTAGCCGATAGAAACCCTAGCCGATAGAAACCCTAGCCGATAGAAACCCTAGCCGATAGAAACCCTAGCCGATAGAAACCCTAGCCGATAGAAACCCTAGCCGATAGAAACCCTAGCCGATAGAAACCCTAGCCGATAGAAACCCTAGCCGATAGAAACCCTAGCCGATAGAAACCCTAGCCGATAGAAACCCTAGCCGATAGAAACCCTAGCCGATAGAAACCCTAGCCGATAGAAACCCTAGCCGATAGAAACCCTAGCCGATAGAAACCCTAGCCGATAGAAACCCTAGCCGATAGAAACCCTAGCCGATAGAAACCCTAGCCGATAGAAACCCTAGCCGATAGAAACCCTAGCCGATAGAAACCCTAGCCGATAGAAACCCTAGCCGATAGAAACCCTAGCCGATAGAAACCCTAGCCGATAGAAACCCTAGCCGATAGAAACCCTAGCCGATAGAAACCCTAGCCGATAGAAACCCTAGCCGATAGAAACCCTAGCCGATAGAAACCCTAGCCGATAGAAACCCTAGCCGATAGAAACCCTAGCCGATAGAAACCCTAGCCGATAGAAACCCTAGCCGATAGAAACCCTAGCCGATAGAAACCCTAGCCGATAGAAACCCTAGCCGATAGAAACCCTAGCCGATAGAAACCCTAGCCGATAGAAACCCTAGCCGATAGAAACCCTAGCCGATAGAAACCCTAGCCGATAGAAACCCTAGCCGATAGAAACCCTAGCCGATAGAAACCCTAGCCGATAGAAACCCTAGCCGATAGAAACCCTAGCCGATAGAAACCCTAGCCGATAGAAACCCTAGCCGATAGAAACCCTAGCCGATAGAAACCCTAGCCGATAGAAACCCTAGCCGATAGAAACCCTAGCCGATAGAAACCCTAGCCGATAGAAACCCTAGCCGATAGAAACCCTAGCCGATAGAAACCCTAGCCGATAGAAACCCTAGCCGATAGAAACCCTAGCCGATAGAAACCCTAGCCGATAGAAACCCTAGCCGATAGAAACCCTAGCCGATAGAAACCCTAGCCGATAGAAACCCTAGCCGATAGAAACCCTAGCCGATAGAAACCCTAGCCGATAGAAACCCTAGCCGATAGAAACCCTAGCCGATAGAAACCCTAGCCGATAGAAACCCTAGCCGATAGAAACCCTAGCCGATAGAAACCCTAGCCGATAGAAACCCTAGCCGATAGAAACCCTAGCCGATAGAAACCCTAGCCGATAGAAACCCTAGCCGATAGAAACCCTAGCCGATAGAAACCCTAGCCGATAGAAACCCTAGCCGATAGAAACCCTAGCCGATAGAAACCCTAGCCGATAGAAACCCTAGCCGATAGAAACCCTAGCCGATAGAAACCCTAGCCGATAGAAACCCTAGCCGATAGAAACCCTAGCCGATAGAAACCCTAGCCGATAGAAACCCTAGCCGATAGAAACCCTAGCCGATAGAAACCCTAGCCGATAGAAACCCTAGCCGATAGAAACCCTAGCCGATAGAAACCCTAGCCGATAGAAACCCTAGCCGATAGAAACCCTAGCCGATAGAAACCCTAGCCGATAGAAACCCTAGCCGATAGAAACCCTAGCCGATAGAAACCCTAGCCGATAGAAACCCTAGCCGATAGAAACCCTAGCCGATAGAAACCCTAGCCGATAGAAACCCTAGCCGATAGAAACCCTAGCCGATAGAAACCCTAGCCGATAGAAACCCTAGCCGATAGAAACCCTAGCCGATAGAAACCCTAGCCGATAGAAACCCTAGCCGATAGAAACCCTAGCCGATAGAAACCCTAGCCGATAGAAACCCTAGCCGATAGAAACCCTAGCCGATAGAAACCCTAGCCGATAGAAACCCTAGCCGATAGAAACCCTAGCCGATAGAAACCCTAGCCGATAGAAACCCTAGCCGATAGAAACCCTAGCCGATAGAAACCCTAGCCGATAGAAACCCTAGCCGATAGAAACCCTAGCCGATAGAAACCCTAGCCGATAGAAACCCTAGCCGATAGAAACCCTAGCCGATAGAAACCCTAGCCGATAGAAACCCTAGCCGATAGAAACCCTAGCCGATAGAAACCCTAGCCGATAGAAACCCTAGCCGATAGAAACCCTAGCCGATAGAAACCCTAGCCGATAGAAACCCTAGCCGATAGAAACCCTAGCCGATAGAAACCCTAGCCGATAGAAACCCTAGCCGATAGAAACCCTAGCCGATAGAAACCCTAGCCGATAGAAACCCTAGCCGATAGAAACCCTAGCCGATAGAAACCCTAGCCGATAGAAACCCTAGCCGATAGAAACCCTAGCCGATAGAAACCCTAGCCGATAGAAACCCTAGCCGATAGAAACCCTAGCCGATAGAAACCCTAGCCGATAGAAACCCTAGCCGATAGAAACCCTAGCCGATAGAAACCCTAGCCGATAGAAACCCTAGCCGATAGAAACCCTAGCCGATAGAAACCCTAGCCGATAGAAACCCTAGCCGATAGAAACCCTAGCCGATAGAAACCCTAGCCGATAGAAACCCTAGCCGATAGAAACCCTAGCCGATAGAAACCCTAGCCGATAGAAACCTAGCCGATAGAAACCCTAGCCGATAGAAACCCTAGCCGATAGAAACCCTAGCCGATAGAAACCCTAGCCGATAGAAACCCTAGCCGATAGAAACCCTAGCCGATAGAAACCCTAGCCGATAGAAACCCTAGCCGATAGAAACCCTAGCCGATAGAAACCCTAGCCGATAGAAACCCTAGCCGATAGAAACCCTAGCCGATAGAAACCCTAGCCGATAGAAACCCTAGCCGATAGAAACCCTAGCCGATAGAAACCCTAGCCGATAGAAACCCTAGCCGATAGAAACCCTAGCCGATAGAAACCCTAGCCGATAGAAACCCTAGCCGATAGAAACCCTAGCCGATAGAAACCCTAGCCGATAGAAACCCTAGCCGATAGAAACCCTAGCCGATAGAAACCCTAGCCGATAGAAACCCTAGCCGATAGAAACCCTAGCCGATAGAAACCCTAGCCGATAGAAACCCTAGCCGATAGAAACCCTAGCCGATAGAAACCCTAGCCGATAGAAACCCTAGCCGATAGAAACCCTAGCCGATAGAAACCCTAGCCGATAGAAACCCTAGCCGATAGAAACCCTAGCCGATAGAAACCCTAGCCGATAGAAACCCTAGCCGATAGAAACCCTAGCCGATAGAAACCCTAGCCGATAGAAACCCTAGCCGATAGAAACCCTAGCCGATAGAAACCCTAGCCGATAGAAACCCTAGCCGATAGAAACCCTAGCCGATAGAAACCCTAGCCGATAGAAACCCTAGCCGATAGAAACCCTAGCCGATAGAAACCCTAGCCGATAGAAACCCTAGCCGATAGAAACCCTAGCCGATAGAAACCCTAGCCGATAGAAACCCTAGCCGATAGAAACCCTAGCCGATAGAAACCCTAGCCGATAGAAACCCTAGCCGATAGAAACCCTAGCCGATAGAAACCCTAGCCGATAGAAACCCTAGCCGATAGAAACCCTAGCCGATAGAAACCCTAGCCGATAGAAACCCTAGCCGATAGAAACCCTAGCCGATAGAAACCCTAGCCGATAGAAACCCTAGCCGATAGAAACCCTAGCCGATAGAAACCCTAGCCGATAGAAACCCTAGCCGATAGAAACCCTAGCCGATAGAAACCCTAGCCGATAGAAACCCTAGCCGATAGAAACCCTAGCCGATAGAAACCCTAGCCGATAGAAACCCTAGCCGATAGAAACCCTAGCCGATAGAAACCCTAGCCGATAGAAACCCTAGCCGATAGAAACCCTAGCCGATAGAAACCCTAGCCGATAGAAACCCTAGCCGATAGAAACCCTAGCCGATAGAAACCCTAGCCGATAGAAACCCTAGCCGATAGAAACCCTAGCCGATAGAAACCCTAGCCGATAGAAACCCTAGCCGATAGAAACCCTAGCCGATAGAAACCCTAGCCGATAGAAACCCTAGCCGATAGAAACCCTAGCCGATAGAAACCCTAGCCGATAGAAACCCTAGCCGATAGAAACCCTAGCCGATAGAAACCCTAGCCGATAGAAACCCTAGCCGATAGAAACCCTAGCCGATAGAAACCCTAGCCGATAGAAACCCTAGCCGATAGAAACCCTAGCCGATAGAAACCCTAGCCGATAGAAACCCTAGCCGATAGAAACCCTAGCCGATAGAAACCCTAGCCGATAGAAACCCTAGCCGATAGAAACCCTAGCCGATAGAAACCCTAGCCGATAGAAACCCTAGCCGATAGAAACCCTAGCCGATAGAAACCCTAGCCGATAGAAACCCTAGCCGATAGAAACCCTAGCCGATAGAAACCCTAGCCGATAGAAACCCTAGCCGATAGAAACCCTAGCCGATAGAAACCCTAGCCGATAGAAACCCTAGCCGATAGAAACCCTAGCCGATAGAAACCCTAGCCGATAGAAACCCTAGCCGATAGAAACCCTAGCCGATAGAAACCCTAGCCGATAGAAACCCTAGCCGATAGAAACCCTAGCCGATAGAAACCCTAGCCGATAGAAACCCTAGCCGATAGAAACCCTAGCCGATAGAAACCCTAGCCGATAGAAACCCTAGCCGATAGAAACCCTAGCCGATAGAAACCCTAGCCGATAGAAACCCTAGCCGATAGAAACCCTAGCCGATAGAAACCCTAGCCGATAGAAACCCTAGCCGATAGAAACCCTAGCCGATAGAAACCCTAGCCGATAGAAACCCTAGCCGATAGAAACCCTAGCCGATAGAAACCCTAGCCGATAGAAACCCTAGCCGATAGAAACCCTAGCCGATAGAAACCCTAGCCGATAGAAACCCTAGCCGATAGAAACCCTAGCCGATAGAAACCCTAGCCGATAGAAACCCTAGCCGATAGAAACCCTAGCCGATAGAAACCCTAGCCGATAGAAACCCTAGCCGATAGAAACCCTAGCCGATAGAAACCCTAGCCGATAGAAACCCTAGCCGATAGAAACCCTAGCCGATAGAAACCCTAGCCGATAGAAACCCTAGCCGATAGAAACCCTAGCCGATAGAAACCCTAGCCGATAGAAACCCTAGCCGATAGAAACCCTAGCCGATAGAAACCCTAGCCGATAGAAACCCTAGCCGATAGAAACCCTAGCCGATAGAAACCCTAGCCGATAGAAACCCTAGCCGATAGAAACCCTAGCCGATAGAAACCCTAGCCGATAGAAACCCTAGCCGATAGAAACCCTAGCCGATAGAAACCCTAGCCGATAGAAACCCTAGCCGATAGAAACCCTAGCCGATAGAAACCCTAGCCGATAGAAACCCTAGCCGATAGAAACCCTAGCCGATAGAAACCCTAGCCGATAGAAACCCTAGCCGATAGAAACCCTAGCCGATAGAAACCCTAGCCGATAGAAACCCTAGCCGATAGAAACCCTAGCCGATAGAAACCCTAGCCGATAGAAACCCTAGCCGATAGAAACCCTAGCCGATAGAAACCCTAGCCGATAGAAACCCTAGCCGATAGAAACCCTAGCCGATAGAAACCCTAGCCGATAGAAACCCTAGCCGATAGAAACCCTAGCCGATAGAAACCCTAGCCGATAGAAACCCTAGCCGATAGAAACCCTAGCCGATAGAAACCCTAGCCGATAGAAACCCTAGCCGATAGAAACCCTAGCCGATAGAAACCCTAGCCGATAGAAACCCTAGCCGATAGAAACCCTAGCCGATAGAAACCCTAGCCGATAGAAACCCTAGCCGATAGAAACCCTAGCCGATAGAAACCCTAGCCGATAGAAACCCTAGCCGATAGAAACCCTAGCCGATAGAAACCCTAGCCGATAGAAACCCTAGCCGATAGAAACCCTAGCCGATAGAAACCCTAGCCGATAGAAACCCTAGCCGATAGAAACCCTAGCCGATAGAAACCCTAGCCGATAGAAACCCTAGCCGATAGAAACCCTAGCCGATAGAAACCCTAGCCGATAGAAACCCTAGCCGATAGAAACCCTAGCCGATAGAAACCCTAGCCGATAGAAACCCTAGCCGATAGAAACCCTAGCCGATAGAAACCCTAGCCGATAGAAACCCTAGCCGATAGAAACCCTAGCCGATAGAAACCCTAGCCGATAGAAACCCTAGCCGATAGAAACCCTAGCCGATAGAAACCCTAGCCGATAGAAACCCTAGCCGATAGAAACCCTAGCCGATAGAAACCCTAGCCGATAGAAACCCTAGCCGATAGAAACCCTAGCCGATAGAAACCCTAGCCGATAGAAACCCTAGCCGATAGAAACCCTAGCCGATAGAAACCCTAGCCGATAGAAACCCTAGCCGATAGAAACCCTAGCCGATAGAAACCCTAGCCGATAGAAACCCTAGCCGATAGAAACCCTAGCCGATAGAAACCCTAGCCGATAGAAACCCTAGCCGATAGAAACCCTAGCCGATAGAAACCCTAGCCGATAGAAACCCTAGCCGATAGAAACCCTAGCCGATAGAAACCCTAGCCGATAGAAACCCTAGCCGATAGAAACCCTAGCCGATAGAAACCCTAGCCGATAGAAACCCTAGCCGATAGAAACCCTAGCCGATAGAAACCCTAGCCGATAGAAACCCTAGCCGATAGAAACCCTAGCCGATAGAAACCCTAGCCGATAGAAACCCTAGCCGATAGAAACCCTAGCCGATAGAAACCCTAGCCGATAGAAACCCTAGCCGATAGAAACCCTAGCCGATAGAAACCCTAGCCGATAGAAACCCTAGCCGATAGAAACCCTAGCCGATAGAAACCCTAGCCGATAGAAACCCTAGCCGATAGAAACCCTAGCCGATAGAAACCCTAGCCGATAGAAACCCTAGCCGATAGAAACCCTAGCCGATAGAAACCCTAGCCGATAGAAACCCTAGCCGATAGAAACCCTAGCCGATAGAAACCCTAGCCGATAGAAACCCTAGCCGATAGAAACCCTAGCCGATAGAAACCCTAGCCGATAGAAACCCTAGCCGATAGAAACCCTAGCCGATAGAAACCCTAGCCGATAGAAACCCTAGCCGATAGAAACCCTAGCCGATAGAAACCCTAGCCGATAGAAACCCTAGCCGATAGAAACCCTAGCCGATAGAAACCCTAGCCGATAGAAACCCTAGCCGATAGAAACCCTAGCCGATAGAAACCCTAGCCGATAGAAACCCTAGCCGATAGAAACCCTAGCCGATAGAAACCCTAGCCGATAGAAACCCTAGCCGATAGAAACCCTAGCCGATAGAAACCCTAGCCGA
The DNA here is from genome assembly GCF_963921795.1 of Nannobrachium achirus. Taxonomy (NCBI): domain Eukaryota; kingdom Metazoa; phylum Chordata; class Actinopteri; order Myctophiformes; family Myctophidae; genus Nannobrachium; species Nannobrachium achirus. The sequence continues at coordinate 75,039,647 of NC_137815.1, read as the reverse complement.
TAGAAACCCTAGCCGATAGAAACCCTAGCCGATAGAAACCCTAGCCGATAGAAACCCTAGCCGATAGAAACCCTAGCCGATAGAAACCCTAGCCGATAGAAACCCTAGCCGATAGAAACCCTAGCCGATAGAAACCCTAGCCGATAGAAACCCTAGCCGATAGAAACCCTAGCCGATAGAAACCCTAGCCGATAGAAACCCTAGCCGATAGAAACCCTAGCCGATAGAAACCCTAGCCGATAGAAACCCTAGCCGATAGAAACCCTAGCCGATAGAAACCCTAGCCGATAGAAACCCTAGCCGATAGAAACCCTAGCCGATAGAAACCCTAGCCGATAGAAACCCTAGCCGATAGAAACCCTAGCCGATAGAAACCCTAGCCGATAGAAACCCTAGCCGATAGAAACCCTAGCCGATAGAAACCCTAGCCGATAGAAACCCTAGCCGATAGAAACCCTAGCCGATAGAAACCCTAGCCGATAGAAACCCTAGCCGATAGAAACCCTAGCCGATAGAAACCCTAGCCGATAGAAACCCTAGCCGATAGAAACCCTAGCCGATAGAAACCCTAGCCGATAGAAACCCTAGCCGATAGAAACCCTAGCCGATAGAAACCCTAGCCGATAGAAACCCTAGCCGATAGAAACCCTAGCCGATAGAAACCCTAGCCGATAGAAACCCTAGCCGATAGAAACCCTAGCCGATAGAAACCCTAGCCGATAGAAACCCTAGCCGATAGAAACCCTAGCCGATAGAAACCCTAGCCGATAGAAACCCTAGCCGATAGAAACCCTAGCCGATAGAAACCCTAGCCGATAGAAACCCTAGCCGATAGAAACCCTAGCCGATAGAAACCCTAGCCGATAGAAACCCTAGCCGATAGAAACCCTAGCCGATAGAAACCCTAGCCGATAGAAACCCTAGCCGATAGAAACCCTAGCCGATAGAAACCCTAGCCGATAGAAACCCTAGCCGATAGAAACCCTAGCCGATAGAAACCCTAGCCGATAGAAACCCTAGCCGATAGAAACCCTAGCCGATAGAAACCCTAGCCGATAGAAACCCTAGCCGATAGAAACCCTAGCCGATAGAAACCCTAGCCGATAGAAACCCTAGCCGATAGAAACCCTAGCCGATAGAAACCCTAGCCGATAGAAACCCTAGCCGATAGAAACCCTAGCCGATAGAAACCCTAGCCGATAGAAACCCTAGCCGATAGAAACCCTAGCCGATAGAAACCCTAGCCGATAGAAACCCTAGCCGATAGAAACCCTAGCCGATAGAAACCCTAGCCGATAGAAACCCTAGCCGATAGAAACCCTAGCCGATAGAAACCCTAGCCGATAGAAACCCTAGCCGATAGAAACCCTAGCCGATAGAAACCCTAGCCGATAGAAACCCTAGCCGATAGAAACCCTAGCCGATAGAAACCCTAGCCGATAGAAACCCTAGCCGATAGAAACCCTAGCCGATAGAAACCCTAGCCGATAGAAACCCTAGCCGATAGAAACCCTAGCCGATAGAAACCCTAGCCGATAGAAACCCTAGCCGATAGAAACCCTAGCCGATAGAAACCCTAGCCGATAGAAACCCTAGCCGATAGAAACCCTAGCCGATAGAAACCCTAGCCGATAGAAACCCTAGCCGATAGAAACCCTAGCCGATAGAAACCCTAGCCGATAGAAACCCTAGCCGATAGAAACCCTAGCCGATAGAAACCCTAGCCGATAGAAACCCTAGCCGATAGAAACCCTAGCCGATAGAAACCCTAGCCGATAGAAACCCTAGCCGATAGAAACCCTAGCCGATAGAAACCCTAGCCGATAGAAACCCTAGCCGATAGAAACCCTAGCCGATAGAAACCCTAGCCGATAGAAACCCTAGCCGATAGAAACCCTAGCCGATAGAAACCCTAGCCGATAGAAACCCTAGCCGATAGAAACCCTAGCCGATAGAAACCCTAGCCGATAGAAACCCTAGCCGATAGAAACCCTAGCCGATAGAAACCCTAGCCGATAGAAACCCTAGCCGATAGAAACCCTAGCCGATAGAAACCCTAGCCGATAGAAACCCTAGCCGATAGAAACCCTAGCCGATAGAAACCCTAGCCGATAGAAACCCTAGCCGATAGAAACCCTAGCCGATAGAAACCCTAGCCGATAGAAACCCTAGCCGATAGAAACCCTAGCCGATAGAAACCCTAGCCGATAGAAACCCTAGCCGATAGAAACCCTAGCCGATAGAAACCCTAGCCGATAGAAACCCTAGCCGATAGAAACCCTAGCCGATAGAAACCCTAGCCGATAGAAACCCTAGCCGATAGAAACCCTAGCCGATAGAAACCCTAGCCGATAGAAACCCTAGCCGATAGAAACCCTAGCCGATAGAAACCCTAGCCGATAGAAACCCTAGCCGATAGAAACCCTAGCCGATAGAAACCCTAGCCGATAGAAACCCTAGCCGATAGAAACCCTAGCCGATAGAAACCCTAGCCGATAGAAACCCTAGCCGATAGAAACCCTAGCCGATAGAAACCCTAGCCGATAGAAACCCTAGCCGATAGAAACCCTAGCCGATAGAAACCCTAGCCGATAGAAACCCTAGCCGATAGAAACCCTAGCCGATAGAAACCCTAGCCGATAGAAACCCTAGCCGATAGAAACCCTAGCCGATAGAAACCCTAGCCGATAGAAACCCTAGCCGATAGAAACCCTAGCCGATAGAAACCCTAGCCGATAGAAACCCTAGCCGATAGAAACCCTAGCCGATAGAAACCCTAGCCGATAGAAACCCTAGCCGATAGAAACCCTAGCCGATAGAAACCCTAGCCGATAGAAACCCTAGCCGATAGAAACCCTAGCCGATAGAAACCCTAGCCGATAGAAACCCTAGCCGATAGAAACCCTAGCCGATAGAAACCCTAGCCGATAGAAACCCTAGCCGATAGAAACCCTAGCCGATAGAAACCCTAGCCGATAGAAACCCTAGCCGATAGAAACCCTAGCCGATAGAAACCCTAGCCGATAGAAACCCTAGCCGATAGAAACCCTAGCCGATAGAAACCCTAGCCGATAGAAACCCTAGCCGATAGAAACCCTAGCCGATAGAAACCCTAGCCGATAGAAACCCTAGCCGATAGAAACCCTAGCCGATAGAAACCCTAGCCGATAGAAACCCTAGCCGATAGAAACCCTAGCCGATAGAAACCCTAGCCGATAGAAACCCTAGCCGATAGAAACCCTAGCCGATAGAAACCCTAGCCGATAGAAACCCTAGCCGATAGAAACCCTAGCCGATAGAAACCCTAGCCGATAGAAACCCTAGCCGATAGAAACCCTAGCCGATAGAAACCCTAGCCGATAGAAACCCTAGCCGATAGAAACCCTAGCCGATAGAAACCCTAGCCGATAGAAACCCTAGCCGATAGAAACCCTAGCCGATAGAAACCCTAGCCGATAGAAACCCTAGCCGATAGAAACCCTAGCCGATAGAAACCCTAGCCGATAGAAACCCTAGCCGATAGAAACCCTAGCCGATAGAAACCCTAGCCGATAGAAACCCTAGCCGATAGAAACCCTAGCCGATAGAAACCCTAGCCGATAGAAACCCTAGCCGATAGAAACCCTAGCCGATAGAAACCCTAGCCGATAGAAACCCTAGCCGATAGAAACCCTAGCCGATAGAAACCCTAGCCGATAGAAACCCTAGCCGATAGAAACCCTAGCCGATAGAAACCCTAGCCGATAGAAACCCTAGCCGATAGAAACCCTAGCCGATAGAAACCCTAGCCGATAGAAACCCTAGCCGATAGAAACCCTAGCCGATAGAAACCCTAGCCGATAGAAACCCTAGCCGATAGAAACCCTAGCCGATAGAAACCCTAGCCGATAGAAACCCTAGCCGATAGAAACCCTAGCCGATAGAAACCCTAGCCGATAGAAACCCTAGCCGATAGAAACCCTAGCCGATAGAAACCCTAGCCGATAGAAACCCTAGCCGATAGAAACCCTAGCCGATAGAAACCCTAACCCTAACCCTAACCCCAAAAGTATGAACGACAAACTGACGAGAAGGCCAAATAAAGTTTCGGACAATCAGAACGTTAGTTAAACCAATTGAGCTGAAGAACTCTGAAACAAGTCAAATGACACCACCCACAAGTCTGTACGACAAACTGACGAGATAAGGCCAAAAAAAGTTTCGGCCAATCAGAAGAGGGGTCGGGACTAAGTTAAACCAATTAAGCTGAAGGACTCTGAAACAAGTCAAATGACACCACCACCAAGTCTGTACGACAAACAGTTGATGAGTTATAGCCAAAAACAATTCGCCCAATTTGAAGAGGGGGCGATCAAAGGTAAACCAATTAAAGTGAAGGACTCTGAAACAAGTCAAATGACACCACCCAAAAGCATTTTTGACCCCATCTAGTAAACATGATTGCAATCGCGATTTTGCTTGTTTCACCCCCATACAACTCCATCTTCCAATCATGGCAGCCCTTTTTGGTTACATAAAATGTAAAACATAATGGCTGCTATCTCATGAATGCCTGAACGGATTTCCAATCAGATTTTTTAGTTTGAAAGCTGAAAAACGTGCACACACATGGTGCATGATTTGCGCATGGGCATGCATGATCCGTGCACTATAATTTACTTTAAAATCTATGGAGAATTTGTTAGGGAAATCCCAAAGACGACACATTCAAAATGGCAGGAAATGAGTTAAGCTGAACGACTCAAACAAGTCAAATGACACCACCCACACGTCTGTACGACAAAAAGTTGAAAGATTATTGCCAATAGGGTTACGGCAAATCATAAGAGGGGGCAGGGCTAAGGTAAACCAATTAAGGTGAAGAACTCTGAAACAACACGAATGACGCCACCCACAAGTTTGTACGACAAACAATTGACGATAGTCAAGTAAAGCTTCGGCTAATCAGAAGAGGGGACAGTGCTAAGTTAAACCAATTAAGCTGAAGGACTCCGAAACAAGTCAAATGACACCACCACCAAGTCTGTACGACAAACAGTTGATGAGTTATAGCCAAAAACAATTCGCCCAATTTGAAGAGGGGGCGATCAAAGGTAAACCAATTAAAGTGAAGGACTCTGAAACAAGTCAAATGACACCACCCAAAAGCATTTTTGACCCCATCTAGTAAACATGATTGCAATCGCGATTTTGCTTGTTTCACCCCCATACAACTCCATCTTCCAATCATGGCAGCCCTTTTTGGTTACATAAAATGTAAAACATAATGGCTGCTATCTCATGAATGCCTGAACGGATTTCCAATCAGATTTTTTAGTTTGAAAGCTGAAAAACGTGCACACACATGGTGCATGATTTGCGCATGGGCATGCATGATCCGTGCACTATAATTTACTTTAAAATCTATGGAGAATTTGTTAGGGAAATCCCAAAGACGACACATTCAAAATGGCAGGAAATGAGTTAAGCTGAACGACTCAAACAAGTCAAATGACACCACCCACACGTCTGTACGACAAAAAGTTGAAAGATTATTGCCAATAGGGTTACGGCAAATCATAAGAGGGGGCAGGGCTAAGGTAAACCAATTAAGGTGAAGAACTCTGAAACAACACGAATGACGCCACCCACAAGTTTGTACGACAAACAATTGACGATAGTCAAGTAAAGCTTCGGCTAATCAGAAGAGGGGACAGTGCTAAGTTAAACCAATTAAGCTGAAGGACTCCGAAACAAGGCAAATGACACCACCTGTTGAAGTCTTATAGCCAAAAAGGGTTACGGGAAATCATAAGAGGGGACGGGGCTAAGGTAAACCAATTAAGCTGAACGACTCTGAAAAAACTCAAATGACACCACCCACAAGTTTGTACGACAAACGATTGACGAGTTAGCCAAATAAAGTTTCGGCCAATCAGAAGAGGGTGTGGGGCTAAGGTAAACCAATTAAGGTGAAGAACTCTGAAACAAGTCAAATAACACCACCCACAAGTTTGTAATAAACCCTGTAGTTAATACCACCATCTGCTTTCCGTTTTAGATTCTTTGGGGTCACACACGTTCCTAAGTGAAAATATGGACTGTTTGGGGTTACATAGCCTTAACCTATGAATATTTTGTGAGACAGACAGTCTGACATGTCTGATGACAAAGGATCATAGAATGCAGAGACAATTAGTGTCTCAGGGTTAGGGTCTGGTTAAAGTTAAGTATATCCCCCAGTTTTTCCATATCAAACGGAATAGGCTCAGATCTCATTATAAGTCTGGCCAGGCCCTAGGATGGAGGATGTAATAGCACTCCCATTTGCACTTCCTTCACCACTGGGGCTGCATTTTCTTTCTTCCAGAAGTGGTTTTCGTGCAACTAAATGGTGTTCTAGGGTCAGGGGCTGGGGTTAGGTTTGGGGTTGGAGTTGTGGCTAGGTTCCTGATGGGAGGAATGGTGAGGTGAATGTTGCCTGGGGGAGAAAGGGAGCCAGAGAAGACTTTGTATACATAATGCAAGTACAAATCAGCACCTCGAAGATGCACTTGTATATACGATACCATGGTGCAACTCCATTTTCCTAAGGGGCTGGGTTTGTCCATCTTTGTTTGGGGAGAGATAGGGAATGAGAGAACACTTTGTATACATAATGCAACCACAAGTCAGTATCTCGAAAATGTACTTGCATATACGATACCACGGTGTAACTCCATTTCCCTAGGGTTTAGGGTTAAGATTAGGCATGGTTCCATGGGCCTAAGGTTTAGGGTTAGGGCTGGGGTTGGGCACAGTTCCATGGGCCTAAGGTTTAGGGTTGGGGTTAGGGTTGGGTATAGTTCTATGGGCTTAAGGTTTAGGGCTAGGGGCTAGGGTTAGGTTTAGGGCTGGGGTTATGGTAGACCTCCTGCAGGTGGGGTTGTGGCTGGTAGGGGGGGTTTGGGGTTAGGGTTAGTGTTAGTTAGTTAGTGTCTCAGGGTTTAGTGTTAGTTACCCTAACCCTATGTTAGCATAGTGTCTCAGTAAACTATAGGATCATAGAACGCAGAGAGACAGCATAGCGTCTCAGTATAAAATAGTATCATAAAATGCAGAGAAACAGTGTAGCGCCTCAGTAAATTATAGGACTATAGAATGCATAGACAGCGTAGCGTCTCAGTAAACTATAGAACAAGTAAGACTCCCTGAATCGGAGGATAAGCGACCATACGCAAACTTTGGAAGGCAAAAGTAGGCAATCAGGAGGTAATATAGGAAATGGGAAAGATCCATGTTGATGAAATGACTGTAAAGATACTGTGTACGGCTTGGCGTGATTTTAGGGTTATAGAGCAGTGTCCAAAAATGTGTTTTTAAAAAATCGGCCAGATGGTGGCACCAGTGTGAGAGGTTTGTATTTTAGAGTCAATTAAATTAAGTTAAAGGGTTAACCCTAACCCTATTTTGCGTCATATGCATCTGATGCAAAATGCATCACTATTACATGTTGAAATACTAAAATATCTCCAAACACAGATTGAACACAAAAAATAACTCAGGATTGTGTTGATCTGTGTCCCAAACAATAAAATAAGATCTGGTTGTCCCAGAGGTGAACTGGTCCTTTAAGGGCCTACTGGGGCCTCCAAACTAAATACACACAGCAAACGAATAAGTCAAATCCTATAAATATGCAAGACCAAAAAACATAGAAAGTACTTAAGTAAATAAGATAATTAGAGTAAACACAGCAAACAAATTAAATCATATTCATATCTACTGTACATCTTTAAAAACATGCAGTGTTCATATGACCTGCACACCATCTTACGCTGCACAGCTAAATAACCAAAATGTCACCTTTTGGTAGGTACCAAAAATGTCACCTTTCAAATGTCCATGTCTTATGGACCTGGACATTTTCGGAACTACACAGGCCCTACAAACTGGTGGATGCACAACAAAATGGGCCCTTCCAAACCTGTCTAGTGCAGTGATTCCCTTGACCTTGTACCTACAAACTGTACTGTCATGAAACTGTACCTTTTCCTATGCAAACTTCTATTAAATTCAACAATCAATCAATCCAACCACCAGATGGGGCTCAAGTACATGTACCACAGGTTCTAGGCAAATATTAACCCTTGTGGGGTGAGGCTTAAAGGCCCAGTTCACTTCTGGGACAACCAGATGTTATTTTATTGTTGTTTGGGACACGATCAACACAATCCTGAGTTATTTTTTGTGTTCAATCTCTGTTGGAGATATTTTACTATTTCAGCATGTACTAGTGATGCATTTTGCATCATATGCATCTGATGTAAAATGCATCACTAGTACATGTTTAAATACTAAAATATCTCCAAACACAGATTGAACACAAAAAATAACTCAGGATTGTGTTGATCTGTGTCCCAAACAACAATAAAATAAGATCTGGTTGTCCCAGAGGTGAACTGGTCCTTTAAGGGCCTACTGGGGCCTCCAAACTAAATACACACAGCAAACGAATAAGTCAAATCCTATAAATATGCAAGACCAAAAAAACATAGAAAGTACTTAAGTAAATAAGATAATTAAAGTAAACACAGCAAACAAATTAAATCATATTCATATCTACTGTACATCTTTAAAAACATGCAGTGTTCATATGACCTGCACACCATCTTACGCTGCACAGCTAAATAACCAAAATGTCACCTTTTGGTAGGTACCAAAAATGTCACCTATCAAATGTCCAGGTCTTATGGACCTGGATTTATGACCCACAAGGTGGCAGCCTCAAGAAAGAAATCCAAAATGCAAGAGAATACATAATTGTTCATAACAACCACACCAGGGTGTCTAATGAAATACTGTCAACCTACTAGACACATGAAAACCAGAAAGATTACAAAACTCTGGCACCACCTCTTTAAAGGAAAGGGGGGTCTGCACTTAAGCTTAGACTGCAAAATACATTTAACATGTGATGTATGCAAACAGAATCATCCCGGTATACTCCAATATTGAACAAACAGAACAGACAACAGAAATCACTTGGAAACAATGCTGTCATCTCACCACATACTTGTGGTCATATTGAGGCAGGTGATAAAACCTCCTCTTTTCCACCGTGCCAGTTCAGGTGAAGAGCCACAAGGGAGAAGCAATGGAAGCACATTCACATTTTGCACAGAAAGCTTAGTGAGGCTAAACATTTCTGGACAAAGAACACATGTTCTTCTCCGCACAATGAACCATGTCGAAAGGAAGTACAAACGACTGAACACAGAGAGCCGACCAAAACCAGGAAACTTAAAGGGATCCCTGGCTAATACGACACATACGCCTTAATACATTATAATTGTCCTCTATAACTACAATGTAAAATTAAAAACACCTTAAATATGTTATTTCTGCTAGAAATAGCTAATCTTTCACTCAACAGGGGAAATGCCCGTCGCAAGTTGATGATGTCATAAATGTCATGTGTGATCTATCCCTATGGAATTTATGGCATGCATGTGCAAATAAAAACAAACATAATACTTCCTATGGTTAATATGAGCATCAAATCAATATTTCAAATATGTTTTTGCACATGCATGCCATACATTCCATAGGGATAGATCACACATGACATCAACTTGCGACAGGTATTTCTCCTATTGAGTGAAAGATTAGCTATTTCTAGGATAAATAAAATATTTAAGATGTTTTAAATTTTTCACATTGTAGTTATAGATGACAATTATAATGTATTAAGGCATATTTGTCATATTAGCCAGGGATGCTTAGCAAAGCACCAGTCCCTGACATGCAATGAACCACTTAGATCATGGGAACACAGAACTACCGTACTGTAATGCCTCTTGACTTCAAAACTGGCCTTCCTACATGCATATCCCAACAGTGGTTATCAGAGTTGGGTTAAGTTACTCAAAAAAAGTAATAAACTACACAACACACATTACTTTTGAAAAATAAATAATGCCTTGGATTACTTGATTACTCCCTGTAGAAAGAAACTAGTTACACTACTAGTCACATTACTTTTGCGTTACTCCCTAAAATACCTTTTCATATGCAAACTTCTATTAAATGTATCAATCAATCAAGCAATCCAACCACCAGATGGGGCTCAAGTAAATGTACCACAGGTTCTAGGCAAATATTAACCCTTGTGGGGTGAGGCTTAAAGGCCCGGTTCTTCTCTGGGACAACTAGATGTTATTTTATTGTTGTTTGGGACACGATCAACACAATCCTGAGTTATTTTTGTGTTTAATCTGTGTTTGGAGATATTTTAGTATTTCAGCATGTACTAGTGAACATTTAGTATTTCAGCATGTACTAGGGAACATCAGTGATGTTTTTTTTTGCATCATATAATGCAAAATGCATCATTAGTACATGCTGAAATACTAAAATAAGTCAAAACACAGATTGAACACAAAAAATAACTCAGGATTGTGTTAATAGTTTCCCAAACAACAATAAAATAACATCTGGTTGTCCCAGAGGTGAACTGGTCCTTTAAGGGCCTACTAGGGCCTCCAAACTAAATAGACACAGTTAAACAAATCATTCAAATCAAATCCTATAAATATGCAAGACCAAAAAACATAGAAAGTACTTAAGTAAATAAGATAATTAGAGTAAACACAGCAAACAAATTAAATCATATTCATATCTACTGTACATCTTTAAAAACATGCAGTGTTCATATGACCTGCACACCATCTTACGCTGCACAGCTAAATAACCAAAATGTCACCTTTTGGTAGGTACCACAAATGTCACCTTTCAAATGTCCATGTCTTATGGACCTGGACATTTTCGGAACTACACAGGCCCTACAAACTGGTGGATGCACAACAAAATGGGCCCTTCCAAATCTGTCTAGTGCAGTGATTCCCTTGACCTTGTACCTACAAACTGTACTGTCATGAAACTGTACCTTTTCCTATGAAAACTACTATTAAATTCAACAATCAATCAATCAATCCAACCACCAGATGGGGCTCAAGTACATGTACCACAGGTTCTAGGCAAATATTAACCCTTGTGGGGTGAGGCTTAAAGGCCCAGTTCACTTCTGGGACAACCAGATGTTATTTTATTGTTGTTTGGGACACGATCAACACAATCCTGAGTTATTTTTTGTGTTCAATCTCTGTTTGGAGATATTTTAGTATTTCAGCATGTACTAGTGATGCATTTTGCGTCATATGCATCTGATGCAAAATGCATCACTAGTACATGTTGAAATACTAAAATATCTCCAAACACAGATTGAACACAAAAAATAACTCAGGATTGTGTTGATCTGTGTCCCAAACAACAATAAAATAAGATCTGGTTGTCCTAGAGGTGAACTGGTCCTTTAAGGGCCTACTGGGGCCTCCAAACTAAATACACACAGCAAACGAATGAGTCAAATCCTATAAATATGCAAGACCAAAAAACATAGAAAGTACTTAAGTAAATAAGATAATTAGAGTAAACACAGCAAACAAATTAAATCATATTCATATCTACTGTACATCTTTAAAAACATGCAGTGTTCATATGACCTGCACACCATCTTACGCTGCACAGCTAAATAACCAAAATGTCACCTTTTGGTAGGTACCAAAAATGTCACCTTTCAAATGTCCATGTCTTATGGACCTGGACATTTTCGGAACTACACAGGCCCTACAAACTGGTGGATGCACAACAAAATGGGCCCTTCCAAACCTGTCTAGTGCAGTGATTCCCTTGACCTTGTACCTACAAACTGTACTGTCATGAAACTGTACCTTTTCCTATGCAAACTTCTATTAAATTCAACAATCAATCAATCCAACCACCAGATGGGGCTCAAGTACATGTACCACAGGTTCTAGGCAAATATTAACCCTTGTGGGGTGAGGCTTAAAGGCCCAGTTCACTTCTGGGACAACCAGATGTTATTTTATTGTTGTTTGGGACACGATCAACACAATCCTGAGTTATTTTTTGTGTTCAATCTCTGTTTGGAGATATTTTAGTATTTCAGCATGTACTAGTGATGCATTTTGCATCATATGCATCTGATGTAAAATGCATCACTAGTACATGTTGAAATACTAAAATATCTCCAAACACAGATTGAACACAAAAAATAACTCAGGATTGTGTTGATCTGTGTCCCAAACAACAATAAAATAAGATCTGGTTGTCCCAGAGGTGAACTGGTCCTTTAAGGGCCTACTGGGGCCTCCAAACTAAATACACACAGCAAACGAATAAGTCAAATCCTATAAATATGCAAGACCAAAAAACATAGAAAGTACTTAAGTAAATAAGATAATTAAAGTAAACACAGCAAACAAATTAAATCATATTCATATCTACTGTACATCTTTAAAAACATGCAGTGTTCATATGACCTGCACACCATCTTACACTGCACAGCTAAATAACCAAAATGTCACCTTTTGGTAGGTACCAAAAATGTCACCTATCAAATGTCCAGGTCTTATGGACCTGGACTTATGACCCACAAGGTGGCAGCCTCAAGAAAGAAATCCAAAATGCAAGAGAATACATAATTGTTCATAACAACCACACCAGGGTGTCTAATGAAATACTGTCAACCTACTAGACACATGAAAACCAGAAAGATTACAAAACGCTGGCACCACCTCTTTAAAGGAAAGGGGGGTCTGCACTTAAGCTTAGACTGCAAAATACATTTAACATGTGATGTATGCAAACAGAATCATCCCGGTATACTCCAATATTGAACAAACAGAACAGACAACAGAAATCACTTGGAAACAATGCTGTCATCTCACCACATACTTGTGGTCATATTGAGGCAGGTGATAAAACCTCTTTTCCACCGTGCCAGTTCAGGTGAAGAGCCACAAGGGAGAAGCAATGGAAGCACATTCACATTTTGCACAGAAAGCTTAATGAGGCTAAACATTTCTGGACAAAGAACACATGTTCTTCTCCGCACAATGAACCATGTCGAAAGGAAGTACAAACGACTGAACACAGAGAGCCGACCAAAACCAGGAAACTTAAAGGGATCCCTGGCTAATACGACACATACGCCTTAATACATTATAATTGTCCTCTATAACTACAATGTAAAATTAAAAACACCTTAAATATGTTATTTCTGCTAGAAATAGCTAATCTTTCACTCAACAGGGGAATTGCCCGTCGCAAGTTGATGATGTCATAAATGTCATGTGTGATCTATCCCTATGGAATTTATGGCATGCATGTGCAAATAAAAACAAACATAATACTTCCTATGGTTAATATGAGCATCAAATCAATATTTCAAATATGTTTTTGCACATGCATGCCATACATTCCATAGGGATAGATCACACATGACATCAACTTGCGACAGGTATTTCTCCTATTGAGTGAAAGATTAGCTATTTCTAGGATAAATAAAATATTTAAGATGTTTTAAATTTTTCACATTGTAGTTATAGATGACAATTATAATGTATTAAGGCATATTTGTCGTATTAGCCAGGGATGCTTAGAAAAGCACCAGTCCCTGACATGCACTGAACCACTTAAATCATGGGAACACATAACTACCGTACTGTAATGCCTCTTGACTTCAAAACTGGCCTTCCTACATGCATACCCCAACAGTGGTTATCAGAGTTGGGTTAAGTTACTCAAAAAAAGTAATAAACTACACAACACACATTACTTTTGAAAAATAAATAATGCCTTGGATTACTTGATTACTCCCTGTAGAAAAAAAACTAGTTACACTACTAGTCACATTACTTTTGCGTTACTCCCTAAAATACCTCTTCATATGCAAACTTCTATTAAATGTATCAATCAATCAAGCAATCCAACCACCAGATGGGGCTCAAGTAAATGTACCACAGGTTCTAGGCAAATATTAACCCTTGTGGGGTGAGGCTTAAAGGCCCGGTTCTTCTCTGGGACAACTAGATGTTATTTTATTGTTGTTTGGGACACGATCAACACAATCCTGAGTTATTTTTGTGTTTAATCTGTGTTTGGAGATATTTTAGTATTTCAGCATGTACTAGTGAACATTTAGTATTTCAGCATGTACTAGGGAACATCAGTGATGGCTTTTTTTGCATCATATAATGCAAAATGCATCATTAGTACATGCTGAAATACTAAAATAAGTCAAAACACAGATTGAACACAAAAAATAACTCAGGATTGTGTTAATAGTTTCCCAAACAACAATAAAATAACATCTGGTTGTCCCAGAGGTGAACTGGTCCTTTAAGGGCCTACTAGGGCCTCCAAACTAAATAGACACAGTTAAACAAATGAGTCAAATCAAATCCTATAAATATGCAAGACCAAAAAACATAGAAAGTACTTAAGTAAATAAGATAATTAGAGTAAACACAGCAAATAAATTAAATCATATTCATATCTACTGTACATCTTTAAAAACATGCAGTGTACATATGAACTGCACACCATCTTACGCTGCACAGCTAAATAACCAAAATGTCACCTTTTGGTAGATACCACAAATGTCACCTTTCAAATGTCCATGTCTTATGGACCTGGACATTTTCTGAACTACACAGGCCCTACAAACTGGTGGATGCACAACAAAATGGGCCCTTCCAAATCTGTCTAGTGCAGTGATTCCCTTGACCTTGTACCTACAAACTGTACTGTCATGAAACTGTACCTTTTCCTATGAAAACTACTATTAAATTCAACAATCAATCAATCAATCCAACCACCAGATGGGGCTCAAGTACATGTACCACAGGTTCTAGGCAAATATTAACCCTTGTGGGGTGAGGCTTAAAGGCCCAGTTCACTTCTGGGACAACCAGATGTTATTTTATTGTTGTTTGGGACACGATCAACACAATCCTGAGTTATTTTTTGTGTTCAATCTCTGTTTGGAGATATTTTAGTATTTCAGCATGTACTAGTGATGCATTTTGCGTCATATGCATCTGATGCAAAATGCATCACTAGTACATGTTGAAATACTAAAATATCTCCAAACACAGATTGAACACAAAAAATAACTCAGGATTGTGTTGGTCTGTGTCCCAAACAACAATAAAATAAGATCTGGTTGTCCTAGAGGTGAACTGGTCCTTTAAGGGCCTACTGGGGCCTCCAAACGAAATACACACAGCAAACGAATAAGTCAAATCCTATAAATATGCAAGACCAAAAAACATAGAAAGTACTTAAGTAAATAAGATAATTAGAGTAAACACAGCAAACAAATTAAATCATATTCATATCTACTGTACATCTTTAAAAACATGCAGTGTTCATATGACCTGCACACCATCTTACGCTGCACAGCTAAATAACCAAAATGTCACCTTTTGGTAGGTACCAAAAATGTCACCTTTCAAATGTCCATGTCTTATGGACCTGGACATTTTC
Source organism: Nannobrachium achirus (assembly GCF_963921795.1). Taxonomy (NCBI): domain Eukaryota; kingdom Metazoa; phylum Chordata; class Actinopteri; order Myctophiformes; family Myctophidae; genus Nannobrachium; species Nannobrachium achirus. The sequence goes on along the minus strand of NC_137815.1, from coordinate 75,024,275 downwards.
GGAACTACACAGGCCCTACAAACTGGTGGATGCACAACAAAATGGGCCCTTCCAAATCTGTCTAGTGCAGTGATTCCCTTGACCTTGTACCTACAAACTGTACTGTCATGAAACTGTACCTTTTACTATGCAAACTTCTATTAAATTCAACAATCAATCAATCAATCCAACCACCAGATGGGGCTCAAGTACATGTACCACAGGTTCTAGGCAAATATTAACCCTTGTGGGGTGAGGCTTAAAGGCCCAGTTCACTTCTGGGACAACCAGATGTTATTTTATTGTTGTTTGGGACACGATCAACACAATCCTGAGTTATTTTTTGTGTTCAATCTCTGTTTGGAGATATTTTAGTATTTCAGCATGTACTAGTGATGCATTTTGCATCATATGCATCTGATGTAAAATGCATCACTAGTACATGTTGAAATACTAAAATATCTCCAAACACAGATTGAACACAAAAAATAACTCAGGATTGTGTTGATCTGTGTCCCAAACAACAATAAAATAAGATCTGGTTGTCCCAGAGGTGAACTGGTCCTTTAAGGGCCTACTGGGGCCTCCAAACTAAATACACACAGCAAACGAATAAGTCAAATCCTATAAATATGCAAGACCAAAAAACATAGAAAGTACTTAAGTAAATAAGATAATTAAAGTAAACACAGCAAACAAATTAAATCATATTCATATCTACTGTACATCTTTAAAAACATGCAGTGTTCATATGACCTGCACACCATCTTACGCTGCACAGCTAAATAACCAAAATGTCACCTTTTGGTAGGTACCAAAAATGTCACCTATCAAATGTCCAGGTCTTATGGACCTGGACTTATGACCCACAAGGTGGCAGCCTCAAGAAAGAAATCCAAAATGCAAGAGAATACATAATTGTTCATAACAACCACACCAGGGTGTCTAATGAAATACTGTCAACCTACTAGACACATGAAAACCAGAAAGATTACAAAACTCTGGCACCACCTCTTTAAAGGAAAGGGGGGTCTGCACTTAAGCTTAGACTGCAAAATACATTTAACATGTGATGTATGCAAACAGAATCATCCCGGTATACTCCAATATTGAACAAACAGAACAGACAACAGAAATCACTTGGAAACAATGCTGTCATCTCACCACATACTTGTGGTCATATTGAGGCAGGTGATAAAACCTCCTCTTTTCCACCGTGCCAGTTCAGGTGAAGAGCCACAAGGGAGAAGCAATGGAAGCACATTCACATTTTGCACAGAAAGCTTAGTGAGGCTAAACATTTCTGGACAAAGAACACATGTTCTTCTCCGCACAATGAACCATGTCGAAAGGAAGTACAAACGACTGAACACAGAGAGCCGACCAAAACCAGGAAACTTAAAGGGATCCCTGGCTAATACGACACATACGCCTTAATACATTATAATTGTCCTCTATAACTACAACGTAAAATTAAAAACACCTTAAATATGTTATTTCTGCTAGAAATAGCTAATCTTTCACTCAGGGGAAATGCCCGTCGCAAGTTGATGATGTCATAAATGTCATGTGTGATCTATCCCTATGGAATTTATGGCATGCATGTGCAAATAAAAACAAACATAATACTTCCTATGGTTAATATGAGCATCAAATCAATATTTCAAATACGTTTTTTGCACATGCACGCCATACATTCCATAGGGATATATCACACATGACATCAACTTGCGACAGGTATTTCTCCTATTGAGTGAAAGATTAGCTATTTCTAGGATAAATAAAATATTTAAGATGTTTTTAATTTTTCACATTGTAGTTATAGATGACAATTATAATGTATTAAGGCATATTTGTCGTATTAGCCAGGGATGCTTAGAAAAGCACCAGTCCCTGACATGCACTGAACCACTTAAATCATGGGAACACAGAACTACCGTACTGTAATGCCTCTTGACTTCAAAACTGGCCTTCCTACATGCATATCCCAACAGTGGTTATCAGAGTTGGGTTAAGTTACTCAAAAAAAGTAATAAACTACACAACACACATTACTTTTGAAAAATAAATAATGCCTTGGATTACTTGATTACTCCCTGTAGAAAGAAACTAGTTACACTACTAGTCACATTACCTTTGCGTTACTCCCTAAAATACCTTTTCATATGCAAACTTCTATTAAATGTATCAATCAATCAAGCAATCCAACCACCAGATGGGGCTCAAGTAAATGTACCACAGGTTCTAGGCAAATATTAACCCTTGTGGGGTGAGGCTTAAAGGCCCGGTTCTTCTCTGGGACAACTAGATGTTATTTTATTGTTGTTTGGGACACGATCAACACAATCCTGAGTTATTTTTGTGTTTAATCTGTGTTTGGAGATATTTTAGTATTTCAGCATGTACTAGTGAACATTTAGTATTTCAGCATGTACTAGGGAACATCAGTGATGTTTTTTTTTTGCATCATATAATGCAAAATGCATCATTAGTACATGCTGAAATACTAAAATAAGTCAAAACACAGATTGAACACAAAAAATAACTCAGGATTGTGTTAATAGTTTCCCAAACAACAATAAAATAACATCTGGTTGTCCCAGAGGTGAACTGGTCCTTTAAGGGCCTACTAGGGCCTCCAAACTAAATAGACAGTTAAACAAATGAGTCAAATCAAATCCTATAAATATGCAAGACCAAAAAACATAGAAAGTACTTAGGTAAATAAGATAATTAGAGTAAACACAGCAAACAAATTAAATCATATTCATATCTACTGTACATCTTTAAAAACATGCAGTGTACATATGAACTGCACACCATCTTACGCTGCACAGCTAAATAACCAAAATGTCACCTTTTGGTAGGTACCAAAAATGTCACCTTTCAAATGTCCATGTCTTATGGACCTGGACATTTTCGGAACTACACAGGCCCTACAAACTGGTGGATGCACAACAAAATGGGCCCTTCCAAATCTGTCTAGTGCAGTGATTCCCTTGACCTTGTACCTACAAACTGTACTGTCATGAAACTATCTTTTCCTATGCAAACTTCTATTAAATTCAACAATCAATCAATCAATCCAACCACCAGATGGGGCTCAAGTACATGTACCACAGGTTCTAGGCAAATATTAACCCTTGTGGGGTGAGGCTTAAAGGCCCAGTTCACTTCTGGGACAACCAGATGTTATTTTATTGTTGTTTGGGACACGATCAACACAATCCTGAGTTATTTTTTGTGTTCAATCTCTGTTTGGAGATATTTTAGTATTTCAGCATGTACTAGTGATGCATTTTGCATCATATGCAAAATGCATCACTAGTACATGTTGAAATACTAAAATATCTCCAAACACAGATTGAACACAAAAAATAACTCAGGATTGTGTTGATCTGTGTCCCAAACAACAATAAAATAAGATCTGGTTGTCCCAGAGGTGAACTGGTCCTTTAAGGGCCTACTGGGGCCTCCAAACTAAATACACACAGCAAACGAATAAGTCAAATCCTATAAATATGCAAGACCAAAAAACATAGAAAGTACTTAAGTAAATAAGATAATTAAAGTAAACACAGCAAACAAATTAAATCATATTCATATCTACTGTACATCTTTAAAAACATGCAGTGTTCATATGACCTGCACACCATCTTACGCTGCACAGCTAAATAACCAAAATGTCACCTTTTGGTAGGTACCAAAAATGTCACCTATCAAATGTCCAGGTCTTATGGACCTGGACTTATGACCCACAAGGTGGCAGCCTCAAGAAAGAAATCCAAAATGCAAGAGAATACATAATTGTTCATAACAACCACACCAGGGTGTCTAATGAAATACTGTCAACCTACTAGACACATGAAAACCAGAAAGATTACAAAACTCTGGCACCACCTCTTTAAAGGAAAGGGGGGTCTGCACTTAAGCTTAGACTGCAAAATACATTTAACATGTGATGTATGCAAACAGAATCATCCCGGTATACTCCAATATTGAACAAACAGAACAGACAACAGAAATCACTTGGAAACAATGCTGTCATCTCATCACATACTTGTGGTCATATTGAGGCAGGTGATAAAACCTCCTCTTTTCCACCGTGCCAGTTCAGGTGAAGAGCCACAAGGGAGAAGCAATGGAAGCACATTCACATTTTGCACAGAAAGCTTAGTGAGGCTAAACATTTCTGGACAAAGAACACATGTTCTTCTCCGCACAATGAACCATGTCGAAAGGAAGTACAAACGACTGAACACAGAGAGCCGACCAAAACCAGGAAACTTAAAGGGATCCCTGGCTAATACGACACATACGCCTTAATACATTATAATTGTCCTCTATAACTACAACGTAAAATTAAAAACACCTTAAATATGTTATTTCTGCTAGAAATAGCTAATCTTTCACTCAGGGGAAATGCCCGTCGCAAGTTGATGATGTCATAAATGTCATGTGTGATCTATCCCTATGGAATTTATGGCATGCATGTGCAAATAAAAACAAACATAATACTTCCTATGGTTAATATGAGCATCAAATCAATATTTCAAATACGTTTTTTGCACATGCACGCCATACATTCCATAGGGATATATCACACATGACATCAACTTGCGACAGGTATTTCTCCTATTGAGTGAAAGATTAGCTATTTCTAGGATAAATAAAATATTTAAGATGTTTTTAATTTTTCACATTGTAGTTATAGATGACAATTATAATGTATTAAGGCATATTTGTCGTATTAGCCAGGGATGCTTAGAAAAGCACCAGTCCCTGACATGCACTGAACCACTTAAATCATGGGAACACAGAACTACCGTACTGTAATGCCTCTTGACTTCAAAACTGGCCTTCCTACATGCATATCCCAACAGTGGTTATCAGAGTTGGGTTAAGTTACTCAAAAAAAGTAATAAACTACACAACACACATTACTTTTGAAAAATAAATAATGCCTTGGATTACTTGATTACTCCCTGTAGAAAGAAACTAGTTACACTACTAGTCACATTACCTTTGCGTTACTCCCTAAAATACCTTTTCATATGCAAACTTCTATTAAATGTATCAATCAATCAAGCAATCCAACCACCAGATGGGGCTCAAGTAAATGTACCACAGGTTCTAGGCAAATATTAACCCTTGTGGGGTGAGGCTTAAAGGCCCGGTTCTTCTCTGGGACAACTAGATGTTATTTTATTGTTGTTTGGGACACGATCAACACAATCCTGAGTTATTTTTGTGTTTAATCTGTGTTTGGAGATATTTTAGTATTTCAGCATGTACTAGTGAACATTTAGTATTTCAGCATGTACTAGGGAACATCAGTGATGTTTTTTTTTTGCATCATATAATGCAAAATGCATCATTAGTACATGCTGAAATACTAAAATAAGTCAAAACACAGATTGAACACAAAAAATAACTCAGGATTGTGTTAATAGTTTCCCAAACAACAATAAAATAACATCTGGTTGTCCCAGAGGTGAACTGGTCCTTTAAGGGCCTACTAGGGCCTCCAAACTAAATAGACAGTTAAACAAATGAGTCAAATCAAATCCTATAAATATGCAAGACCAAAAAACATAGAAAGTACTTAGGTAAATAAGATAATTAGAGTAAACACAGCAAACAAATTAAATCATATTCATATCTACTGTACATCTTTAAAAACATGCAGTGTACATATGAACTGCACACCATCTTACGCTGCACAGCTAAATAACCAAAATGTCACCTTTTGGTAGGTACCAAAAATGTCACCTTTCAAATGTCCATGTCTTATGGACCTGGACATTTTCGGAACTACACAGGCCCTACAAACTGGTGGATGCACAACAAAATGGGCCCTTCCAAATCTGTCTAGTGCAGTGATTCCCTTGACCTTGTACCTACAAACTGTACTGTCATGAAACTATCTTTTCCTATGCAAACTTCTATTAAATTCAACAATCAATCAATCAATCCAACCACCAGATGGGGCTCAAGTACATGTACCACAGGTTCTAGGCAAATATTAACCCTTGTGGGGTGAGGCTTAAAGGCCCAGTTCACTTCTGGGACAACCAGATGTTATTTTATTGTTGTTTGGGACACGATCAACACAATCCTGAGTTATTTTTTGTGTTCAATCTCTGTTTGGAGATATTTTAGTATTTCAGCATGTACTAGTGATGCATTTTGCATCATATGCAAAATGCATCACTAGTACATGTTGAAATACTAAAATATCTCCAAACACAGATTGAACACAAAAAATAACTCAGGATTGTGTTGATCTGTGTCCCAAACAACAATAAAATAAGATCTGGTTGTCCCAGAGGTGAACTGGTCCTTTAAGGGCCTACTGGGGCCTCCAAACTAAATACACACAGCAAACGAATAAGTCAAATCCTATAAATATGCAAGACCAAAAAACATAGAAAGTACTTAAGTAAATAAGATAATTAGAGTAAACACAGCAAACAAATTAAATCATATTCATATCTACTGTACATCTTTAAAAACATGCAGTGTTCATATGACCTGCACACCATCTTACGCTGCACAGCTAAATAACCAAAATGTCACCTTTTGGTAGGTACCAAAAATGCCACCTATCAAATGTCCAGGTCTTATGGACCTGGACTTATGACCCACAAGGTGGCAGCCTCAAGAAATAAATCAAAAATGCAAGAGAATACATAATTGTTCATAACAACCACGCCAGGGTGTCTAATGAAATACTGTCAACCTACTAGACACATGAAAACCAGAAAGATTACAAAACTATGGCACCACCTCTTTAAAGGAAAGGGGGGTCTGCACTTAAGCTTAGACTGCAAAATACATTTAACATGTGATGTATGCAAACAGAATCATCCCGGTATACTCCAATATTGAACAAACAGAACAGACAACAGAAATCACTTGGAAACAATGCTGTCATCTCACCACATACTTGTGGTCATATTGAGGCAGGTGATAAAACCTCCTCTTTTCCACCGTGCCAGTTCAGGTGAAGAGCCACAAGGGAGAAGCAATGGAAGCACATTCACATTTTGCACAGAAAACTTAATGAGGCTAAACATTTCTGGACAAAGAACACATGTTCTTCTCCGCACAATGAACCATGTCGAAAGGAAGTACAAACGACTGAACACAGAGAGCCGACCAAAACCAGGAAACTTAAAGGGATCCCTGGCTAATACGACACATACGCCTTAATACATTATAATTGTCCTCTATAACTACAATGTAAAATTAAAAACACCTTAAATATGTTATTTCTGCTAGAAATAGCTAATCTTTCACTCAACAGTGGAAATGCCCGTCGCAAGTTGATGATGTCATAAATGTCATGTGTGATCTATCCCTATGGAATTTATGGCATGCATGTGCAAATAAAAACAAACATAATACTTCCTATGGTTAATATGAGCATCAAATCAATATTTCAAATATGTTTTTTGCACATGCATGCCATACATTCCATAGGGATAGATCACACATGACATCAACTTGCGACAGGTATTTCTCCTATCGAGTGAAAGATTAGCTATTTCTAGGATAAATAAAATATTTAAGATGTTTTTAATTTTTCACATTGTAGTTATAGATGACAATTATAATGTATTAAGGCATATTTGTCGTATTAGCCAGGGATGCTTAGAAAAGCACCAGTCCCTGACATGCACTGAACCACTTAAATCATGGGAACACATAACTACCGTACTGCAATGCCTCTTGACTTCAAAACTGGCCTTCCTACATGCATATCCCAACAGTGGTTATCAGAGTTGGGTTAAGTTACTCAAAAAAAGTTATAAACTACACAACACACATTACTTTTGAAAAATAAATAATGCCTTGGATTACTTGATTACTCCCTGTAGAAGGAAACTGGTTACACTACTAGTCACATTACTTTTGCGTTACTCCCTAAAATACCTTTTCATATGCAAACTTCTATTAAATGTATCAATCAAGCAATCCAACCACCAGATGGGGCTCAAGTAAATGTACCACAGGTTCTAGGCAAATATTAACCCTTGTGGGGTGAGGCTTAAAGGCCCGGTTCTTCTCTGGGACAACTAGATGTTATTTTATTGTTGTTTGGGACACGATCAACACAATCCCGAGTTATTTTTGTGTTTAATCTGTGTTTGGAGATATTTTAGTATTTCAGCATGTACTAGTGAACATTTAGTATTTCAGCATGTACTAGTGAACATCAGTGATGTTTTTTTTGCATCATATAATGCAAAATGCATCATTAGTACATGCTGAAATACTAAAATAAGTCAAAACACAGATTGAACACAAAAAATAACTCAGGATTGTGTTAATAGTTTCCCAAACAATAAAATAACATCTGGTTGTCCCAGAGGTGAACTGGTCCTTTAAGGGCCTACTAGGGCCTCCAAACTAAATAGACAGTTAAACAAATGAGTCAAATCCTATAAATATGCAAGACCAAAAAACATAGAAAGTACTTAAGTAAATAAGATAATTAGAGTAAACACAGCAAACAAATTAAATCATATTCATATCTACTGTACACCTTTAAAAACATGCAGTGTACATATGAACTGCACACCATCTTACGCTGCACAGCTAAATAACCAAAATGTCATCTTTTGGTAGGTACCAAAAATGTCACCTTTCAAATGTCCATGTCTTATGGACCTGGACATTTTCGGAACTACACAGGCCCTACAAACTGGTGGATGCACAACAAAATGGGCCCTTCCAAATCTGTCTAGTGCAGTGATTCCCTTGACCTTGTACCTACAAACTGTACTGTCATGAAACTGTACCTTTTCCTATGCAAACTTCTATTAAATTCAACAATCAATCAATCAATCAATCAATCCAACCACCAGATGGGGCTCAAGTACATGTACCACAGGTTCTAGGCAAATGTTAACCCTTGTGGGGTGAGGCTTAAAGGCCCAGTTCACTTCTGGGACAACCAGATGTTATTTTATTGTTGTTTGGGACACGATCAACACAATCCTGAGTTATTTTTTGTGTTCAATCTCTGTTTGGAGATATTTTTGTATTTCAGCATGTACTAGTGATGCATTTTGCATCATATGCGATGCAAAATGCATCACTAGTACATGCTGAAATACAAAAATATCTCCAAACACAGATTGAACACAAAAAATAACTCAGGATTGTGTTGATCATGTCCAAAACAATAAAATAAGATCTGGTTGTCACAGAGGTGAACTGGTCCTTTAAGGGCCTACTAGGGCCTCCAAACTAAATAGACACAGCAAACGAATAAGTCAAATCAAATCCTATAAATATGCAAGACCAAAAAAAACATAGAAATGACTTAAGTAAATAAGATAATTAGAGTAAACACAGCAAACAAATTAAATCATATTCATATCTACTGTACATCTTTAAAAACATGCAGTGTACATATGACCTGCACACCATCTTACGCTGCACAGCTAAATAACCAAAATGTCACCTTTTGGTAGGTACCAAAAATGTCACCTTTCAAATGTCCAGGTCTTATGGACCTGGACATTTTCGGAACTACACAGGCCCTACAAACTGGTGGATGCACAACAAAATGGGCCCTTCCAAATCTGTCTAGTGCAGTGATTCCCTTGACCTTGTACCAACAAACTGTACTGTCATGAAACTGTACCTTTTCCTATGCAAACTTCTATTAAATTCATCAATCAATCAATCAATCAATCCATCCAACCACCAGATGGGGCTCAAGTACATGTACCACAGGTTCTAGGCAAATATTAAAGCTTGTGGGGCAAGGCATATATTAACGCTTATGGGTGAAACTTAAAGGCCCAGTTCACCTCTGGGACAACCAGGTGTTATTTTATTGTTGTTTGGGACACAATCATCACAATCCTAAGTAATTTTTTTGTGTTCAATCTGTGTTTTGAGATATTTTAATATTTCAGCATGTACTAGTGATGCATTTTAAATCATCAGTGATGTGTTTTGCATCATATGATTCAAAATGCATCAATAATATATGCTGAAATACTAAAATATCTCAAAACACAGATTTAACACAAAAAAATAACTCAGGATTGTGTTGATTGTGTCCCAAACAACAATAAAATAACATCTGGTTGTCCCAGCGGTGAACTGGTCCTTTAAGGGCCTACTAGGGCCTCCAAACTAAATAGACACAACAAACAAATAAGTCAAATCAATTCCTATAAATATGCAAGACCAAAAAACATAGAAAGTACTTAAGTAAATAAGATAATTAGAGTAAACACAGCAAACAAATTAAATCATATTCATATCTACTGTACATCTTTAAAAACATGCAGTGTACATATGACCTGCACGCCATCTTACGCTGCACAGCTAAATAACCAAAATGTCACCTTTTGGTAGGTACCAAAAATGTCACCTTTCAAATGTCCAGGTCTTATGGACCTGGACTTATGACCCACAAGGTGGCAGCCTCAAGAAAGAAATCCAAAATGCAAGAGAATACATAATTTCTCATAGCCACACCAGGGTGTCTAATGAAATACTGTCAACCTACTAGACACATGAAAACCAGAAATATTACAAAACTATGGCACCACCTTTTTAAAGGAAAGGGGGGTCTGCACTTAAGCTTAGACTGCAAAATACATTTAACATGTGATGTATGCAAACAGAATCATCCCGGTATACTCCAATATTGAACAAACAGAACAGACAACAGAAATCACTTGGAAACAATGCTGTCATCTCACCACATACTTGTGGTCATATTGAGGCAGGTGATAAAACCTCCTCTTTTCCACCGTGCCAGTTCAGGTGAAGAGCCACAAGGGAGAAGCACATTCACATTTTGCACAGAAAGCTTAATGAGGCTAAACATTTCTGGACAAAGAACACATGTTCTTCTCCGCACAATGAACCATGTCGACAGGAAGTACAAAATACTGACCAGAGAGCTGACCAAAACCAGGAAACTTAAAAGCACCAGTCCCTGACACGCACTGAACCACTTAAATCACACATGGGCAACTGGCGGCCACACGCGGCCCCCACCTTCACTTAATGCGGCCCGGCAGGTTAATACCAGAATACTGATATATTATTGATTTCAGCTGTTACAATTCCAAACATGAACTGCTTTAATTCTGTCAGTCTATATTAGTAGCTTAATGACTAGTATAGTAGTATTAAAATGTATTTGTAATTAAGTTCATGAAGTTAACATTAATATATAATTAAATGTGTTTGAAATTAATAAATCAAAATGTTACATTTCAGGATTCCAATTCAAATTAACAAGAAAATTATTCAGGATTCCAATTCAAAATAAGCAAAAAAATAGCCGATCTACAAGCTCAAAACGCATCGCGCTGCGATGCCTTTGGAGCTTGTAGATCTGCTATTTTTTGCTTCTTTTGTATGAGATACTAGAATGACAAAGTAGGACGTAGCAATATGCAATGTGGCCCTATGGAGTGAAGGTGGAAATATAGTGGCCCTCGCCGTCATCAAAGTTGCCCACCCCTGACTTAAATCATGGGAACACAGAACTACCGTGCTGCAATGCCTCTCGACTTCAAAACTGGCCTTCCTACATGCATATCCCAACAGTGAGTTGGGGTAAGTTACTAAAAAAAAGTAATACACTACACAACAAACATTACTTTTGAAAAATAAATAATGCCCTAGATTACTGCCTGTAGAAAGAAACTAGTTACACTACTAGTCACATTACTTTTGCGTTACTCCCTAAAATCACCTGAAATGCGTCACGTAATTTGACACTCAACCAATCCTTATAATCCTAATAAGGAAGACATATACACAATATGTTAAGCTCTTTAATACCAAGTTGTTGAACAAGTGAAGGAATAAAACAAAATGGGCCCTTCCAAAACTGTCTAGTGCAGTGATTCCCTTGACCTTGTACCAACAAACTGTACCTTTTCCTATGCAAACTTCTATTAAATTCATCAATCAATCAATCCATCCACCAGATGGGGCTCAAGTACATGTACCACAGGTTCTAGGCAAATATTAACTTAAAGGCCCAGTTCACCTCTGGGACAACCAGATCTTATTTTATTGTTGTTTGGGACACGACCAACACAATCCTGAGTTATTTTTTGTGTTTGCAGATGTTTTAATATTTCAGCATGTACTAGTGATGCATTTTGCATCATCAGTGATGTGTTTTGCATCATATGATGCTAAATGCATCACTAGTACATGCTGAAATACTAAAATATCTCCAAACACAGATTGAACACAATAAAATAAGATCTGGTTGTCCCAGAGGTGACCTGGTCCTTTAAGGGCCTACTAGGGCCTCCAAACTAAATAGACACAGCAAACGAATAAGTCAAATCAAATCCTATAAATATGCAAGACCAAAAAAACATAGAAATGACTTAAGTAAATAAGATAATTAGAGTAAACACAGCAAACAAATTAAATCATATTCATATCTACTGTACATCTTTAAAAACATGCAGTGTACATATGACCTGCACACCATCTTACGCTGCACAGCTAAATAACCAAAATGTCACCTTTTGGTAGGTACCAAAAATGTCACCTTTCAAATGTCCAGGTCTTATGGACCTGGACATTTTCGGAACTACACAGGCCCTACAAACTGGTGGATGCACAACAAAATGGGCCCTTCCAAATCTGTCTAGTGCAGTGATTCCCTTGACCTTGTACCAACAAACTGTACTGTCATGAAACTGTACCTTTTCCTATGCAAACTTCTATTAAATTCATCAATCAATCCATCCAACCACCAGATGGGGCTCAAGTACATGTACCACAGGTTCTAGGCAAATATTAAAGCTTGTGGGGCAAGGCATATATTAACGCTTATGGGTGAAACTTAAAGGCCCAGTTCACCTCTGGGACAACCAGGTGTTATTTTATTGTTGTTTGGGACACAATCATCACAATCCTAAGTTATTTTTTTGTGTTCAATCTGTGTTTTGAGATATTTTAATATTTCAGCATGTACTAGTGATGCATTTTAAATCATCAGTGATGTGTTTTGCATCATATGATTCAAAATGCATCAATAATATATGCTGAAATACTAAAATATCTCAAAACACAGATTTAACACAAAAAAATAACTCAGGATTGTGTTGATTGTGTCCCAAACAACAATAAAATAACATCTGGTTGTCCCAGAGGTGAACTGGTCCTTTAAGGGCCTACTAGGGCCTCCAAACTAAATAGACACAACAAACAAATAAGTCAAATCAATTCCTATAAATATGCAAGACCAAAAAACATAGAAAGTACTTAAGTAAATAAGATAATTAGAGTAAACACAGCAAACAAATTAAATCATATTCATATCTACTGTACATCTTTAAAAACATGCAGTGTACATATGACCTGCACGCCATCTTACGCTGCACAGCTAAATAACCAAAATGTCACCTTTTGGTAGGTACCAAAAATGTCACCTTTCAAATGTCCAGGTCTTATGGACCTGGACTTATGACCCACAAGGTGGCAGCCTCAAGAAAGAAATCCAAAATGCAAGAGAATACATAATTTCTCATAACCACACCAGGGTGTCTAATGAAATACTGTCAACCTACTAGACACATGAAAACCAGAAATATTACAAAACTATGGCACCACCTTTTTAAAGGAAAGGGGGGTCTGCACTTAAGCTTAGACTGCAAAATACATTTAACATGTGATGTATGCAAACAGAATCATCCCGGTATACTCCAATATTGAACAAACAGAACAAACAGAAATCACTTGGAAACAATGCTGTCATCTCACCACATACTTGTGGTCATATTGAGGCAGGTGATAAAACCTCCTCTTTTCCACCGTGCCAGTTCAGGTGAAGAGCCACAAGGGAGAAGCACATTCACATTTTGCACAGAAAGCTTAATGAGGCTAAACATTTCTGGACAAAGAACACATGTTCTTCTCCGCACAATGAACCATGTCGACAGGAAGTACAAAATACTGACCAGAGAGCTGACCAAAACCAGGAAACTTAAAAGCACCAGTCCCTGACATGCACTGAACCACTTAAATCACACATGGGCAACTGGCGGCCACACGCGGCCCCCACCTTCACTTAATGCGGCCCGGCAGGTTAATACCAGAATACTGATATATTATTGATTTCAGCTGTTACAATTCCAAACATGAACTGCTTTAATTCTGTCAGTCTATATTAGTAGCTTAATGACTAGTATAGTAGTATTAAAATGTATTTGTAATTAAGTTCATGAAGTTAACATTAATATATAATTAAATGCGTTTGAAATTAATAAATCAAAATGTTACATTTCAGGATTCCAATTCAAATTAACAAGAAAATTATTCAGGATTCCAATTCAAAATAAGCAAAAAAATAGCCGATCTACAAGCTCAAAACGCATCGTGCTGCGATGCCTTTGGAGCTTGTAGATCTGCTATTTTTTGCTTCTTTTGTATGAGATACTAGAATGACAAAGTAGGACGTAGCAATATGCAATGTGGCCCTATGGAGTGAAGGTGGAAATATAGTGGCCCTCGCCGTCATCAAAGTTGCCCACCCCTGACTTAAATCATGGGAACACAGAACTACCGTGCTGCAATGCCTCTCGACTTCAAAACTGGCCTTCCTACATGCATATCCCAACAGTGAGTTGAGGTAAGTTACTAAAAAAAAGTAATACACTACACAACAAACATTACTTTTGAAAAATAAATAATGCCCTAGATTACTTGATTACTGCCTGTAGAAAGAAACTAGTTACACTACTAGTCACATTACTTTTGCGTTACTCCCTAAAATCACCTGAAATGCGTCACGTAATTTGACACTCAACCAATCCTTATAATCCTAATAAGGAAGACATATACACAATATGTTATGCTCTTTAATTCCAAGTTGTTGAACAAGTGAAGGAATAAAACAAAATGGGCCCTTCCAAAACTGTCTAGTGCAGTGATTCCCTTGACCTTGTACCAACAAACTGTACCTTTTCCTATGCAAACTTCTATTAAATTCATCAATCAATCAATCCATCCACCAGATGGGGCTCAAGTACATGTACCACAGGTTCTAGGCAAATATTAACTTAAAGGCCCAGTTCACCTCTGGGACAACCAGATCTTATTTTATTGTTGTTTGGGACACGACCAACACAATCCTGAGTTATTTTTTGTGTTTGCAGATATTTTAGTATTTCAGCATGTACTAGTGATGCATTTTGCATCATCAGTGATGTGTTTTGCATCATATGATGCAAAATGCATCACTAGTACATGCTGAAATACTAAAATATCTCCAAACACAGATTGAACACAATAAAATAAGATCTGGTTGTCCCAGAGGTGACCTGGTCCTTTAAGGGCCTACTAGGGCCTCCAAACTAAATAGACACAGCAAACGAATAAGTCAAATCAAATCCTATAAATATGCAAGACCAAAAAAACATAGAAATGACTTAAGTAAATAAGATAATTAGAGTAAACACAGCAAACAAATTAAATCATATTCATATCTACTGTACATCTTTAAAAACATGCAGTGTACATATGACCTGCACACCATCTTACGCTGCACAGCTAAATAACCAAAATGTCACCTTTTGGTAGGTACCAAAAATGTCACCTTTCAAATGTCCAGGTCTTATGGACCTGGACATTTTCGGAACTACACAGGCCCTACAAACTGGTGGATGCACAACAAAATGGGCCCTTCCAAATCTGTCTAGTGCAGTGATTCCCTTGACCTTGTACCAACAAACTGTACTGTCATGAAACTGTACCTTTTCCTATGCAAACTTCTATTAAATTCATCAATCAATCAATCAATCCATCCAACCACCAGATGGGGCTCAAGTACATGTACCACAGGTTCTAGGCAAATATTAAAGCTTGTGGGGCAAGGCATATATTAACGCTTATGGGTGAAACTTAAAGGCCCAGTTCACCTCTGGGACAACCAGGTGTTATTTTATTGTTGTTTGGGACACAATCATCACAATCCTAAGTTATTTTTTTGTGTTCAATCTGTGTTTTGAGATATTTTAATATTTCAGCATGTACTAGTGATGCATTTTAAATCATCAGTGATGTGTTTTGCATCATATGATTCAAAATGCATCAATAATATATGCTGAAATACTAAAATATCTCAAAACACAGATTTAACACAAAAAAATAACTCAGGATTGTGTTGATTGTGTCCCAAACAACAATAAAATAACATCTGGTTGTCCCAGAGGTGAACTGGTCCTTTAAGGGCCTACTAGGGCCTCCAAACTAAATAGACACAACAAACAAATAAGTCAAATCAATTCCTATAAATATGCAAGACCAAAAAACATAGAAAGTACTTAAGTAAATAAGATAATTAGAGTAAACACAGCAAACAAATTAAATCATATTCATATCTACTGTACATCTTTAAAAACATGCAGTGTACATATGACCTGCACGCCATCTTACGCTGCACAGCTAAATAACCAAAATGTCACCTTTTGGTAGGTACCAAAAATGTCACCTTTCAAATGTCCAGGTCTTATGGACCTGGACTTATGACCCACAAGGTGGCAGCCTCAAGAAAGAAATCCAAAATGCAAGAGAATACATAATTTCTCATAACCACACCAGGGTGTCTAATGAAATACTGTCAACCTACTAGACACATGAAAACCAGAAATATTACAAAACTATGGCACCACCTTTTTAAAGGAAAGGGGGTCTGCACTTAAGCTTAGACTGCAAAATACATTTAACCATAGGCGGCGGGTCAATAAGGCCAGGGTAGGCTGTGCCTTCCCAAATGCTACGCTGGGTATTTTGCAAATTATATAATATATGAACCGCGGGGGCCCGGCCGTCAGCCTCCGACTGACAGTCAGTCTCAGTCCAAATGAACGTCAATCTGCCTGACCGTCATCGCGCTGCCTCTGTTACACCTATTTCCTGTTATTTTTCTGAGTAAAATGTCACGCATTGGGAAGAAGTAAAGGGGGACACTTTATTGTGAAGGACAAAAGGAAGAGCATTCACAGACAGACAATGTTGTTTTGTTTACGTTTAGTGAGAAGTGTAGTGATGATGGCTGCAGTGGACCGCGCACTTTCAAAACCTTTTGTAATTTGTATCAACTAAAATATACCACAGACACTTTCAAATGAGACAGGCAGCGATGCACAAGCAAACAAAGGCATTAATCATGACGTCGACATTGGACAATTACGCCAGCGAGGAAACTATACAATGATATTATCATCATCACGGATACTTTCTGATTCTGGAAGTGGAACACTTCATCTGTGAGTATTTGCCTGAACAGGTCAACTGTTAGGACTTCTCCTCTCTATCGCGCAGCTGAAAGCCTGTATCAACAGAATAATTGTGTGTGTGTGTGCGCGCGCGCGGCTGCGCCGTCACCGTGCGTAATTTGGTTGCATAAGATGTGATGTGTGTGCATACTGTTGTCTATTGTGTAGACCTACAGATTGTTGTCATTGTGTCAGATAGGTCTGTAACTGTTTGGGTCGCTGTATTCTTGTATATAAATGGCATGGAGGCAGTGTCTGACACAGCCGGTGGAGGCGCGCCCCCCCTCCACCGGGGGGGGGGGGGTTCGGCGGGGTGCAGCCTCGCCAAACTTTTGGCTCACCCGCCGCCTATGCATTTAACATGTGATGTATGCAAACAGAATCATCCCGGTATACTCCAATATTGAACAAACAGAACAAACAGAAATCACTTGGAAACAATGCTGTCATCTCACCACATACTTGTGGTCATATTGAGGCAGGTGATAAAACCTCCTCTTTTCCACCGTGCCAGTTCAGGTGAAGAGCCACAAGGGAGAAGCACATTCACATTTTGCACAGAAAGCTTAATGAGGCTAAACATTTCTGGACAAAGAACACATGTTCTTCTCCGCACAATGAACCATGTCGACAGGAAGTACAAAATACTGACCAGAGAGCTGACCAAAACCAGGAAACTTAAAAGCACCAGTCCCTGACATGCACTGAACCACTTAAATCACACATGGGCAACTGGCGGCCACACGCGGCCCCCACCTTCACTTAATGCGGCCCGGCAGGTTAATACCTGAATACTGATATATTATTGATTTCAGCTGTTACAATTCCAAACATGAACTGCTTTAATTCTGTCAGTCTATAGTAGTAGCTTAATGACTAGTATAGTAGTATTAAAATGTATTTGTAATTAAGTTCATGAAGTTAACATTAATATATAATTAAATGCGTTTGAAATTAATGAATCAAAATGTTACATTTCAGGATTCCAATTCAAATTAACAAGAAAATTATTCAGGATTCCAATTCAAAATAAGCAAAAAAATAGCCGATCTACAAGCTCAAAACGCATCGTGCTGCGATGCCTTTGGAGCTTGTAGATCTGCTATTTTTTGCTTCTTTTGTATGAGATACTAGAATGACAAAGTAGGACGTAGCAATATGCAATGTGGCCCTATGGAGTGAAGGTGGAAATATAGTGGCCCTCGCCGTCATCAAAGTTGCCCACCCCTGACTTAAATCATGGGAACACAGAACTACCGTGCTGCAATGCCTCTCGACTTCAAAACTGGCCTTCCTACATGCATATCCCAACAGTGAGTTGGGGTAAGTTACTAAAAAAAAGTAATACACTACACAACAAACATTACTTTTGAAAAATAAATAATGCCTTAGATTACTTGATTACTCCCTGTAGAAAGAAACTACTTACACTACTAGTCACATTACTTTTGTGTTACTCCCTAAACTACCTTTTCCTATGCAAACTTCTATTAAATTCATCAATCAATCAATCAATCCAACCACCAGATGGGGCTCAAGTACATGTACCACAGGTTCTAGGCAAATATTAACCCTGGTGGACAGGTTCTAGGCAAATATTAACCCTGGTGGGGTGAGGCTTAAAGGCCCAGTTCACCTCTGGGACAACCAGATCTTATTTTATTGTTTGGGACACGATCAACACAATCCCGAGTTATTTTTTGTGTTCAATCTGTGTTTGGAGATATTTTAGTTTTTCAGCATGTACTAGTGATGCATTTTGCATCATCAGTGATGTGTTTTGCATCATGTGATGCAAAATGCATCACTAGTACATGCTGAAATACTAAAATAAGTCAAAACACAGATTGAACACAAAAAATAACTCAGGATTGTGTTGATCGTGTCCCAAACAACAATAAAATAAGATCCGTTTGTCCCAGAGGTGAACTGGTCCTTTAAGGGCCTACTAGGGCCTCCAAACTAAATAGACACAGCAAACGAATAAGTCAAATCAAATCCTATAAATATGCAAGACCAAAAAACATAGAAAGTACTTAAGTAAATAAGATAATTAGAGTAAACACAGCAAACAAATTAAATAATATTCATATCTACTGTACATCTTTAAAAACATGCAGTGTACATATGACCTGCACGCCATCTTACGCTGCACAGCTAAATAACCAAAATGTCACCTTTTGGTAGGTACCAAAAATGTCACCTTTCAAATGTCCAGGTCTTATGGACCTGGACTTATGACCCACAAGGTGGCAGCCTCAAGCAAGAAATCCAAAATGCAAGAGAACACATAATTGCTCATAACAACCACACCAGGGTGTCTAATGAAATACTGTCAACCTACTAGACACATGAAAACCAGAAAGATTACAAAACTATGGCACCACCTCTTTAAAGGAAAGGGGGGTCTGCACTTAAGCTTAGACTGCAAAATACATTTAACATGTGATGTATGCAAACAGAATCATCCCGGTATACTCCAATATTGAACAAACAGAACAGACAACAGAAATCACTTGGAAACAATGCTGTCATCTCACCACATACTTGTGGTCATATTGAGGCAGGTGATAAAACCTCCTCTTTTCCACCGTGCCAGTTCAAGTGAAGAGCCACAAGGGAGAAGCACATTCACATTTTGCACAGAAAGCTTAATGAGGCTAAACATTTCTGGACAAAGAACACATGTTCTTCTCCGCACAATGAACCATGTCGACAGGAAGTACAAAATACTGACCAGAGAGCTGACCAAAACCAGGAAACTTAAAAGCACCAGTCCCTGACATGCACTGAACCACTTAAATCACACATGGGCAACTGGCGGCCACACGCGGCCCCCACCTTCACTTAATGCGGCCCGGCAGGTTAATACCAGAATACTGATATATTATTGATTTCAGCTGTTACAATTCCAAACATGAACTGCTTTAATTCTGTCAGTCTATATTAGTAGCTTAATGACTAGTATAGTAGTATTAAAATGTATTTGTAATTAAGTTCATGAAGTTAACATTAATATATAATTAAATGCGTTTGAAATTAATAAATCAAAATGTTACATTTCAGGATTCCAATTCAAATTAACAAGAAAATTATTCAGGATTCCAATTCAAAATAAGCAAAAAAATAGCCGATCTACAAGCTCAAAACGCATCGCGCTGCGATGTCTTTTGAGCTTGTAGATCTGCTATTTTTTGCCTCTTTTGTATGAGATACTAGAATGACAAAGTAGGACGTAGCAATATGCAATGTGGCCCTATGGAGTGAAGGTGGAAATATAGTGGCCCTCGCCGTCATCAAAGTTGCCCACCCCTGACTTAAATCATGGGAACACAGAACTACCGTGCTGCAATGCCTCTCGACTTCAAAACTGGCCTTCCTACATGCATATCCCAACAGTGAGTTGGGGTAAGTTACAAAAAAAAAAGTAATACACTACACAACAAACATTACTTTTGAAAAATAAATAATGCCCTAGATTACTTGATTACTGCCTGTAGAAAGAAACTAGTTACACTACTAGTCACATTACTTTTGCGTTACTCCCTAAAATCACCTGAAATGCGTCACGTAATTTGACACTCAACGAATCCTTATAATCCTAATAAGGAAGACATATACACAATATGTTATGCTCTTTAATACCAAGTTGTTGAACAAGTGAAGGAATAAAACAAAATGGGCCCTTCCAAAACTGTCTAGTGCAGTGATTCCCTTGACCTTGTACCAACAAACTGTACCTTTTCCTATGCAAACTTCTATTAAATTCATCAATCAATCCATCCACCAGATGGGGCTCAAGTACACGTACCACAGGTTCTAGGCAAATATTAACTTAAAGGCCCAGTTCACCTCTGGGACAACCAGATCTTATTTTATTGTTGTTTGGGACACGACCAACACAATCCTGAGTTATTTTTTGTGTTTGGAGATATTTTAGTATTTCAGCATGTACTAGTGATGCATTTTGCATCATCAGTGATGTGTTTTGCATCATATGATGCAAAATGCATCACTAGTACATGCTGAAATACTAAAATATCTCCAAACACAGATTGAACACAATAAAATAAGATCTGGTTGTCCCAGAGGTGACCTGGTCCTTTAAGGGCCTACTAGGGCCTCCAAAGTAAATAGACACAGCAAACGAATAAGTCAAATCAAATCCTATAAATATGCAAGACCAAAAAACATAAAAAGTACTCAAGTAAATAAGATAATTAGAGTAAACACAGCAAACAATTTAAATCATATTCATATCTACTGTACATCTTTAAAAACATGCAGTGTACATATGACCTGCACACCATCTTACGCTGCACAGCTAAATAACCAAAATGTCACCTTTTGGTAGGTACCAAAAATGTCCAGGTCTTATGGACGTGGACATTTTCGGAACTACACAGGCCCTACACACCGGTGGATGCACATTCTCTCTACCACACACACATGGTTAGGGTTAGGGTTAAGGTTAGCCAATCACGCCCTGCAGTCAGCATCCCATGCACATTAACTGCAGCATTAAGCAGCTGCATTATCCAGCCAAGGTCAAGTAAACGTTAGGGCCAGTCATAATCACAAACAGTTAGTATTTGAGCTAATCCCAATACTAATTGTTAGTATGACGCAATCAAATTATCTGAGCGACACTTAATCTTCAAGTTGAACATGGTGATTGTGACAGCTCTAAAGGCTGTTTCCTAACAGAAACCAAGGAAGTTAAAAGATAAGGAATGGAAACCACGTGACCGCCGGGAGCTGCCATGACGCTCCCATGGGTGCCAGAATGATGGAGCCGGCTAGATCAGCTCATGAACAAACGTGGAAGAAACACTATTTATGAACGACTGAGATCTTTCTCATATAATCTGTTCAGGAATATAGAAAATATATAAAAAATATTTTTACAATCACTTGCTTTTTGATGTGCACAGTGCATAATGAAATAATAATAATAACTAAATAATAATAGTTTGTCTCCAAAGTATCGCGATATTTGGTTCCCAGACAGGAACGGATAGTCTCGCGATACTGGCACCCATGGTGATTCCATGGCTGGACACGGCGCATCCCCTGTCGTCACGTGATTTCCTTACCTCCCTTTTTACCTTGCCAGAAACTCCCAGTTGGGCCCGAGGACTTTGGCAGACCGCCGGTGGAGAGACTACCAGCACTACACTAGCAACTAGTCATAGAGTTCACCTGAAAACAGAAGACTGCGCTGCTACACTACCAACTTAGACCTAGATTCAACCTTAAAACCAAAACTACACTGCCAACAGTCGTAGAGTCCAACTGAAAACAAAAACTGCACTGCCAACTGTCGTAGTCAACCTGAAAACAAAAGACGACGCTACTACACTACTAAGCCCTAGATAAACCCGAAAACGGAAGACGACGCTACTACACTACCAACATAGTCCTAGACCTAGATAAACCTGAAAATTAGGGATGTCCGATATTTTCGGTGGGCCGATATTATCGGCAGATATTAACATAAAAATTCATCTGAAAATATTGTTTTTTTTTTTTTTTTACAGAGTTCTTACTGTATGGTAGGGGTGTGACAAAACCCTAAAGTGGGGTTTGGGGACTCTCAGGGGGTCCCCAGCTAATGTTAGATAGTTAGCAACCAAATGGACCCTTAGGGGTCTGTAACTTTTAGTGTACAAATGGAACCAAATGGACCCATTCCATTTGTACAATCTTAATATGATTTTATAATATAAATTGGGGTCCCAGCAATATATAAATGCTATTAAATGTGGGTCAGTAGCCCAATGAATTTCAAACTGGGAGTCCTTGAAATTCAAATGGTTGAGAATCACTGCTAGATATTATATTAGCATATATCGGTATCGGTTAATATCGGAATTAAGAGTTGGATATTATCGGTTATCGGTAAAAAAGTCAATATCGGACATCCCTACTGAAAATAAAAGACTACACTGCCAACAGTCGTAGAGTCCACCTGAAAACAGAAACTACACTACCGACTTGGTCCTATATAAACCTGAAAACAGAAACTAACACTACTACACTACCAACTTGGTCGACAATCCAACCTGAAAACAGAAAACTACTCTAGGCGGAGACCACCAAAGCCCCGGGCCATGATGCTTGCAGACCAATCCACGTAGTGTAGTTGTTCTGTGAAGACAAAAATAAAACAATCATCACTGACAGGTAGAGATGTGACGTTTGCGAACAAATCGAATATATAAATATATCTACTGCATAGTACTGTGTTCTATCCATCCGTCATTGAATGTTAAATGAGATACTTCAATGGTTTCCAGTGTAAATAAACCAAGTGCTTTCCTAGGATCTCCTTTTAGTTGACCTTGTACCAGCGAACTGTAAACTACCTTTTCTATGCAAACTTCTAATAAAGTATTCAATCAATCAATGTATGGGCAATTAGTCTGGTAGTAAGGTATGCCTCCCATGCACCCAAAAGATATATTTTTCTAACCTACATTTTTAGAATCCTTAGGGTGTCTAGTTAATGCATTTTGATGTTCCCAGATCCAATTATTGTCCCATATGTTTTTTTAACCATATGTTGTGTCCATCCTGGATTTTCGGCTGTGAAAACTAAAAACTTTAAATCAGCATAGCTCCTGAACTATCCACTGCTTTCCAACGCCCCATAGTGCATTGCGCAGACGTTGTACCGAGCTTCCGGCGCCGCAGCCGAGTGTGATTTACAAGCTCACAACGGGTTGCATCTGCGACGCGACGTGAGCTTGTATGTCTGTAAATGCCTAATTCCAAGATAGACAACATTTTTGGCAAGGGATAAAAGGCCATCACCAATTTCCAAATGAACCATTGAGCTTTCACCTCGATTTATGTGAATGGAAATGCGTGAAAGCCTCCCCTGTACAGACATGCCAAATTTAGGACAATATCATGCAATGTTGGGTAAGAACCATGTCTTTTCTTGTATCCAGTACACATATGTAAAAATGTTACATACATTAACTACCTTTCTGTCTGTATAGGGCTGAATGGGTAGGGAAGCCCGCCTGGGGAACCAGAGCCCCTGGTTGTCCCAGGTTTGATTCCAGGAAAGGGTAGCAATGCTGATGTGTGTGGAGGAAAATAGGTATCTATCCATCTATATAGACCACTGCACTGCATCTCATCTCAAATCAACACAATTAAAAGCACATTCTAAAGCACATTTAACATGACCAGGTCACCCATGTGCTGTACAGTTAAAAACAATATAACAATGCAATATAAATAGACATTAGCATGAAATACCAAATGTATAATATACCAAAATAAACAAAAGCTAAACATTAGCATCAGTAAAGGAAAATCATTGACTGCCAGTCTCCGCTAAAGACCAGGCAGGTCTTTAATAAAGACTGAAAATGAAATATCAGTCAACTGGGCAGCTCTGATGCTGTTAGAGCCTGGGGAGCCCCAGGCTCAAAAGATGCACTAATGTGGTCTATGCAGGACAGCTTGGGGCACTGTAACAGCTTGCCCCTACACATCAGAGCTGCCCAGTCGACTGATATTTCATTTTCAGTCTTTATTAAAGACCTGCCTGGTCTTTAGCTGAGACTGGCAGTCCATGATCTTACTTTACTGATGCTAATGTTTTGCTTATGTTGATATTCTATGCCATTTATATTGAATTGTTAAGTTTTATTTATATTTTTCATGTCATGTTAAATGTGCTTTAGAAATGTGCTTTTAATTGTGTTGAGTTGAGAGTGTAGTGGTCTATATAGATAGATACCTATTTTCCTCCACACACATCAACATTACTACCCTTGCCTGGAATCAAACCTGGGACAACCAGGGGCTCTGGTTCCCCAGGCGGGCTTCCCTACCCATTCAGCCCTATACAGACAGGTAGTTAATGTAACATTTTTACATATTTGTACTGGATACAAAAAACAACATGGTTCTTACCCAACATTGCATGAGATTGTCCTAAATGTGGCATGTCTGTACAGAGGAGGCTTTTCACGCATTTCACGTCATGCCAAAATAAAACAAGATAGGGTAATTTGTCTATGCATATCATTTAATTACGACGTAACATATATTTTATATTGTTTGCAGATATCCAAGATTGTAGGCCAAATTAAAACCTGGCACTATATTTTGAATTGGGGAAGGGATGTGTGTATAAAGCACCTAAAGCATTCATATTAACAAAAAAATTAAATGAAATAAAAATAAACTCCATTTGTATTGGTAAATGTCCCCTGGCCCAATTCCGCCTATTGAATTGTCTGCATTTTAGCATGAAACAGACTAATTGGACATTTATCTCAGAATAATGTATAGTTAAGACCTTATGTAGATTTTACTCTTTTTTGCATTTGCAAAAATTCACTATAGAAAACACTATGCCAGAATAAACATACATGTGTCAATATTTCAAGTGGGGAACATCAACATTTGTTTACTACACATCTTAAAGATTGTAAAAATGCAAATGTTAGAAAAAGTTTATCAATAGGGTGCATGGGGGAGGAGTTGTTGTGATCCAGTTTAGGTAAATTTTAACTTTTTGTGTTTATTTGGGTTTTAATGCACAAATCTTCATATCAATCATTCTTGCAAAGACGTACATAAAATGGGGTGAATGGTTTCTGTCGGATGTATAGATCAGGAGCTATGTTGATTTAAAGTTTAGTTTTTACAGCCGAAAATCCAGGACGGACACAACATATGGTTATAAAAAACATATGGGACAATAATAATCTGGGAACATCAAAATTCATTAACTAGACACCTTAAGGATTCTAAAAAGGTAGGTTCGAAAAATTCATACCTTCCAACCAGACTAAACGCTCAATGGTTGGTGTTGCTAGACTCAACATAAAAAAAAGATATACAAAATCTAGTTTACAGTATTAGTTGCCGCGTGTAATCCAGGTACGTACCTTTCCGAGCCTTGCGCCTCTCGGTTGAAGATAGCTGGTAAGTAGGGCCACGTAGGTTGTAGGGCCCCCTATACGTCCCTGGCACCATACGCCTCGTTACTCAGGGTGAGAGCGTGCGTTGGCACCGTTATGCGTTTCAGCTCTCAGGGAAGGTTCTTGGTTTTCCCCTTCCTGAGTCACAGACACTCTATTACCAGCTATCTTCTGATGACTCCTCCCTGAAGTCCAGTCCACTCTGCAGGTCACCTGCAACAGAGACACACATAACACCAACATTAGATTCATCTTTCACTCCAGTGATTCACATTTTTATATATTATAGAATTACTACATTTAGAAAAAAAATTGTAAAGTTTTTTATGTAAGATAATGAATATTGAATGAATGAATGAATGAATATTTTTTATTTTCGTGTCTGGACAATATTTGACCCATCCCACATGGGATTATCAGACACATCAAATACATACTGTACGTATAACCAACAAAACAACATTCCAGTGTGCATTCCACCAACAGCTTAATACAAATACAGTATCTCACAGAAGTGAGTACCTTACTGAAGTGCCTTAAGATATGTTATTGCAAAGTGTATGTTTCATTCAAATCCACTGTAGACATATGAGCAACTTTCTGTCTTGTTTGTTCCGTGCAGGTGATTATTTTTCCTAAGTGTTGGACTTTGGAAGCGCTCGTCTTCAATAACACAGCGTCCAGCTGCATTATGTGACATTCATACGGGTGGTACACAGGACCGCTGAGTGATTTACAACAAGCACTTCCAAACCCCAACCCTTAGAAACAATAATAGCCTAGACAGAGTTTCTTGACTGAAAGTAACTCATAACAACAAACACTTTGCAGATAAAAAGAGCATAATTCAAGCTTTCCATACAGCCACAATATTGGTGAATTTGACGTTGTTTAATACAATCAGATAGCAAAAATACTGTTTAGATGCATAGGCTGCCTATGGGAGGTACTGTATTGTCAGTGGTGGAAAAAAGTACGCAAACATGTTACTTAAGTAAAAGTATCAATACTGCAATATATAAATAATATGTTACAAGTAAAAGTCTGGAATTCAAAATGTACTTGATTAAAAGTACAAAAAAAAGAGATTGTCCCACTTCATGTATTCAAATGTTTAAATATAATTTGAAAATAGTAGATCTACAAGCTCACAATGTGTCTCATTGTATATACATTCAAATGGCCCCTATGTATATAGAGCTGAAGTTGTTAATGTAAGTGTGTACAAAATGTACAAAGTAACATTTTTAAAATGTACTAGAGTAAAAGTAAAATATTTAGATCCAATATGAAGTGTAGTAGAAGTAAAAGTATAGGAAATTGGAATTACTTAAAGGACAACTCCCCCATAAATCACTTCTAGGCTCATTTTCTTAATTATATTGACCCCAAAAGACCATGGGGTCTATTAGGTAGGTAGAAATGCCCCTGTTGTCCAGTTTCCCCAGCAGAACACAGCAGCTGTCACTTTTACACTATTTGTTGTGGTCAAAAGTGTTTTATTTTGTCATTACTAGTTTTCACTACAGTTACTAGTTGTCATTACAAACACATCCGTGCCTTGGTTATCCAACACAAGCCATTACAATCTCATAAATAATGTTGGGGTGAGCAAGTGCCAATCAAAGTAACTGTACTGGCCAATCACAGGGCATCTTTTCTGGGACTTGGCAAACACAAAAGCCAAACAACTGTTTAGCAGAGTGTGATGGCTTGTGTGGGACAACAATGACATGAATGTGTTTGTAATGACAACTTGTAAGATTGACACACAAAAATAAACAGCACATGGATGGCAGGCTAACCCTAGGACAAACACCCCTATGTTCTACAGTACTTGGTACCTTCCCCCACTATAGAACAGCAAGGTCATTATGTGACTCACTCATCCCCCGGTCCTACGGAAGGAATTCTCAGAGTCAGTTTAAATCGTCTCATATAAGCATTGTGGTCCAAAAATAAACAAACTGTCTTTGCAATATTGTCGGCGAGGTGGCTCTGTATGGTTATGATAGTCACTCATATTTGACAAAGCCAGTTTCTAGCAAAAATGTAAATAATTTGGCGACTGTAACATTAGCGTTCTCACACCATCAGTTGATTCTTCATATCCATATGAGTCAAACCGCTGAGATAATTTGTTTATAATTGGAACACAGTTCTTATGACGAGATATGAAAAAGGTCTATGGGAATTCAGAATGGGGAAAGAAAACGACGAACCAGGTAGGATGGGTAAATTACGTCACACTTCACTGTTCTATATCAGGAGGGTCACCAGTACTGCAGAGAGAAGCAGGTGAGGTGACCACACCCATAATTAACCACCCAATGATTCCATAAACAGATAATGTTTAAAAGCATATGTCTATACCGCCACTACCAATCCCCAAACCCCTATGCTTCAACCATACACCAGTAAGATATCTATGGCATAGCATGTAATAAGTAAGACTATGTATTTGAGACATAATAGTCTTAAACACTGGTTCCCAAACAGGGTCGGGACCCATTTGTGGACACCAAATTATTTTTTATGGGTTCTTAATTAGTTTCCTACGTTTTCATGATTTAGACATTTTATGAATTACTAGATCTATAAGCTCACAACACAGCTTGAAGCAACACCATATGAGCTTGTAGATCTGATATTTAAACTAGTTTGGGTCGAATGTCTCATTTCTCTTTTGGGTCACAGCTAAAAAGTTTGGGAACCTCTGGTGTAGCCTAAGGGAAACAATTAATCTGCTGCTGTGAAATCTTCAAACTTCAAGATCATAGTAATATAGCAATTTGCAACACACAGCTAACCAGCTCATTCTTTCAGAATAACTATGATACAATACTAACATAACCTCAATTAACACCCAACATTACGTTTTCCTATCCATTACTCACCCCTTCAAGGCTTGAGTTCAACGAGTATGGAGAACCGGGATGACTGGAAGCGACGATGGAGGGCTCATCTGAGGACGAGAGAGAGAGAGAGAGAGAGAGAGAGAGAGAGAGAGAGAGAGCATTGTTAAGATAAAAATGTGATCATGATACATTTGGTCCCATTGCTTCATTTTGGGGGTGAATTACTCCTTTAACGTTGACGTTGTTTAAGGTTGCACAGCACTCCACACATCCATTATTTTACCCTCCCCCAAAATGTTCCTAAATTAACTTCATGGGATCTCAAACTTTTCCATATCTGTATCCTCATTTACAATTTAGGCTGAAATGATTCTATAATCCTGTAATAAATCATCTTGTCTGTTTTCAAAATTATGTTTTATGAGTTTATTTCCTAATAAGCTTTGGCTGGATGCTAACAAATGCTAATGCTAAAAATGCTAATGTTAATCAATGCTAATTATAACACATGGTAATACTAATGCTAAACAGTTAATGCTAAATAAGCTAATGTTAAAAATGCTGATGTTAGAAATGTTAATGCTAGCTAATTCTAAAAAGCTAATGCAAAACAAATATAATGATAATGTTAAAAAGTGCTAAAGCCAATTCTAAAATGCTAATGTTAAAGCTAATGCTAAAAATGTTAGGGTTAAAAATTCTAATGCTAATGCTAACGACAACCACTACAAAAGGTTGCACACGCTTAGCTAGCTGCAGGCACACTTAAAATGTCTTAAATATTTTCTTTACTAGTTAAATTGATTAAATTACCTTTTTTTCTGAAAGCTAAAAAATCTATTAAAAAGGACTTAGAGGATGTCGCATGCTACCCTTGCCTTTGGCTGAAAAACACAATCAACCCCATTTGAAGATTAACACACAAACAAACAGCACATGGGTGGCAGCCATTTTAAAGAAATACTCATGGGGGTCTGCAGAGAGCTGATCACACAAACTAATGCCTGTTCAGTAGTTCACTGCAGCCTGCCAACTAGTTATGTTAAAATACAGAAAGGAAGAGGGGTTATTTCCTGATACCTTAAAATTGGACTAAGCCCAAGGGTGAATGGGTGCTTAATTATGGGGTGAGGCTTAAAAGGGCCTACTGGGGCCTCTAAACTAAATAGATACAGCAAACAAATAGATCAAATCATAAATACGCAAGACCCAAAAACATAGAAAGTACTTAAGTAAATAAAGTGATTAGAGTAAACACAGCAAACAAATTAAATCATATTAAAGAATGGCCCAGTATGCACTTGTCCTCAACTCTACTATATGGCACACAGTTATTATAAAACTCATTATAAAACCCAATATGTATATGGCAAAAGGGAACACAGTGAATGGTTGGTGTTCTGCTACGATAGATAATATATACAACTGGTTATCCCTCAATTGAGAAATTCATTACAATGCATTATATAAAATACAAATTACAAAACATTACGTCAATATATGTACAGCTCTCGCTGGATAAACACAACCACAGTTAAACCAGGACCTGGAGGCTCTGTGGAGTACAGAGAATAATTAGGCCATAGTTGACCAACATTTTTCCCATATAAAAAACCCTCTTAAAACCATTCCCTTCCTTACCCTTTGTTGGCTCAGGCAATGTTCAGCTCCCCCTTTCAACCAGCAAACAGCCAACTCTGTAAATGGGATATAAAGTATAACTAATTAAACTCTATCCCCATGTAATGAATTATCAGAGCCTCAATATTAACTTAAAGCCTTAACAAAAGCTAAGCTGCTCTGCTCTGCTAGTGCCCACCTGCTCCTCACCAAACACTCTGGCTAGGCTTCTATCAAACCAAAGGCCATGAACCTGCCCCCTTAAATGTGCACTCCCCTCTTAAAGGGCCAGTGTACATGTAGCCTATAGAGACACACAGGCTCCTACAAATGCACGCCCCCCTATTGTGATAAACGGTGTACTGCAGCTGCCAATGCAATCCCAATGAGAGGCATCATGAAATAACATCATTTCAGTGGTTGACTACCAAGGCCTTAGCGTTTCTTTTTTTTTTTTTTTTGTTATTTCTTTTGTTCTAATAAAGTGTCCCATGAGTTTAATTTGGCCTTTTAAAGTGGCATCTCTGTCATATTGATACACTAGCTACACTATACTTTAATATACTTTTTCAGTGAGTCAAAATCTTAAGCTAAATCACTTCAAAAACACAAGCCTGGTGGATATAATTACATTACAGCTATAGGATTTGAACAACAATGGATCTATAACTTCCGGCCCGGGATATGAGCTACATCTGTCTGGCAAGACTGACCATACTTACTAGGTCAAATGCATTTTCTGGTCTTGGGATTTTCATAAGCTATGTTGACAATGATAATAATAATCTCTTTTGTCCCCGAAAGGTGTGTCTTCACAGTCTGTTCAAACAAGAAACAACACCTAACCATATAACAACACAAACATATCACATAGACAGATCATCAGTACCCCACTATACACAGAAGAACCCTCTTAGCGACGGGGGCGATTGTTTAGCAGATTGCTAAGTGCAGCAATGGCTGAGGGGACAAAACCCCTGCTAAACCCAACTTTGTGCCACGCCAAGGTTCTGTATCTTCGCCCTGATGGCATTAGGTCGAAGTGGCGATGCACTTGTTATTGAGAATGTGGGTGTGGAAGTCCGATGATCTTGGAAGCAATACTATAAGGGGGGAAAAGTACAATTATGCATGCTACGACAAGGCCCAGGAGGGAGGGACGAGACAGAAAGAGCATCTGCTTTTAATTTGCTATGGTTTTAAGCGCTTTCAAGAGCAATAGCATAGGGAGGACACATTGTTAAGCTCATAATCTTTTGTTGTGGCGGTGCAAACGTAAGCTGTGGTGTACCACCATAGCTAAGTCTCTGTATGGGAAACACTACAGTAAGTTGTGTACGTCTGGGAGTGTGTTCATGTGTACCAGTGAGATGTCCACTCATCATCTTGTCATGGGAGTTGAAGAGTTGTCTGAACTTCAACCTGGATGACTGAGGAACCGCCCAATCGGCAAGGGAAGGGGTCTGAGCACTGGAGGGCAAAGAGAATAACATGTTTCAACATTTCTAGCTGGCTTACTTGTGCTAAAGTTGGACATTTGTTAGCACTACTGTATCAAATTATGATTTCTTCTGTGTATCAGTGTGCATCCTGTTCACCGAGAAAATGTGTAAAAGCCGTTTCTGGTCATGTGACCTACCCGGCAGCATGGAAGGACGCGCCTTTCTTAAGTTTGGTACTGGAACGATTGAATGATGAAGACTTGTTGAGGGAGGAGCCTGGAAGAGACAGAGGGTGTTATGTTTTAGTTCCAGGCTACAGTATGTTGGACAAACTCACAAGGCTTTGAACACATACTGTTTTGTCAGTCCTTCGGAGGGGTCACATGACTCCTCCAAACAACGCACCTGTTTTATTGTTAAGGT
The DNA here is from genome assembly GCF_963921795.1 of Nannobrachium achirus. Classification (NCBI taxonomy): domain Eukaryota; kingdom Metazoa; phylum Chordata; class Actinopteri; order Myctophiformes; family Myctophidae; genus Nannobrachium; species Nannobrachium achirus. Next base: position 74,991,711 of record NC_137815.1, on the reverse strand, counting down.
GACCAAAGAAATCGCTAGAGAGAAGGGACTTTACATTAAAGGTATATTCAGTGATTGTATTTCATTCAAATAAAAATGTAAGTTTAAGTCATGGGTCTTCAATAGGGGGTCCGGGACCCCTAGGGGGTCATCAGAGATACTACAGGGGGTCCTCCAAATCTTTGAGTGATACAAACCTTTTTTATAATAACCACTTGAACACTACCGTCCATATTCTGAGAACTTTAGCATAGTTATTTATTTAAACTACAGACAGAATTAACCACTTTCACTTTCAACATTTATTCAAAAAAGATTTTCAAGCACACAATGCATCATGAGCTTGCGGTTGCGAGCTTGTAGATCGTCTATTTTCGCTACTTTTGTGTGACAAACTTGTACAATGAAGTAGGGCATTTGCAAATACAAGGTTTCTACCTGAAAGATTTGCCTGTAGTCAGGCAGAAATATTTTATCTCCATATTTTTATTATCTTATACTTGTACATAGTACAGTGTCACACAGGGCATACGAGCAGAGTGGAGTGCGAGCGTCGCGGGCAGTGGAGCGAGCCGTTTTTTAGTTGAGTGTGAGCGAGCGACTTTTGAAATGGGTCTGAGCCCCGACCTGCCTCCGCTCCGAGCCAATCCTGCTTGGGCCGCGCGCTGCATGTTTCCGACAAAACAGTGCAGAGTGCAGTCCGAGGCAGTGCGTTCATGTCGGCACCGCGGAGGAGAGGAGACAGAGAATGTCAAACGTATCTATATCATCCACACAAGTAGGCTATGTTTATAATAAATAGCCTACCTAGTCTCAGTTAAGTTATAGGCACCACCAGCCAGTCAAAGGATATGAATTGAAATGCAATTGAGACTGATTTGACTGAATGAAAAACACACGCCACAGTTGCCTCCCTCTCTCCGTTGTAGTGATTAATCAATAACCAACTGGATTTAATATTGCCCATCTTATCAAAACATACAATGCCTGTTACAAATGCCTGGCGTCTTTTGTAACATTGAAGGCTGGACAGCTCTCCATCAAAGCCGAGGCTCACGTTACCGCAGGCATTTGTGTTGGGAACACACTGGTAAAGGAGAAAGTGTTTCGGACATGGTATGGTAGCAAACTACTTTTTTTATTTGGGCTGCTGACTCTGATTGACGACCTTGAGCGGAGCGTGGAGCGAGCGATAAGAAAATCAATGTGAGCGACGGAGTGGCGGGGAATGGAGCGGCGCGGTGGCCGACCAGAGTGACGAGCGAGTTGGACAAGAGCCCTCTGGAGCGTGGAGCGGATTCTGTCACCGCTCCACTCCGCTCGTGTGCCCTGGCGTCACACAAAAGCATCAAACGTAGCAGATCCACAAGCTGGAACAGGGGTTTTGAGCTCACAGACAGGCTTGCAGGCATAGCGTACCTGAAGAATCACTTCTCTAGCCTTTCGCGTATGGTGCTGAGGTCAGTGACTTAGGCCACTACAGTGCAGTAGGTGTAGAATCACATCTCTAGCCTCTGGCATATGGTGCTGAGGTCAGTGACGTAGGCCACTACAGTGCAGTAGGTGTAGAATCACATCTCTAGCCTCTGGCATATGGTGCTGAGGTCAGTGACGTAGGCCACTACAGTGCAGTAGGTGAGGTAGGCTTGTAGGTCAACTGGGAAGGCAAATGGAGCCGCCACATCTGAGGAGAGGGTGGCAGGAGGGGGGGGATTGGGCAGAGAACATAAAAGGAAAGGTTAGTAAATGGGACAACTAAGCGGGTGAGACAGGGTTCAATTTAGGCATAAAAACAGAGGCTGTAATCGATGAAAGTTTTAAAGTGAAAACAGTAGTATAAGACAACATTCATGTATAGGAACAGCTTTGAAGAAGCCGGACAAGACATGTGACTACATGTGACTGTATGACAGGGAAAAAAGCAATGACCTATGACCTTTAGGTCACTGGTTGTCAAACATTGTCAAGGAGGACCCCCACATTAATATGTATTTCACTGTGAACGCCCATCCTGAAACTCTGCAGATTTAGTCTGGCCCACTGGTTGTGATTGGATATCCCTGCCCCGTTACACTTTTACTGCCAGGGGTTTTGTCTTCACAGGCTGTTTCCATCCTAGCTTAGATGACGTGGCAAAGGCTGATGATCTCATAATGTGTGTGTGTGTGTGTGTGTGTGTGTGTGTGCGTGCGTGCGTGCGTGCGTGTTTGCGTGCTTGAGTGCATGCATGTGTATGAGTGTGAGAGCATGCACTATCCAGCTTACAGGACCAAAAATAGTCCTCAACAAGTCATTACTTTGTGTAAAATGAGGACATCGCACCTCCGTTCTCTGGGGTTAAGTTTGGTCACATAACATAAACAGTGAAAGTTCTGCTTATCCACCTGTTTCCGCGGGAGTTTACTGGAGATTATTTGGACCTGTTTGCACCACACTTCCGGCTTAACAGCAGACATACAAGCTCACGTCACGTCGCAGATGCAGCCTGTTGTGAGCTTGTAAATCACACTCGGCTGCAGCGACGGAAGCTCGGTACAGCGTCTGCGCAATGCACTATGGGGCGTTGGAAACTCGTGGATAGGTTTATGAGTTACGGAATGAATGAATGCAGCCAGGGAACGTTTTAGTTAAGGGCCGAAGACACCATACCGAGCGTGCAGAGCTGGTCGATGGCTTTGCTTATGCGTTCGCACTCTTCAGAGCGCGAGCAGGAACCCCACTCTCCTTCCATGGGGACGTAGAGCAACTCCCTCTGCTCCTCTTCTGTCAACGGAACACTCAGACCCAACTCATCTGGGAACGATGCTGCAGTCAGAGAAAGAAAGAGAGGAGGGGGTATTTACAGAGGGGAAAATAAAAGCGTAAAGATGAGTGGAATGTGTGTGTGTGTGTGTGTGTGTGTGTGTGTGTGTGTGTGTGAGAGAAACACACCCGCACACTGCCACTTACACGTTCCAGAGATACATTTATTAAAAAAGTGTTATTGTAGGAGCTAAAATGGATGTGAATCGTGGTAATTGTGGAATGCTGTTCATGGTTGTAGTTTGTTTGTGTACTGTATATCCGTTGTCATGCTGCTACGAAATGCCACGCCCCAGAGGGTCTTTATTATAACATCTAACTATTAATTTAGCGAATGCCTGTCTGACCATCTGCATAATGACATCGAAACTGGGACGAAACTGACAGTTTCGCCCCCATGGTAACCGTCTGTCTGCATGCTACTCTGACGTCATAGTACTGACATCACAGTACACGGAACACCATGTATGGGCATAAAGATCTGACCAACGGACACTCCAACATTACTTCTGAGACTCCTATATTCAATCCCTCAGATACTGTGCACACCCCTGTACACAGGACTAGTAATAGGTAATGGACTACCAGTGGGTAAAATTTGTCAATCACTAAATATCACTAGTTGTGAAAGCCATAAAGAGTGTGTGTGTGTGTGTGTGTGTGTGTGTGTGTGTGTGTGTGTGTGTGTGTGTGTGTGTGTGTGTGTGTGTGTGACAACAAAATCATCAGAGAAATCTTTTCTTTTGTTCGATAGCCTACATTTTCGGGGAGTTTCATAGACCTTTAAAGGAAGACTTCACCTATTTTATAATTTGAGTTCATTATGAGATGCCATCATTTCTGTCTACTCGTACGGGTGTCTCAGAGGGGACTGTGGCGATTATGATATTCCAAACTTCCTGGAAAGTGAAGTTAGCATGGTGAAATAGAAGCCATCTTGTAAGGAAATGGCCTAACCTGCCTACTGATGATGTCATTGGTAGGCAGGTTTCTATACTGCCCCGCAGCCTACCGTCCTATAATGAGCATTAGTGAGGACCTAAGTGTTCTTGAACGTTCTTGAATATTGACCTCAACATAATTAAACCTTGTTCAACTTCTTCAGTGACCAGTGGAAACCTGTTCTGTCAAATAGCAGATATACAAGCTCGCAGCGCTGCGAGCTTGTATATCTGCTATTTTTTAATAGTTAAAGCATAGAATGATGGTTAAAGTGGTTCAGATCTAAAGTAACACAGATTTGCATTTAGGTCTAAAGTGTGTGTGTGTGTGTGTGTGTGTGTGTGTGTGTGTGTGTGTGTGTGTGTGTGTGTGTGTGTGTGTGTGTGTTCAGGTTGTGTTACTGCAGCAGTAGTGGTGTTACCTTGAACTACTGTGGTCATCTGGCCAGGGCTCCTTCTCCACCGCATCGCCCTACCGATACAACAACAAAACTTTCTGTTACTAAATATTCTACTTTTAAAATAAGTGGCTCACACAGCCCCATTCAGAGGTTATCCCAGATTTTAAAAACAGGAAGTTAATGCTCTGTGTTTGCTGAATTGGATATGCTGGGTGGCTGACCGTATCGACTCAGAAGACGGAACTCACAGGACACAAACGAATGCCCAACGTTATTTTGATCATTTACATTTTCTACTTGTACACCAACTTTGAATCATTTGTGATTCGTTACTCTTTCCACTGTGTGGGGCTGTTTTAAGCCAGTGCTTCTCAACCTTTTCAGGCTGCGACCCCCAAAATAATCATATTTTAAGTGGGGACCCCCCCACAATACGATCACTAAGAGTTGAGCATTACATCTTGTATAACACAGTTCTATTGTGAAAATAAACAGGGTTAGGGTTAGGGTTATACTCGGATTACATTTACTCAGAATACTTTTTCCATTGAGCTACCAACAAGTAGGTCGGGAGTGGCTTATTGTCGGTATCAGCCGGTAACACGCGGGAGTCTGTCCCCGTTACAATGCGCTAGACCCCTGGGAGATGGACTGTTGAGGTGGAGTGCCACACCTACCATCAGCTCCCAGTACTTACGCACAGCTTGCTAAGCCGTGCTACTCATACGCTGAGTTGGCGGTGCCCGGAATCGAACCCATGACCTTGTGGTCTACCGACTGAGCTACCCGGGCACAGAGCTATCAAAACCGCTAAAATGGCAGGTTTCCATGGCACCTGCCGATTAAATCTTGATTTATCCTGGGCAGCCGATGTGTTAATGTGCAACATTGTTTTCTCACTCAACAGTAAACAAACAAACATAAGGTTTAAGTGTAAATAGCAGAACTACTGGATCAAACTGTGAGAATGTAGTTCTGCTATTTTCACAATTTCTTCTAATATTTGGCAATTTGACCAATTTTAGAGGTAAGTCCTTAGATTGTCACTTTAGAAATGTGCAGATAACCTCTATACACTTAAACTTTATGTTGGTTTGTTTACTGTTGAGAAAGAAAACAATGTTGCACTTGCACATTAAGCTAAATATCTGATGACCCCCCAAAATAATTTGGGGAGCCCCCTGGGGGTCCCGTCTCACAGGTTGAGAACCACAGTTTTAAGCCAAACACTTTCTAACACTTATTTTTGTTTGCACTTCTGTATGGGAAACACTACAGTAAGTTGTGTACGTCTGGGAGTGCGTTCATGTGTACCAGTGAGATGTCCACTCATCATCTTGTCATGGGAGTTGAAGAGTTGTCTGAACTTCAACCTGGATGACTGAGGAACCGCCCAAGGGGAGGGGTCTGAGCACTGGAGGGCAAAGAGAATAACATGTTTCAACATTTCTAGCTGGCTTACTTGTGCTAAAGTTGGACATTTGTTACTCAAAAGCCAACATTGGCTGACTAGCACTACTGTATCAAATTATGATTTCTTCTGTGTATCAGTGTGCATCCTGTTCACCGAGAAAATGTGTAAAAGCCGTTTCTGGTTATGTGACCTACCCGGCAGCATGGAAGGACGCGCCTTTCGTAAGTTTGGTACTGGAACGATTGAATGATGAAGACTTGTTGAGGGAGGAGCCTGGAAGAGACAGAGGGTGTTATGTTTTAGTTCCAGGCTACAGTATGTTGGACAAACTCACAAGGCTTTGAACACATACTGTTTTGTCAGTCCTTCGGAGGGGTCACATGACTCCTCCAAACAACGCACCTGTTTTATTGTTAAGGTGACCAAAGAAATCGCTAGAGAGAAGGGACTTTACATTAAAGGTATATTCAGTGATTGTATTTCATTCAAATAAAAATGTAAGTTTAAGTCATGGGTCTTCAATAGGGGGTCCGGGACCCCTAGGGGGTCATCAGAGATACTACAGGGGGTCCTCCAAATCTTTGAGTGATACAAACTTTTTTTATAATAACCACTTGAACACTACCGTCCATATTCTGAGAACTTTAGCATAGTTATTTATTTAAACCACAGACAGAATTAACCACTTTCACTTTCAACATTTATTCAAAAAAGATTTTCAAGCACACAATGCATCATGAGCTTGCGGTTGCAAGCTTGTAGATTGTCTATTTTCGCTACTTTTGTGTGACAAACTTGTACAATGAAGTAGGGCATTTGCAAATACAAGGTTTCAAGCCGAAAGATTTGCCTGTAGTCAGGCAGAAATCTTTTATCTCCATATTTTTATTATCTTATACTTGTACAAAGTACAGTGTCACACAGGGCATACGAGCAGAGTGGAGTGCGAGCGTCGCGGGCAGCGGAGCGAGCCGTTTTTTAGTTGAGTGTGAGCGCGCGACTTTTGAAATGGGTCTGAGCGCCGACCTGCCTCCGCTCCGAGCCGTCCTGTTTGGGCCGCGCGCCGCATGTTTCCAACAAAACAGTGCAGAGTGCAGTCCGTGGCAGTGCATTCATGTCGGCACCGCGGAGAGGAGAGGAGACAGAGAATGTCAAACGTATCTATATCATCCACACAAGTAGGCTATGTTTATAATAAATAGCCTACCTAGTGTCAGTTAAGTTATAGGCACCACCAGCCAGTCAAAGGATATGATTTGAAATGCAATTGAGACTGATTTGACTGAATGAAAAACACACGCCACAGTCGCCTCCCCCTCTCCGTTGTAGTGATTAATCAATAACCAACTGGATTTAATATTGCCCATCATATCAAAACATACAATGCCTGTTACAAATGCCTGGCGTCTTTTGTAACATTGAAGGCTGGACAGCTCTCCATCAAAGCCGAGGCTCACGTTACCGCAGGCATTTGTGTTGGGAACACACTGGTAAAGGAGAAAGTGTTTCGGACATGGTATGGTAGCAAACTACTTTTTTTATTTGGGCTGCTGACTCTGATTGACGACCTTGAGCGGAGCGTGGAGCGAGCGATACGAAAATGAATGTGAGCGACGGAGTGGCGGGGAGTGGAGCGGCGCGGTGGCCGACCAGAGTGACGAGCGAGTTGGACAAGGGCCCTCTGGAGCGCGGAGCGGATTCTGTCACCGCTCCACTCCGCTCATGTGCCCTGGCGTCACACAAAAGCATCAAACGTAGCAGATCCACAAGCTGGAACAGGGGTTTTGAGCTCACAGACAGGCTTGCAGGCATAGCGTACCTGAAGAATCACTTCTCTAGCCTTTGGCGTATGGTGCTGAGGTCAGTGACGTAGGCCACTACAGTGCAGTAGGTGTAGAATCACTTCTCTAGCCTCTGGCATATGGTGCTGAGGTCAGTGACGTAGGCCACTACAGTGCAGTAGGTGTAGAATCACTTCTCTAGCCTCTGGCATATGGTGCTGAGGTCAGTGACGTAGGCCACTACAGTGCAGTAGGTGAGGTAGGCTTGTAGGTCAACTGGGTCAACATGAGACTGTATGACAGGGACAAAGGCAATGACCTACTACCTTTAGGTCACTGGTGTGCGTGTGTGTGTGTGTGTGTGTGTGTGTGTGTGTGTGTGTGTGTGTGTGTGTGTGTGTGTGTGTGTGCGTGCGTGCGTGCGTGCGTGCGTGCGTGCGTGTGTGTGTGTGTGTTTGCGTGCTTGAGTGCATGCATGTGTATGAGTGTGAGAGCATGCACTATCCAGCTTACAGGACCAAAAATAGTCCTCAACAAGTCATTACTTTGTGTAAAATGAGGACATCGCGCCTCCATTCTCTGGGGTTAAGTTTGGTCACATAACATAAACAGTGAAAGTTCTGCTTATCCATCTGTTTCCGCGGGAGTTTACTGGAGATTATTTGGACCTGTTTGCACCACACTTCCGGCTTAACAGCAGACATACAAGCTCACGTCGCGTCGCAGATGCAGCCTGTTGTGAGCTTGTAAATCACACTCGGCTGCGGCGACGGAAGCTCGGTACAGCGTCTGCGCAATGCACTATGGGGCGTTGGAAACTCGTGGATAGGTTTATGAGTTACGGAATGAATGAATGCAGCCAGGGAACGTTTTAGTTAAGGGCCGAAGACACCATACCGAGCGTGCAGAGCTGGTCGATGGCTTTGATGATGCGTTCGCACTCTTCAGAGCGCAAGCAGGAACCCCACTCTCCTTCCATGGAGACGTAGAGCAACTCCCTCTGCTCCTCTTCTGTCAACGGAACACTCAGACCCAACTCATCTGGGAACGATGCTGCAGTCAGAGAAAGAAAGAGAGGAGGGGGTATTTACAGAGGGGAAAATAAAAGCGTAAAGATGAGTGGAATGTGTGTGTGTGTGTGTGTGTGTGTGTGTGTGTGTGTGTGTGTGTGTGTGTGAGAAACACACCCGCACACTGCCACTTACACGTTCCAGAGATACATTTATTAAAAAAGTGTTATTGTAGGAGCTAAAATGGATGTGAATCGTGGTAATTGTGGAATGCTGTTCATGGTTGTAGTTTGTTTGTGTACTGTATATCCGTTGTCATGCTGCTACGAAATGCCACGCCCCAGAGGGTCTTTATTATAACATCTAACTATTAATTTAGTGAATGCCTGTCTGACCATCTGCATAATGACATCGAAACTGGGAGGAAACTGACAGTTTCGCCCCCATGGTAACCGTCTGTCTGCATGCTACTCTGACGTCATAGTACTGACATCACAGGACACGGAACACCATGTATGGGCATAAAGATCTGACCAACGGACACTCCAACATTACTTCTGAGACTCCTAGATTCAATCCCTCAGATACTGTGCACACCCCTGTACACAGGACTAATAATAGGTAATGGACTACCAGTGGGTAAAATTTGTCAATCACTAAATATCACTAGTTGTGAAAGCCATAAAGAGTGTGTGTGTGTGTGTGTGTGTGTGTGTGTGTGTGTGTGTGTGTGTGTGTGTGTGTGTGTGTGTGTGACAACAAAATCATCAGAGAAATCTTTTCTTTTGTTCGATAGCCTACATTTTCGGGGAGTTTCATAGACCTTTAAAGGAAGACTTCACCTATTTTATAATTTGAGTTCATTATGAGATGCCATCATTTCTGTCTACTCGTACGGGTGTCTCAGAGGGGACTGTGGCGATTATGATATTCCAAACTTCCTGGAAAGTGAAGTTAGCATGGTGAAATAGAAGCCATCTTGTAAGGAAATGGCCTAACCTGCCTACTGATGATGTCATTGGTAGGCAGGTTTCTATACTGCCCCGCAGCCTACCTCTGAGACACAGAGCGAGTAGACAGTGGTACCGTCCTATAATGAGCATTAGTGAGGACCTAAGTGTTCTTGAACGTTCTTGAATATTGACCTCAACATAATTAAACCTTGTTCAACTTCTTCAGTGACCAGTGGAAACCTGTTCTGTCAAATAGCAGATATACAAGCTCGCAGCGCTGCAAGCTTGTATATCTGCTATTTTTGGAGCGGTGAAAGCGCTCCCAATAGACAGGTATGTCTGTGGGTGGGTGGGTGGCTGGCTATGTGGGTGGGTGGCTGGCTATGTCTGTAGCCTGGCAATACCTTGAGTGGCCACACACAACACACAAGTTAAAGGAGGGGCGCTGTTGTGCAGGCACACACACACACACACACACATACACACACACACGCACGCACGCACGCACGCACGCACGCACGCATGCACACACGCACACAGTATAGCTGCTCAGATTCACCGCTCCACTTCGAACCGAGGTTTGATTTTTTAATAGTTAAAGCATAGAATGATGGTTAAAGTGGTTCAGATCTAAAGTAACACAGATTTGCATTTAGGTCTAAAGTGTGTGTGTGTGTGTGTGTGTGTGTGTGTGTGTGTGTGTGTGTGTGTGTGTGTGTGTGTGTGTGTGTGTGTGTGTGTGTGTGTGTGTGTTCAGGTTGTGTTACTGCAGCAGTAGTGGTGTTACCTTGAACTACTGTGGTCATCTGGCCAGGGCTCCTTCTCCACCGCATCGCCCTACCGATACAACAACAAAACTTTCTGTTACTAAATATTCTACTTTTAAAATAAGTGGCTCACACAGCCCCATTCAGAGGTTATCCCAGATTTTAAAAACAGGAAGTTAATGCTCTGTGTTTGCTGAATTGGATATGCTGGGTGGCTGACCGTATCGACTCAGAAGACGGAACTCACAGGACACAAACGAATGCCCAACGTTATTTTGATCATTTACATTTTCTACTTGTACACCAACTTTGAATCATTTGTGATTCGTTACTCTTTCCACTGTGTGGGGCTGTTTTAAGCCAGTGCTTCTCAACCTTTTCAGGCTGCGACCCCCAAAATAATCATATTTTAAGTGGGGACCACCCCACAATACGATCACTAAGAGTTGAGCATTACATCTTGTATAACACAGTTCTATTGTGAAAATAAACAGGGTTAGGGTTAGGGTTATACTCGGATTACATTTACTCAGAATACTTTTTCCATTGAGCTACCAACAAGTAGGTCGGGAGTGGCTTATTGTCGGTATCAGCCGGTAACACGCGGGAGTCTGTCCCCGTTACAATGCGCTAGACCCCTGGGAGATGGACTGCTGAGGTGGAGTGCCACACCTACCATCAGCTCCCAGTACTTGCCGCACAGCTTGCTAAGCCGTGCTACTCATACGCTGAGTTGGCGGTGCCCGGAATCGAACCCATGACCTTGTGGTCTACCGACTGAGCTACCCGGGCACAGAGCTATCAAAACCGCTAAAATGGCAGGTTTCCATGGCACCTGCCGATTAAATCTTGATTTAACCTGGGCAGCCGATGTGTTAATGTGCAACATTGTTTTCTCACTCAACAGTAAACAAACAAACATAAGGTTTAAGTGTAAATAGCAGAACTACTGGATCAAACTGTGAGAATGTAGTTCTGCTATTTTCACAATTTCTTCTAATATTTGGCAATTTGACCAGTTTTAGAGGTAAGTCCTTAGATTGTCACTTTAGAAATGTGCAGATAACCTCTATACACTTAAACTTTATGTTGGTTTGTTTACTGTTGAGAAAGAAAACAATGTTGCACTTGCACATTAAGCTAAATATCTGATGACCCCCCAAAATAATTTGGGGAGCCCCCTGGGGGTCCCGTCTCACAGGTTGAGAACCACAGTTTTAAGCCAAACACTTTCTAACACTTATTTTTGTTTGCACTTCTGTATGGGAAACACTACAGTAAGTTGTGTACGTCTGGGAGTGCGTTCATGTGTACCAGTGAGATGTCCACTCATCATCTTGTCATGGGAGTTGAAGAGTTGTCTGAACTTCAACCTGGATGACTGAGGAACCGCCCAAGGGGAGGGGTCTGAGCACTGGAGGGCAAAGAGAATAACATGTTTCAACATTTCTAGCTGGCTTACTTGTGCTAAAGTTGGACATTTGTTACTCAAAAGCCAACATTGGCTGACTAGCACTACTGTATCAAATTATGATTTCTTCTGTGTATCAGTGTGCATCCTGTTCACCGAGAAAATGTGTAAAAGCCGTTTCTGGTTATGTGACCTACCCGGCAGCATGGAAGGACGCGCCTTTCGTAAGTTTGGTACTGGAACGATTGAATGATGAAGACTTGTTGAGGGAGGAGCCTGGAAGAGACAGAGGGTGTTATGTTTTAGTTCCAGGCTACAGTATGTTGGACAAACTCACAAGGCTTTGAACACATACTGTTTTGTCAGTCCTTCGGAGGGGTCACATGACTCCTCCAAACAACGCACCTGTTTTATTGTTAAGGTGACCAAAGAAATCGCTAGAGAGAAGGGACTTTACATTAAAGGTATATTCAGTGATTGTATTTCATTCAAATAAAAATGTAAGTTTAAGTCATGGGTCTTCAATAGGGGGTCCGGGACCCCTAGGGGGTCATCAGAGATACTACAGGGGGTCCTCCAAATCTTTGAGTGATACAAACTTTTTTTATAATAACCACTTGAACACTACCGTCCATATTCTGAGAACTTTAGCATAGTTATTTATTTAAACCACAGACAGAATTAACCACTTTCACTTTCAACATTTATTCAAAAAAGATTTTCAAGCACACAATGCATCATGAGCTTGCGGTTGCAAGCTTGTAGATTGTCTATTTTCGCTACTTTTGTGTGACAAACTTGTACAATGAAGTAGGGCATTTGCAAATACAAGGTTTCAAGCCGAAAGATTTGCCTGTAGTCAGGCAGAAATCTTTTATCTCCATATTTTTATTATCTTATACTTGTACAAAGTACAGTGTCACACAGGGCATACGAGCAGAGTGGAGTGCGAGCGTCGCGGGCAGCGGAGCGAGCCGTTTTTTAGTTGAGTGTGAGCGCGCGACTTTTGAAATGGGTCTGAGCGCCGACCTGCCTCCGCTCCGAGCCGTCCTGTTTGGGCCGCGCGCCGCATGTTTCCAACAAAACAGTGCAGAGTGCAGTCCGTGGCAGTGCATTCATGTCGGCACCGCGGAGAGGAGAGGAGACAGAGAATGTCAAACGTATCTATATCATCCACACAAGTAGGCTATGTTTATAATAAATAGCCTACCTAGTGTCAGTTAAGTTATAGGCACCACCAGCCAGTCAAAGGATATGATTTGAAATGCAATTGAGACTGATTTGACTGAATGAAAAACACACGCCACAGTCGCCTCCCCCTCTCCGTTGTAGTGATTAATCAATAACCAACTGGATTTAATATTGCCCATCATATCAAAACATACAATGCCTGTTACAAATGCCTGGCGTCTTTTGTAACATTGAAGGCTGGACAGCTCTCCATCAAAGCCGAGGCTCACGTTACCGCAGGCATTTGTGTTGGGAACACACTGGTAAAGGAGAAAGTGTTTCGGACATGGTATGGTAGCAAACTACTTTTTTTATTTGGGCTGCTGACTCTGATTGACGACCTTGAGCGGAGCGTGGAGCGAGCGATACGAAAATGAATGTGAGCGACGGAGTGGCGGGGAGTGGAGCGGCGCGGTGGCCGACCAGAGTGACGAGCGAGTTGGACAAGGGCCCTCTGGAGCGCGGAGCGGATTCTGTCACCGCTCCACTCCGCTCATGTGCCCTGGCGTCACACAAAAGCATCAAACGTAGCAGATCCACAAGCTGGAACAGGGGTTTTGAGCTCACAGACAGGCTTGCAGGCATAGCGTACCTGAAGAATCACTTCTCTAGCCTTTGGCGTATGGTGCTGAGGTCAGTGACGTAGGCCACTACAGTGCAGTAGGTGTAGAATCACTTCTCTAGCCTCTGGCATATGGTGCTGAGGTCAGTGACGTAGGCCACTACAGTGCAGTAGGTGTAGAATCACTTCTCTAGCCTCTGGCATATGGTGCTGAGGTCAGTGACGTAGGCCACTACAGTGCAGTAGGTGAGGTAGGCTTGTAGGTCAACTGGGAAGGCAAATGGAGCCGCCACATCTGAGGAGAGGGTGGCAGGAGGGGGGGGATTGGGCATAGAACAGAAAAGGAAAGGTTAGTAAATGGGACAACTAAGCGGGTGAGACAGGGTTCAATTTAGGCATAAATACAGAGGCTGTAATCGATGAAAGTTTGAAATTAGGTCATAGTTGACCAACATTTGAAAGTGAAAACAGTAGTATAAGACAACATTCATGGATAGGAACAGCTTTGAAGAAGCCGGACAAGACATGAGACTGTATGACAGGGACAAAGGCAATGACCTATGACCTTTAGGTCACTGGTGTGTGTGTGTGTGTGTGTGTGTGTGTGTGTGTGCGCGTGCGTGCGTGCGTGCGTGCGTGCGTGCGTGCGTGCGCGCGCGTGTGTGCGTGCTTGAGTGCATGCATATGTATGAGTGTGAGAGCATGCACTAGCCAGCTTACAGGACCAAAAATAGTCCTCAACAAGTCATTACTTTGTGTAAAATGAGGACATCGCGCCTCCGTTCTCTGGGGTTAAGTTTGGTCACATAACATAAACAGTGAAAGTTCTGCTTATCCATCTGTTTCCGCGGGAGTTTACTGGAGATTATTTGGACCTGTTTGCACCACACTTCCGGCTTAACAGCAGACATACAAGCTCACGTCGCGTCGCAGATGCAGCCTGTTGTGAGCTTGTAAATCACACTCAGCTGCGGCGACGGAAGCTCGGTACAGCGTCTGCGCAATGCACTATGGGGCGTTGGAAACTCGTGGATAGGTTTATGAGTTACGGAATGAATGAATGCAGCCAGGGAACGTTTTAGTTAAGGGCCGAAGACACCATACAGAGCGTGCAGAGCTGGTCGATGGCTTTGATGATGTGTTCGCACTCTTCAGAGCGCGAGCAGGAACCCCACTCTCCTTCCATGGGGACGTAGAGCAACTCCCTCTGCTCCTCTTCTGTCAACGGAACACTCAGACCCAACTCATCTGGGAACGATGCTGCAGTCAGAGAAAGAAAGAGAGGAGGGGGTATTTACAGAGGGGAAAATAAAAGCGTAAAGATGAGTGGAATGTGTGTATATTGGGTTAGGGTGTGTGTGTGTGTGTGTGTGTGTGTGTGTGTGTGTGTGTGTGTGTGTGTGTGTGTGTGTGTGAGAAACACACCCGCACACTGCCACTTACACGTTCCAGAGATACATTTATTAAAAAAGTGTTATTGTAGGAGCTAAAATGGATGTGAATCGTGGTAATTGTGGAATGCTGTTCATGGTTATAGTTTGTTTGTGTACTGTATATCCGTTGTCATGCTGCTACGAAATGCCACGCCCCAGAGGGTCTTTATTATAACATCTAACTATTAATTTAGCGAATGCCTGTCTGACCATCTGCATAATGACATCGAAACTGTTTCGCCCCCATGGTAACCGTCTGTCTGCATGCTACTCTGACGTCATAGTACTGACATCACAGGACACGGAACACCATGTATGGGCATAAAGATCTGACCAACGGACACTCCAACATTACTTCTGAGACTCCTAGATTCAATCCCTCAGATACTGTGCACACCCCTGTACACAGGACTAGTAATAGGTAATGGACTACCAGTGGGTAAAATTTGTCAATCACTAAATATCACTAGTTGTGAAAGCCATAAAGAGTGTGTGTGTGTGTGTGTGTGTGTGTGTGTGTGTGTGTGTGTGTGTGTGTGTGTGTGTGTGTGTGTGTGTGTGTGTGTGTGTGTGTGTGTGTGTGTGAATGAATGAATGAATGAATGAATGAATGAATGAATGAATGAATGAATGAATGAATTTTTATTTTCGTGTCATGTCTTTACAGACCCATCCCTTACGGGATTACTAGACACCAAAAAAAGAATAAACAATACCACATTCCACACTGTCACAACAATACAAAGAAAAGAAAAGAAAAGAAAAGAAAAGAAAAGAAAAGAAAAGAAAATGCCAAAACAAAATAAATACACCTTAAACATATGTTGTCTTTGTCCGTTTGTCCCATGCTTTCTCTAAATATTCTGCCAGTGCAAATATCTTGTGTTCAAAAATCCAGTGAAGCCTCTCTGCGTCACTTAACCATATCAAATCCGAGTTTCCACACTTATTAAACAGTCTTTGACGTAATTCATGATACAAGGGGCAGTAGAACATAAAGTGGAACTCATTCTCAATATCATTTATGTCACAATAAATACAAACCCTCTCTTCCTCCACTACCCCTCTATATCTACCAGTTTCAAGGTGCAGGGGCAAGATCCCAGAACGGAGTTGGGCACATAAAGACCTTTGTCTTTTGGATAATGGGGCACAGACATACTTTTCACAGGCATAACTGCTTTTCATCATAACAAACGTTCTCAATTTTGGCTTGTGCAATATATCCTGTGACCATTTGTTCCGATATATACTAATAAGTGAGGGTTAGGGTAGAGATATTTACAATACTGTTATTTTGGAAACTACCGGTTAACCCCGTTCTTATAAGTATCTCCTCCACCGTACTTGCCCATGCACCTTTTATTGATATATCCCAAATAAATATTTGCTTGGCAACTCGATTCTCTGGCATTCTGATTAATCTATTCCACAGTGCCACCATGCTGCCCTTCCACCTTACTTCACACGGTTCCAATCCCATATCTCCTGTTATCCCCATACACCTGCCATATAATCCATGACAGGGCAAACACACGTGTGAAATAGTTTGGAGTAAGCTGCGTATCCTAGATCACCCAGCTGTTTAGTTTTTGCTATTATGCCACCCAGAGCCCTACCAGCAGATCCTGCCAGCACCGATGTACCGTATTCAAAATCTAAATGCTCATCCAGATTAAGACCTAGATATTTGTAGTTTTCAACGTACTGTAAAAGTAAGTGTGTGTGTGTGTGTGTGTGTGTGTGTGTGTGTGTGTGTGTGTGTGTGTGTGTGTGTGTGTGTGTGTGTGTGACAACAAAATCATCAGAGAAATCTTTTCTTTTGTTCGATAGCCTACATTTTCGGGGAGTTTCATAGACCTTAAAAGGAAGACTTCACCTATTTTATAATTTGAGTTATGCTCATTATGAGATGCCATCATTTCTGTCTACTCGTACGGGTGTCTCAGAGGGGACTGTGGCGATTATGATATTCCAAACTTCCTGGAAAGTGAAGTTAGCATGGTGAAATAGAAGCCATCTTGTAAGGAAATGGCCTAACCTGCCTACTGATGATGTCATTGGTAGGCAGGTTTCTATACTGCCCCGCAGCCTACCTCTGAGACACAGAGCGAGTAGACAGTGGTACCGTCCTATAATGAGCATTAGTGAGGACCTAAGTGTTCTTGAACGTTCTTGAATATTGACCTCAACATAATTAAACCTTGTTCAACTTCTTCAGTGACCAGTGGAAACCTGTTCTGTCAAATAGCAGATATACAAGCTTGCAGCGCTGCGAGCTTGTATATCTGCTATTTTTTAATAGTTAAAGCATAGAATGATGGTTAAAGTGGTTCAGATCTAAAGTAACACAGATTTGCATTTAGGTCTAAAGTGTGTGTGTGTGTGTGTGTGTGTGTGTGTGTGTGTGTGTGTGTGTGTGTGTGTGTGTGTGTGTGTGTGTTCATTTTGTGTTACTGCAGCAGTAGTGGTGTTACCTTGAACTACTGTGGTCATCTGGCCAGGGCTCCTTCTCCACCGCATCGCCCTACCGATACAACAACAACAAAACTTTCTGTTACTAAATATTCTACTTTTAAAATAAGTGGCTCACACAGCCCCATTCAGAGGTTATCCCAGATTTTAAAAACAGGAAGTTAATGCTCTGTGTTTGCTGAATTGGATATGCTGGGTGGCTGACCGTATCGACTCAGAAGACGGAACTCACAGGACACAAACGAATGCCCAACGTTATTTTGATCATTTACATTTTCTACTTGTACACCAACTTTGAATCATTTGTGATTCGTTACTCTTTCCACTGTGTGGGGCTGTTTTAAGCCAGTGCTTCTCAACCTTTTCAGGCTGCGACCCCCAAAATAATCATATTTTAAGTGGGGACCCCCCCACAATACGATCACTAAGAGTTGAGCATTAAATCTTGTATAACACAGTTCTATTGTGAAAATAAACAGGACATACTCGGATTACATTTACTCAGAATACTTTTTCCATTGAGCTACCAACAAGTAGGTCGGGAGTGGCTTATTGTCGGTATCAGCCGGTAACACGCGGGAGTCTGTCCCCGTTACAATGCGCTAGACCCCTGGGAGATGGACTGCTGATGTGGAGTGCCACACCTACCATCAGCTCCCAGTACTTGCCGCACAGCTTGCTAAGCCGTGCTACTCATACGCTGAGTTGGCGGTGCCCGGAATCGAACCCATGACCTTGTGGTCTACCGACTGAGCTACCCGGGCACAGAGCTATCAAAACCGCTAAAATGGCAGGTTTCCATGGCACCTGCCGATTAAATCTTGATTTATCCTGGGCAGCCGATGTGTTAATGTGCAACATTGTTTTCTCACTCAACAGTAAACAAACAAACATAAGGTTTAAGTGTAAATAGCAGAACTACTGGATCAAACTGTGAGAATGTAGTTCTGCTATTTTCACAATTTCTTCTAATATTTGGCAATTTGACCAATTTTAGAGGTAAGTCCTTAGATTGTCACTTTAGAAATGTGCAGATAACCTCTATACACTTAAACTTTATGTTGGTTTGTTTACTGTTGAGAAAGAAAACAATGTTGCACTTGCACATTAAGCTAAATATCTGATGACCCCCCAAAATAATTTGGGGAGCCCCCTGGGGGTCCCGTCTCACAGGTTGAGAACCACAGTTTTAAGCCAAACACTTTCTAACACTTATTTTTGTTTGCACTTAGCTGTTGGCTTCTTATTTCCGTGCAGACAGCCATTCTCGAGCACGTGGAGATGCAGTCACTTGCATTAAAAAAATGAAACTTTTCCCATCTTGGTGAGATGTGATCCTACGTACACTTACAGTAGAGGCTGTGTCCACCAGGTTTTTCTCTCCCTGAGCACAGCTTATGTTTTTAATAGTTTACAATGGCAGCGTGATGAGGCACTGAGCGTCTACTCTTTCACGTGTGAAGTTGCGGAGAATTGAAATATTTTCAACGTGGGCGTTTGGAAGCTTTTTAAGGCACATGATTGTGTTCTTAGCTGCAGGGTTCCCACACATTTTTACCAATTCATTTCCAAAACCTTTCCAGAATATTTAACCCAATTTCCAGGACTATATAACAATAATTCAACTCAATAACAGGTTGCTTACTCCTATGCGCAATGCCCAAAGACAGGTAGTGTATGCCAGTGGTTCTCAACCTTTTCAGGCCGTGACCCCCGAAATAATCATGTTTTAACTGGGGACCCGGCACCCTGACGAGCACTAAGAGTTGAGGAATTTTGTATAACACGGTTCTATTGTGAAAATAGCAGATCTACATGCTCACAATGCCTCACGTTGCGAGGCGTTGTGAACATGTAAATTGGCTATTTTCACAATTTCTGCCTCTATACTATATTTGACAATTTGGCCCATGTTTAATTTTTCATTTTAGAGGTATTAACAAAATCAATAACCAAAGACAATGCATAGCTATTTTTCCCAGGACCTTCCAGGACCCTTGATAAATTCCAAAACCTTTCCAGAACTGGAACAATATTTTTCTAATTTCAAAATATTTCCAGGAATTTGGGGGAACCCTGGCATTCAGAATAACCCACATTCCCCAACAAAACAAAAGGTCAGAATCAATCTTCTTCCTCCTCCTTGCCTCCACCCATGGTGACGGTGTAGCCCTCCGCTGGGTGACGACAGTGAGAGTGCTGACCTGAGAGGCGTGCTGCTGGCTGCAGCTGCAGTGTGCTTCTTCTGAGCAGCTCTGTGCTCTTCATTCAGTGCGACGGACACAGGTAGGGCCTTCCACAGCTGTCGTCGTCGGGGTAAGGGTCAACCTAAAGGGAGACACACATCCATCAATTGATTGAAATACTTTAGCAGTAGGGTGGGACGATAATCATTATTATTGTTTATCGTGATAAACACTCACAATAATCGTTAGGCAGAGATTTAAATGTAATGTTAAATTATCCTCCGTCTTGCACTGGGATCAATTTACCTTTAAAAGGGACCTGTAAATAATGTGCTTGATACAGTCTTTTTTTCACTCATCTCTGCCAAAGAACTGACGATCTACAAGCTCACAACATGTCGCAAAAATATCTGTTGTTTTTTGGCAATTGTTCCACCACCAGGATAATGGATGTTGGGGATGTAGGGAATTTTAATAAAACCCTGTGAATAAATTCCTTACCAAACAATGTCTTCACCAATGTGTTGGTAAAAGTGTCTAGTAACATATCTAACAAAGATTGAAATTCAACATCCCTAGCAAAATGTTTGACAGCTA
Organism: Nannobrachium achirus; assembly: GCF_963921795.1. Taxonomy (NCBI): domain Eukaryota; kingdom Metazoa; phylum Chordata; class Actinopteri; order Myctophiformes; family Myctophidae; genus Nannobrachium; species Nannobrachium achirus. Next base: position 74,971,769 of record NC_137815.1, on the reverse strand, counting down.
GGGTAATTCTGGGTCTCATTCACTTACTATACTCTGTACTATAAGGGAAAAAATGACTCCCAAAAATCTGCTTTAAGTGGGGTGTGAGGGGTCTAACTAGGTGTTTTTAGTTATTCTGAATCCATTGCAAGCATTTGTTTTGCATGAAAAACATTCTTTGGGCCCCATACACCTTGTGAAAAGTGATGACTCATCACTAAACCATAGTTCTTTTGGGTCTGATTTAGCCCAAATAATGTTTTTCGTGCAAAACAAATGCTTGCAATGGATTCAGAATAATTAAAAACACCTAGTTAGACCCCTCACACCCCACTTAAAGCATATGTTTAGGAGTGATTGTTTTCCCTTATTGTAAAGTGTATAGTAAGTGAATGAGACCCAGAATTACCCTAGCTGTCAAACATTTTGCTAGGGATGTTGAATTTCAATCTTTGTTAGATATGTTACTAGACACCTTTACGAACACATTGGTGAAGAAATTGTTTGGTAAGGAATTTATTCACAGATCTGACAGTTATTCTGCTAATTTTCCCTGACTAATGGAGGGATTATATCTCCAAACTGGCTTGGGAATGCCTCGGTATACTCCCTGAGGGAGTGGAGGAAGTTGCTCGGGATAAGGAAATCTGGAGGTCTCAGTTGGAACTGTTACCCCCGCAACCCGATTCCGGATTAGCGGTTGAAGATGGATGGATGGATGGATGGGGATATTTTGATTATCACGATAATATCGTAAATAACAATTGCTTTGGTCACAATAATCGTGACATGAAATGTTCATAAGCACAGGACAGTACAGTACAGATACAAGGTCTACCGATATGATTTAAACCCAAGAAAGCACAATGGCTTGTTTATATTGGGGTCTTTTTGTACTCATTTCATAGACATAAAATGACAGTCAACTATACACAGTACTATGCATAAAAAACCATCATATAACAGTCAGAAATCAGGAATAGAGAATATATTAAAAACAATCGCAATGACTCGACTCTAAAAGTCCCTCCCTAACATTTTAGTCTCATTTTTATTTGTTGACGAAATTGTCAATATATTTAGTTTGGTTTTAGTCATCATACCATAGTTTTTATTTGGTTTTCGTCAGTTTTATCTCTGGACGGGTTAAATGCCATTCAACTGCCTCCATCCATACACTTTATGCTGTTGCGATAATGAATCTAAATAGTAATGATAAATAAAATAAGCTTTGGCCTCAGCCCGTACCTTTTCAGCCAATAGTTATCGTTTCTTTTATTGTACTGTACTTTTAACGACAACATAAATGTGCAACAGATACATAGGCTATAATAAGAAGATCAAATACAATGGGTTAATTATTAATACTAAGCGTTTTAAAACACATGCAGAACATGGATGTCTTTTAGAATCTGGTGAAGAGATTAGATGTTCTATTTTAAGTTTTGCCAGTAAATCATTCCACGACCAAGGACCTTGATAAAGCCTGGGTTTTATATCGCTAGGTTGGCACACAAGCTTGTTTAACTCTTTTGAGCTGTGCACCATGTACACTAGATAGAACAGATTAATGTTTTTGAGTTGTGCTCACATTCTTTCTAAAGCTGTATCTACAAGCCCGCAATGCGGTGCAAACGAGGTGCTGTACGCTTGTATATCTGCTATTTTCACTTTCACATGACACTTTCACATGACAATATAATCTCTCTTTTGGGTCTGGACCTGAAAAGTTTGGGAACCACTGGTTTGGACCACATCTTATCAACAACTATGGCTGATGCATATGATTATCAAACCAAGTGATTTCAGAACTCAAGGATGCCAGGATGTTTTCAGCGAGTATAGAAATATTTGTCTTGATGTAAGAATTTTCATATAATATTCAATAATCCAAATGCGCTCAGAGATAACAAGGACAAGAAGACAGCTGAAAAAAAAACAACACTTGCCACGGGGCAACCATTACTAGTCCCCATCACTACCGTACAAAATAGTTCCAAACACTGAATTCTTACAATGGGTGTAGTGATATGTGATAACGTATTGATGTAGTTGTTTATATTGACCACAAGATGGCAATGTTCATTTCTCTGACTCATCTACTAACACCTATATATGGAACCCCACCCCAAACATTTCCACATCAATGTATGTACTAATGCTGCTACTCTACCACTGCCACCAGTCCTGAAGAACCAGAGTTTCTTCATTAGGATAAGAAACATTACAGATGATGCCACGCACAACACCACAAACCACTGTGATCGTGGCCACGGCGAGCTTGAAACTTTTTTTTCCCCAGCACATTTTGAATAACGCACCATTTAGTTTTAGTCCCGTCTTAGTCGTTGGCCCTTGTTTTAGTCTAGTCTGGTCTAAGTCGACTAAATATCAAAACAATTTAGTCTTAGTCTTTTGGGATTAGTCTTAGACTTTTAGTCTTCGTCTTTTAGGAAACATTGTTTAGGCTAAATATAACCACATAACTCTGAACAAGTCATTGTCTTCTACTGCCTGTTACCTGGTCAAAAGAAACCATACATAAAAGTTGTATTTGGCTTTAATTTAATTTCAGTTACATACCAGTGTTTCAAATAATAGTCTTAGTCATAAGTCTTAGTCTTCTGAAACTGGCAGGAAACGCATGCACATGGTCCCTCGGAGTAAAGTGGCGGCGGCAGATATGTGAACTGGGTGACGTATGCCAGCAGCAGTGACCCCTGGTGGTCGGCCTCGGCGTCTGCGTCTGCGTCGCATCCCAGCAGGCAGTCCTGTCTGTGCTCCTCCGAGACGGCCAGCTCGCTGTAGCTGGGAGGAGCTGTGACGACAGAGGAGAACCTACGTTAGAACAGTGGTTCTCAACCTGTGGGTTAGCTAAATGTCAATCTGAGTTCCCAGAGGTTCTTTTTTTCGCCACTAGGGGGGCGAGAAGAACCTCTGGGCCAAAACTATGATATTCCTGGGCAGGAAGTTGTCCCAGGCTCAGAATCTGAGCTGGGACAATACAGGAAGTAGAGCCCTGTGCAAACCTTCAAAACATTCAGAACAGAAACCAACCAAAAACACTACAACAATATGCAGCCCATGTTTCAAGGTGAATCCTACCAGACTAGCTAAATGTTAACGTCCTTTTCTCACTCAACAGTAAACAGACCAACATACTACAGTATAAGTGTATACAGGGTATCTGCACATTTCTAAAGTGACAATTTAAGGACTTCAAAGACCTTTTTAGTACCTCTGGTCAAACATTGGTAAAATTGTCAAATATTAGAGGCAAAAATTGTGAAAATGGCAGATCTACATGCTCACAACTCCTCGCTATGCGAGGCATTGTGAGCATGTAGATCGGCTATTTTCACAATAGAATAGATCGAGTCAAACTAAATGTAATACCAACTCCTACACTTACAAGTGCTTGTGCAAGGTGGGGGGGGGGGGGGGTGCCAAATGTGCAACGATTGAGTAACGATTCTGTCCCTATCGAAGATATTTACTATTTAGCCTCTCAGACCCCAAAATTAAAATATCTTGTTATCGTTGGATAGGATTTTGTCCACACTTCCATGCTGTATTGATGTGGTACCATAGGACCACAGGCAGCTGTTGGTAACCAAATGGAGCATAAAATGAAACCAAATGGACCTCCATCATTTAGCTGGGGACCACCTGAAACCCCCTCAGGGACCAGCTGGTGGTCCCCGGACCACTGGCTGAGAACCACTGCTTTACGCCTTGGGTTTGAGAGGAAGGGCATGACCGGAAGGGAACCACCTTCCAGCCAAACGTTTGGTCACATTTGTCCCAAAAGGTCATGATAGGCCGTTTGGAGAGTGTTTTGGGGTACAGGGACGTGCAGAGAATGTTACGGACGCAGGGGCTGACATTTCTAAAAGGGCCTTTTGGTGGAAATATCAAAAATAGCAGACCCCAAAGCTCACAACGCGTCGCGCTGCAACGCGTTGTGAGCTTGGGGGTCGGCTATTTTCGGTGCGCGGTATCACACCGAACTAATCATAATCAAGTCAATACTGGAGATGTGGAGTATGGCAAGGATTTCTACACAGAGAGGGCAATTCTTTTAACATAAGATGCTGCATACATTGTTTTCTCACACAACAGTAAATAAACTAACGTGAAGTTTAAGTGTATAGAGGGTATCTGCACATTTCTAAAGTGACAATTTAAGGACTTTTCAATACCTCTAAAATGACAAATTAAACTCTGGCCAAATTGTCAAATATTAGAGGCAGAAATTGTGAAAATAGCCGATCTACATGCTGTAGATCTGCTATTTTCACAATAGAAGTGTGTTATACAAAATGTAATAACTCAACTCTTAGTGCTCGTCAGGATTTAAATATGATTATTTTGGGGGCCTGAAAAGGTTGAGAACCACTGCACTAAAGGGCAGTGCAGTCGCGTGGACTCACCACCAGATCACCACCCTAACCGTCCTCCACCCTGATGATGGGGCAGTCCAGGATGGAGGGGGACACGGGGGGATCTTGAACAGCTTGCCCTCCCAGCTCTGGCTCTTGCCCTGAGGTAGCGTGTCTCCGCGCAGCTTGGACACCAGCTGCTGGATCTGCCGGGCCTTGCCCTTGGCGAAGAAGGTCTGGGTCTGGTACAAGGCGGCCTTGGGCACCACCACGCGCGACGAACAGTTCTCCACCTCGGCGAAGATCTGGATGGACTCACTCATTTCAAGACTATTTAACCCGATTTCCAGGACTATATAACAATAATTCAGCTCAATAACGAGTCGCTTATAATACTCCTATGCGTAATGCCCAAAGACAGGTAGTGCATGCCAGTGGTTCTCAACCTTTTCAGACCGTGACCCCCGAAATAATCATATTTGAACTGGGGACCCCGGCACCCTGACGACCACTAAGAGTAGAGGAATTTTGTATAACACAGTTTACAGTTTACAGTTTAGGCATTTAGCAGACGCTTTTAATCCAAAGCGACTTACAATAAGCAGATACAACATCGCAATAATAAACAAGATAATAGGTCAGTACATTAACAGCAATATAACAATGTAAATGGATATCTATCTAGAGAAAAACACAATATAATCAAGTTCTAAAGAAACCTAACAAACAAATGTTAACTAGCTTCATGTATGGTCATTGATTTTACTGTAGTGCTAAGGGTTTAGGTGGAGTCTGAAAAGGTGAGTCAATAAAACACGGTTTTATTGTGAAAATAGCCGATCTACATGCTCACAACGCCTCGCAGCTATTTTCACAATTTCTGCAACTAATATTTGACAATTTGGCCATGATGAATTTGTCATTTCAGAGGTATTAACAAAATCAATAACCAAAGACATTGCATAGCTATTTTTTCCAGTACCCTTGATCAATTCCAAAACCTTTCCAGTACTGGAAAAATATTGTTCTAATTTCAAAATATTTCCAGGAATTTCATGACCGTGGGTAAAAAAAGAAGAAGAAATGTCTTGGTGTACGCGGACACCTGGTTTTATTAAAGCAATGGATAACAGCACGAGTACGGTCTTGCACTCTGATTAAAAGAAAGAAGACAACAGTACAGCAAGTACGGTAATTACACACACATCACAAAGCAAGTAAGAAATCTTCCTCCACCCACCATTTGTTATGTTACTGTATATTCTCACAGCAGAAAATTAAACATTGATATTATTGTTACAAACCATCTTGTAAAATACGGAGTATTGTCCAGTTACTAAAGAGTAAAGACGCATCCCGTAATGAACTGATACGGGAGGTTGGGAAATCGTTACAGGGCGATTTATATGACAAATGACGGTGATTCTACTTTTCTCGTCTCGCTGTGTACGCAGAGTCGCAGACACACAAAAGGTTTGTGTGAGTGTGTGACAGAAGAAAAAGGGTTAAAGTTTCTTTTTGATCATGTATTTGCCTTTTCCAAATATCTCTTTAAAGTGTGGGATAGGAGGAGAAGGGTGACTTACAAATAGAATAATTTAAATGTTTAATTAACCTTATATATTCCATGTGCAGGCTCATATGAATACATGTATATGTATTGTATGTATTTAGCTGTTGGCGGAGGTTGCACTGGAATGTCTGTCTTGGTTTAAAGATGTATTTGTTGTGTCTGATAATCTCATGACAAGAAATTGTCCAGACACATAAATAAAATATTCATTCATTCATTCATTCATTCATTCATTCATTAATCCATTCATTCATTTGTTCATTCACTCATTCGTTCATTCATTCATTCATTCATCCATTCATCCATTCCTCCATCCATCCATCCATCCATTAATCCATTCATTCATTCATTCTCACACACACACACACACACACACACACACACACACACACACACACACACACACACACACACACACACACACACACACACACACACACACACACACACACACACACACACACACACCCCCCAGGCGGAGAGACACAAAATGGACCCTTACATGGTGTTGCTGTAACTCTGAGAGTGTACACATGGTACCAAATGGACCCTTACAGCTCTGTAACTCTGAGAGTGTACACATGGTACCAAATGGACCCTTACAGCTCTGTAACTCTGAGAGTGTACACATGGTACCAAATGGACCCTTACAGCTCTGTAACTCTGAGAGTGTACAAATGGAACCAAATGGACCCTTACAGCTCTGTAACTCTGAGAGTGTACACATGGAACCAAATGGACCCTTACAGCTCTGTAACTCTAGAGTGTACAAATGGAACCAAATGGACTCTTACAGGTCTGGAATTCTGAGAGTGTACAAATGGAACCAAATGGACCCTTACAGCTCTGTGACTCTGAGAGTGTACAAATGGAACCAAATGGACCCTTACAGCTCTGTAACTCTGAGAGTGTACAAATGGAACCAAATGGACTCTTACAGGTCTGTAACTATGAGAAATAGCCTACACATAACACAACTCCCTGTAGGCTGCAGTTGCCAAATACATCCACCAGATGGCATCAGAAAACCATTTCATAGACTGACTGATCAGTGGTTCTCAACCTGTGGGTTGGGACCCCCAGGGGTGTCCCAACATTATTTTGGGGGGTCCCCAGATGATTAACTTAATGTGAAACATTGTTTTCTCACTCAACAGTAAACAAACCTAAGATAAAATATGATTATTTTGTGGTTCCAGCCTGAAAAGGATGAGAACTACTGCACTAGATAAAGCAGCTACAGCTAGATGTCCATTCAGGTCACTGTTCACAACACAGCCATACGTATAACAAAACTAGGTCTGATTAAAGGAGTAGTTCACCCGCAAAATTACCTTAAACTCACCAACATTGCAGCTGTACAGAAAGCTTTAATTGTCCTCTGATTGTTGAGTTTAACATTGTTTAATACAATCATGTAGGGCTTTTCTGTTTGGATGAATGGCCTGCCAATGGTTGGTAAAACAACTCTAGATTAAACATATTAATTAAAAAAAAGAAACGGTCTAACTGTAAACAACGTAATACCACAGGACCACAATAGAAACAAATCCTAGGGCTTTTTGTGTCCTTTTAGCAATCATTGTCAAATCCTACCACTGCACTATTTGCAAACTGTTAATACATTATTCAATCAATGAAAAAAGGACAGTACAGTTCAGATACAAGGTCTACTAGAAGGATTTAAACCCAGGGAGGACGTTCAAGATGCTGACGAACACAAATAGATCCTGCATTTATGAAATGATTGTTGCTATCGCAGGGAGCTACTTAATATAGAAACCTGCAGCAGTTGTATCTGAAACACTTACTGGGTGATAATGACAACTGCGCACGCACGCACGCACGCACGCACGCACGCACGCACACACACACACACACGGTTTTCAGACATGAACTGTTCAGAGAGCAGCATGTTTAGGGTAGCAGAGGCAGGATCCGTACAGTATGCAACATACTGTACATCTCTGACCTAAAACCTTTCTAAAGTGAACATTCATCTGAAAGTAACACATGATGCACATCTGCAATGTGTCATCTGTCATCGCACACTGAATTAACCACATAAACACCAGCATTCACATTCTGGGGAAAGCCATTCATTGTGAGCTTGCAGATCATGTAGAGTGAAAACAGAAAATACACTAGTATAGAGCTTTGAGGGACTCCGGTCAACCAAGTATGGGGTTTAAGCGGTTAAGATGCTGCAGTGTTTCCACCAGCACAGTCTTCGTGCTACGAATGGAAATGCCTGTCCAATACATTTATTTCAAGCAAACAGGTCAACACTAGCTAAATGAGGCTGGCAGTAGAATGTGTGCAGTAGCATGCATGTGTGTGTGCGCGTGTGTTTGTTGTGATTGCATGTTCAAAGACAAGTCCTTAGTCAGCTGTTGCTAATTCAAGATCCAAGATTAATTTATTTGGTCCCGAGGGAAATTTGTCTTGGACATGCAGGCTGCTATATAATACAACAGGACAAGACAGACGGACAGAAAGAAAGTAAATTACAACGAATAGTGCACAACACACAGTGCTGACATACAGGTCAAGTGCATACATTACATTACATTACACTAGAGTCATCACCCCCACTAACGGCCTGAGTTTAGCAGAGTAACGGATATGGGAATGAATGAGTATTTGTATCTGTTCAGATGTCTTTTCTTGTTTTTAACTGGGACTCTATAACGTCTACCAGAGGGTAGCAGTTTGTATTCTGAATGAAGGACATGAGAGGGGTCAGCAATTATTCTCTTAGCTTTCTTAACTACACTTTCCTCAAGGATGAGGTGCTCCCTCACACCCATCACCTTCAATGCAATCCCAGCTAGTCTATTAATCTGTGCTTTTGACCTCACAGTCAAATTACCAAACCACTCACAAATTGTATAACGGAAAATACTCTCGATCACAGCATGATAGAAAAGCAGCATCACTCTCTGCTGTACACCAAACACCCTGAGCCTACGCAGAAAGTTAAGTCGCCGCTGGATCTTAGTACACACATGATTAACATGGACATCCCATGCTAACTTGCTGTCAATATGCACGCCCAAGTATTTGTATGAATCGAACTGAGCAATATTGACATTGTTTATGAGTAATGGAGTGTGGTCCCCCACATGACCTGGATAGAAAACCATTTCTTCAGTTTTTTTTTTGTGTTAACAGTGAGGTGATGGTCCTCACACCACTGTACAAAACTGCTTACCTCCTGCGCATACACAGAGGTGCTTGTCTTATCATCTATAAGACCCAAAATGGCCGTGTCATCGGAGAACTTAATATAGCAAACACTAGGATGACTGCTGATACAGTCATTAGTGTATGCGGTAAATAAATAGGGACATGTCTAGCATGAAGACAGCTGCCACCCACTCATCAGTGTGTGTGTGTGTGTGTGTGTGTGTGTGTGTGTGTGTGTGTGTGTGTGTGTGTGTGTGTGTGTGTGTGTGTGTGTGTGTGTGTGTGTGTGTGTGTGTGTGTAACATGGGGCAGATGTAGGAGAGAGGACAGCTAGAAGTCACAATACAATAAACAGATCTAGGAAGGAGAGGTTACATGTTGTATCGTAATGTGTTAACTTGTTACATGCTGTGTTGTATTGCATCTGACTCACATTGTTGTGGAAGGATTGAGCTCTGATTGGATCCTCTGCAGCCAATGAGCAGCTGCTGAAGACGAGGATGAGGTTAGTGAAGATGTGATGGTCGATCAGAATATGACATCCAACAGGGATCCTGAAAAAATAGACAAGTATAGAGACAGACACAAACAGGGAGACAATTAGAGATTCACACTTATTCAGCTCTGATGTGTTGTTCAGGTTCATTCAGAACACAAATATAAGATAGTGTTTGTTCGTAAGGCACAGAACGGAAGGCAATGTACAATATAAAGTAGAGTCTCATTAGATGGCACTGGCTCAATCGATTTTATACTCGAGTGTGTGTGTGTGTGTGTGTGTGTGTGTGAGTGTGAGTGTGAGTGTGTGTGTGTGTGTGTGTGTGTGTGTGTGTGTGTGCGTGTGCGTGTGCGTGTGCGTGTGTCTCACCAGGAAAGCACACAGCATGAAGAAACTGATGAAATAAACAAGAGCAAAGTTGCTCCTGCAGGTGAACTCCTCTCCTGGTTCAGAGTCGGCCTCTGGATCGCATGGCTTCCCAGGCAGACTGGCTAGCATGATGTCCTGCCACGCCTCCCCTGTGGCACACCTGCAATAAGAATACCATAACACATCACCGCTTTCAACTAGGCCGGTCACAAGTATAAAATAATGGCCTAATCCAGGGGATTCATGTCAATTTGTGTCTTCAGATATGACGGTTCAAGCTGCTGCTTGAACCGTCAAATAGATAGATAGATTCCTTTATTATCCCAAGGGGGGAAATCAGTTGCCCAGAGGCAGCACAGCAGTATAAGGTTATTTACAAAGTTACAGAGAAGTATGAAAACGATAAAAAGAAAAAACAAGAACAGAGTATAGAGTACAGTAAGTACAGTAAGAGCAAGGTACAACAAGAAAGGGAACGAATAATATATATAACTAGAAATACTGTTCCTTCGAAACAGTGTGGGCTCGATTCCAACCCAAAACAATAATAGTAAAAGTGTCAAGTTCCCAGGCAATGCTCTCTTTCATTTTACTGACGTAAAATGGTAATGCAAATACAATGTAGACAAGCAGTGTTATTACATGAACTTAAAGGACCAGGTCACCTTTGGGACAACCAGATCTTATTTTATTGTTGTGTGGGGACACGATCAACACAATGTTGAGTTATTTTTTGTGTTCAATCTGTGTTTTTAGATATTTTAGTATTTCAGTATGCTACAACTGGTCATATGATGCATTTTGCATCATATGATGCATGAGATGATGCAATATCATGCTACAAAGCATCATATGACCAGTTGTAGCATGCTGAAATAATAAAATATCTAAAAACACAGATTGAACACAAGAAATTACAGGATTGTGTTGATCGTGTCCCACACAACAATAAAATAAGATCTGGTTGTCCCAGAGGTGACCTGGTCCTTTAAAGGTATGGACAATTAAATCAAAATAAAATTAAAATATAATGTGGACGGGTAACCAACAACAAAAGTTCGAGACCAGTAGCATGTTGGGAACTGAAGTTATGGCTGTTTAAAGCCTGGGAAGAAAGATGGGGAACCTGTGTGTGTGTGTGTGTGTGTGTGTGTGTGTGTGTGTGTGTGTGTGTGTGTGTGTGTGTGTGTGTGTGTGTGTGTGTGTGCGCGTGTGTCCTAGGGGTCCCTGAACTACACTTTGCAAACCAGCAAACCACATCAAAGTAATAGTACGCAGATGGTCCTAATATTGACAAGCTTTTTAAAAACAGCAGATCTACAAGATCACAACATGTCGCAATGTCACATTGTAGATCAGCTTCTACGTGATTCATCTACCGTATGTTTTGTATTAATAATAAAATCTGCAAAGTAACAAGTAACTAAAGCTGCCAAATGCAATTGCAGTGGAGTATAAGTAACAAAAGTGTAAAGTAAAAGTTGGTATACAGTACGGGACATGCTGATCCAAATGCATATGGGATATACTAGGATTCAAATGCAGACAGGCTGAAATTCATGGCTTTTAAAGTGTTTGGGGTGTGGTTTTGCCAGGTGGGTCCACTTCGGTTGATCGTCTGATTTGGAAATGCATTGGTTGTGATATCTCCCTGACAACCAACAACAACCACACAGAGTGCCCCTGCGGGTTCTAGGATATATACTGTAAAGCCCATCGCCCGGGAACCTTATTCTTTTTAAGTTAAATTTCTAAAACACTACAAAACATGTGTCAAAGACAAATACAAGCAAACGTCTCCACAGTAACACAGTAACAGTTGTTTGTGTGTCAGTGTGTGTGTATGCGTGTGTGTGTGCGTGTGTGCGTGCGTGCGTGCGTGCGTGTTAATAATAATTATTATTATTAATAATAAAATCTGCTAAATAAAAAGTAACTGAAGCTGTCAAATGCTGTATTTATAGTAGAGTATAAGTAACAAAAATGGAAATTAGAGTAAAAGTACCTAAAAATTTACTGTAGGTACAAGTACTTGTTTGTATATACTTGAGTAAATGTACTTGGTTACTTTGCAGCACCACTAGCCTTACATTAAGACGTCTCTGCCGAGACTTTCGCATTGTCACTGCAGGGCCGACTTATGTAAGGCTACATCACCACAGAACAGCCAATGACAGCCAAGCCTTTAATCACAGCTGTGTCAATCAGTAGAGTGGAGAGGGACATTTATTTATAGTTTTAACTATAACTATAGTTTTATACATCACACAGCTTAGACATTTGGATCAAATCAGACAGCAGACCTGTGTGAACGCATTGATATAAATAGCATATCTGAAGTGTGAATATTGCAGCCACAGCGACTTAATATAAACATGGGTCCCTTTCCTCTGTCTCACTCTCTCCCCACTCACTAAACCCATTGGAAATGCATTGGGTGCTTAAAGTTAAACATTTTTATTTTTTTATAATTAAACTACATTTTTTTACTATTAAACTAAGAGATGAAGCGCGCCAAAGTTTTGAGGAGATACTGACTAGTATAGTATATAAATAATGAAGATAACATACGTGTTACAAATATATATACATAAAGTGTCCTAAAGCACAACTATCAATATAATACAGTGCCCAAATCAGAGTGACCATAACAGTCAATGCTAGTTAGTGCAACAAGTATCTCAACATCAGTCAAACACAAGCAGAAATAAAACTGCTATTAAAACACAACCTAATAGTGCAGTGTCCAAAGGTCAGAGCGATAAAAACAAAAGAAAAAAAAACAAGAAAGGGTGACGCAGCAAGACGCACAAGAGCACCCTCCATGGAAGGTCCTTAGAGGTCAGAGTCAGTGCAGATATAGTTCCAGTAAAGAAAATCAATTCTAAAAAAAACTTGAACTTTCGCTCTGTACTTGGTCTGCTCTTTTTCCCCTCTAAACCAAAGCTCTTTGCCGAAAATAGCCGATCTACAAGCTCGCAACGCCTTACAGCGTGTGAGCTTGTAGATCGGCTATTGTTGGCTAAAGTTCTCAGAATATGGACGATATATAGGGGTTCAAGTGGTTATTATAAAAAAGGAGAAAAAGGGTTATTATCACACAAAGATTTGGAGGACCCCCTGTAATAACTCTGTGGACCCGGAGAATCGGAGCAGCAGGAGCAGTTTTGCAGTCGCTAAATCGCACTGTTGTGATGGAAAAAAAAGAGTTGAGCCGTAAGGCAAAGCTCTCTGTCTACCGAGCAATCTTCCTTCCTAATCTCACCTATGGTCATGAAGTGTGGGTCATGACCCAAAGTATAAGGTCGCGGGTGCAAGCGGCACAAATGGGTTTCCTCAGACGGGTGGCTGGTATCTCCCTTAGAGATAGGGTGAGAAGTTCAGTCACCCGAGAGAGACTTGGAGTAGAACCGCTACTCCTTCACCTGGAAAGGAGTCAGCTTAGGTGGTTGGGGCATCTCGTACGGATGCCCCCCGAGCGCCTTCCTAGGAAGGTCCTCGATGCGTGTCCCACTGGGAGGAGACCCCGTGGCAGACCAAAGACCAGATGGAAGGACTATATCTCCAAACTGGCTTGGGAACGCCTGGGTATACTCCCTGAGGGAGTGGAGGAAGTTGCTCGGGATAAGGAAATCTGAATGTCTCAGTTGGAACTGTTACCCCCATGACCCGATTCCGGATAAGCGGTTGAAGATGGATGGGTGGATGGCAACACAAGTTTGTCTGTGGTTTTATTAATATTTAACAAATGAAAAGTATCAACAAGATTAAATGTATTAACTACATACAGGTTCCTTTTTCCATTTCCTGAAAAGTAACAACGTTGGACTTGGGCCAACAGAGCCAGTATGGAACATTCAGGCTAATGAAGAGGGGAGCCCCTGTCTCTGCCTCCGCGGCTCCGCCGTCATTGAAAAAAAGTCAGCACCGATCGGCTATTTTTGGTGAATGTCCCCCAATAATAGGATGTTGGGGTTTGAGTGATTGAATAATAAGTATAAAAGTCTATTTGCAGGTCTGGATCAATAACAGCCTGTCAGGCCATGGCTACAGCTGAAGTCAGATGATGTAGGCAAAATAAGCCAAGATACGTTGCTCAAAGAATTGATATTTGAGCAGTACTACAATATACTGGAACATTTTGATTCCCTTAAATTATTTGAGCAGTATATAGAACAAAGGTCTGCACCTGTAACCCAGCTCTGAGATGGTATTTAGCAGAGGTTGGTTGCGACCGAAGGTCGAAGTTTAGTATGTGAAATGGCACATCATTTTTTTTTTACGGTCTATGGGTTTGCTGTCTGACATCTTGCTCTGACATCACTGTGATGTCAGGGGAACCACACTAACATATAATCCCTTTTATGCCCATATGTGGAGTTCCCCTGATGTCATCAATATTAAGCCCATATCTAACAGGACTTATTATGGGAATGCCCATATATGGAGGCCACATACCACACAAACAGAATCCATATATGGCCAAGACAGCCCATATCTGTGTGGCTGGTTCTACAGGCTGGGATCTCCATGTATGGGCATAAAAGTGATTAGTATGATGTCAGATGTCATACAGACATCATAGGACCTTCACATAACGAATAACTGGTAAGCATGTTTGGGCTCTCACAGCATATCTCCATATGCAGTACAAGGACCTCCATATATGGGTACCAGGGGTCTCCATATATGGTTAACTGGTCCCATATACATCACTGGCCAGATGGCCAAGACATGGCGCGACATATTTGTTTTTGTAGGCTAATTTCTGATTTTAAGTGGTGTTGCTGTAACTCTGAGAGTGTACACATGGAACCAAATGGACCTTTACAGCTCTGTAACTCTGAGAGTGTACACATGGAACAAAATGGACCCTTACAGCTCTGTAACTCTGAGAGTGTACACATGGAACCAAATGGACCCTTACAGCTCTGTAACTCTGAGAGTGTACACATGGAACCAAATGGACCCTTACAGCTCTGTAACTCTGAGAGTGTACACATGGAACCAAATGGACCCTTACAGCTCTGTAACTCTGAGAGTGTACACATGGAACCAAATGGACTAAAGCACAACTATCAATATAATACAGTGCCCAAATCAAAGTGACCATAACAGTCAATGCTAGTTAGTGCAAGAAGTATCTCAACATCAACACAAGCAGAAAAAAGAAAAACTGCTAACACAACCTAATAGTGCAGTGTCCAAAGGTCAGAGCGATAAAAACAAAAGAAAAAACAAAACAAGAAAGGGTGACTAAGCAAGACGCACAAGAGCACCCTCCATGGAAGGTCCTTAGAGGTCAGAGTCAGTGCAGATATAGTTCCAGTAAAGAAAATCAATTCTAATTCTTTTCCCCCTCTACACCAAAGCTCTTTGCAGAAAATAGCCGATCTACAAGCTCACAACGCCTTACAGCATGTGAGCTTGTAGATCGGCTATTTTTGGCTAAAGTTCTCCGAAAAAGGTTTTGGCTAAAGTTCTCTGAGAGAGAAAGAGAGAGAGAAACAGTTTAATCACTCCTGCAATGAATTGACCATATCAATTACACTTTTATGCGTTTTGTGTCCAAAATACCAAGATAAAAACAAACTGAACTCAACTCTAAAGTCCCAACATAGGCCTTTAAAGTTTAAACCAGGGTTTATCAAAGTGGGTGTCGTGGCACCCCAGGGTGCCTGACCGTGCCTCTGAATACTTTGATGATATTTGTAACTCATCAATATAGAAAGGTATCTGCAACAAAGCAGAAAGCCTGCAACACTCTAAGTTAGATGAAGGCTTTCTCATAATTCATCAATATCACTTGGGTTTAACCCCTTATACTCAGTAAGATATTAAACTGAGTTAAACTGTCCTTGGTGTGATCTTTTTCAGCATTAAAGCACACCACGTCTCTTCACCAAAAATAGCAAATCTACAAGCTCACAATGCGTTGTGGTTCAATTCAATTCAATCTTTATTTCAGACCCAGAGAGATCCATATATCACAGTTACAATAAAACAATACAGAAAACTAATAATCTAAAATCTAAAATAAAAGCACAATGCACCAACTCCACCAAGCCCAAATGTTCAGTTCCTGACATACAGACATGTGTGCAAATGGTTCCACAGTCTAGATGAGAACCTGACAGAACTGCGTGTAGGGTCCGTTACAAAAGCAAATTGTGAGCTTGTA
This sequence comes from Nannobrachium achirus, assembly GCF_963921795.1. NCBI lineage: Eukaryota > Metazoa > Chordata > Actinopteri > Myctophiformes > Myctophidae > Nannobrachium > Nannobrachium achirus. The sequence goes on along the minus strand of NC_137815.1, from coordinate 74,955,597 downwards.
GATCAGCTTGTAAGCTTGTAGATCGGCTATTTTTTGATTAATGTTCCCTCCAGAATGGGAGAGCTGCGGTTTAAGTGGTTAAACGACAAGTATAAAGTTATAATCAGATATTCTCTCAAGTTTCACTGGTGACAAACCGTATCTTAGAGGTAAAGATTTACATATTTGTCATGAATGTAAGGTTCTATAAAGTAAAGTAAAGTTCTCAACCTCTTCAGGCCGGGGACCCCCCAAATAATCATATTTTAACTGGGGACCAGTTGTATAACACTGTTCTATTGTGAAAATAGCAGATCTACATGCTCACAACGCCTCGTGTTGCGAGGCGTTGTGAGCATGTAGATCGGCTATTTTCACAATTTCTGCCTCTAATATTTGACAAATTGGCCAATGTTTAATTTGTCTTTTTAGAGGTATTAAAAGGTCCTTAAATTGTCACTTTAGAAATGTGCAGATACCCTCTATACACTTAAACTTTATTTAGGTTTGTTTACTGTTGAAAGGGAAAACAATGTTTCACATTAAGTTAATCATCTGGGGACCCCCCAAAAACATTTGGTGACCCTCCTGGGGTCCCGACCCACAGGTTGAGAACCTCTGGCCTAGAGAACAACCATCGCTATGGAGAAATAAAATACAAAAATAAACTCATAAAAACTCTTGCACTCTGAGTAGGACCCTTCACTTATTAACTGCCAAAACTCATCATATTTCTCTCACTCACACACACACACACACACACACACACACACACACACACACACACACACACACACACACACACACACACACACACACTTTGCCACATAAGGGAGAAACATACAGGGACACAAATGCTATTGGTGCAGCAATAATACATTCACAAAATCATGGCATATGTTTTCATGATACAATAGGCATGTCTCTCAGTAATCTAAGGGTATAAGTAACAGTGTCTCCGCCATATGTGGCGGCTGTCAATTATAGCAGACACAGCACAATACTTTGCCAGCCTTTTGAACTCTTTTTTGGAGATCCCAAGTTGTTGACACCCTCTAACGACCAATCTGTGAGTATAATGTCCTAAGCTGCCAGATACATTGCTCAAAGAATTGATCTTTGAGCAGTACTACAATATACTGGAACATGTTGATTCCCTTAAATTATTTGAGCAGTATATAGAACAAAGGTCTACACCTATAACCCAGCTCTGAGATGGTATTTAGCAGAGGTTGGTCACGACCGAAGGTCGCAGTTTATTATGTGAAATGGCACATCATGTCTTTGTCTGTCTGGACGTGTACACTTTTTTACGGTCTATGAGTTTGCCGCTCTGACATCATGCTCTGACATCACTGTGATGTCAGGGGAACCACACTAACATATAATCCCTTTTGCCCATATGTGGAGTTCCCTGATGTCATCAGTATTAAGCCCATATCTAACAGGACTTCATATGGGAACGCCCATATATTATTAAAGCAATAAGCCACGCGAGGCTTGTGGTTACCGGGGTAGTACACCGGAGAGGCGCCAGCCGAGTGTTTCCGACCCTCTCAGCCGGTGTATACTACCCTGGTAACCACAAGCCTCGCGTGGCTTATTTCTTTTCTTAAACGGTCACAATATTGCAACATGAGATTCATAGCATTCCATTATTTAAAGAAAAAAGTACACTTCTCCGCCACCAGGAAGAGACTTTTCCTTGTTTACCAGCCAAATCCAGGAACGGAACTTACGGAAGCCAGTGTGTGTTTATAAAGTCATGTCATTCTTTTTGCCAACAAATAGGGAAACAACACTTATGTGTTAGACCAGTCTCATGTTAAGAACCATATTCAGTCTCTGGATTTTCATCCAGATTTAGTTGCTATGTGGGTGAACATTACATCAAAATCGCTAGCAAAGCAACCTAAACTAACAGCCGAGTGGTGCCTGGAGAATAGAGGCGCTTTTCGCCTTTACAAGCCCTGCCCGGAGCCATTCAGTCACTGTCCTGTGCATGCGGGCGGTGCTTAGAAACACCCGCACGGCAGGATTTGAGAGAAAATCAAACGCTCGCTTCTCTAGTTCAGCCTCACGCCACAGTGGAAAGAAATAACACACCTGGCTTTGATATAAACTGGTTTAAGGTGTGGGTTATAGTCTCATATATACCACGGCAACCAGCCAATCAGAATCAAGGAATGGAACTAGCCGTTTCAGAAGGAGGCCACATACCACACTAACAGAATCCATTTATGGCCAAGACAGAAGACAACGCAGCGCAAAGCAACGCGTTGTGAAAAAAGCGATGTTGTAGATCTGCTGTTTTCACTAGTTTGGGTCCTGGGCAAGCGTCTAATCTCTCTTTTGGGTCTGGAGCTGAAATGTTTGGGAACCAGTGTTCTAAAGCATTCCTAAATGTGTTGAGAAGAATCAGTGTTGTTCAACTTACAGCTGGGAGCTTTGAGTCCTTTCAGCTCCACCACTCTTTTCCTTACTGGGAATTTGCACTAATTTGACAAACCTAACACAACTTTAAATGCCTAAACTGTAAACTGTAAACTGTAATAGCTGGCTTTATTCAACATTCTGCATTAAGCCCACTAGGCAGCAGTGGTGCACCAGTTACAAACAAAACCCCATACACACTCTCGCTTTCACGTGTGCACTTGGGTTAAGCTTAGATTTAACCCTATCCCTAACCCTTGCACCACACTTCCGGTTAACAGCAGACATACAAGCTCACGTCGCGTCGCAGATGCAACCGTTGTGAGCTTGTAGATCACACTCGGCTGCGGCGCCGGAAGCTCCGTGCAACCTCTGCGCAATGCACGATGGGATGTTGGAAAGTTGTGGATAGACCAGTGGTTCTCAACCTTTTCAGGCCGTGGACCCCCAAATGATCATATTTGAACTGGGGACCCCCCCACCCTGCACAAGCACTTGGAGTTGGTATTACATTTATGCCAGATAAATGCCAGAACAGCAGCTTCTATTTAGCTGTCAACACCAGTGTTGATTTCATTGACTAAAACCATGATGATAAATGTTCACCAAACTTTTTTCACAGACAAATCAAATCTAAACTATGACTAAATATATTGACAATTTTGGCAAAAATAAAACCTCTGAGGCTAAATGTTAATAAGACTAAATGTTAGAGACGGACAAGTGGAAGAGATCCAGTAGAACTAAAAGAAATGAGGTGTCGCGCTCTGAAAATAGCATATCTACAAGCTCACAGCACGATGCGGCACATTGTAAGCTTAGATCGGCTATTTTTTGATTAATGTTCCCTCCAGAATGGGAGTACTGGGGTTTAAGTGGTTAAACGACAAATATAAAGTTATAATCAGATATTCTCTCAAGTTTCACTGGTGACAAACCGTATCTTAGGGGTAAAGATTTACATATTTGTCATGAATGTAAGGTTCTATAAAGTAAAGTAAAGTTCTCAACCTCTTCAGTCCGGGGACCCCCCAAATAATCATATTTTAACTGGGGACCAGTTGTATAACACTGTTCTATTGTGAAAATAGCAGATCTACATGCTCACAACGCCTCGTGTTGCGAGGCGTTGTGAGCATGTAGATCGGCTATTTTCACAATTTTTGCCTCTAATATTTGACAAATTGGCCAATGTTTAATTTGTCTTTTTAGAGGTATTAAAAAGTCCTTAAATTGTCACTTTAGAAATGTGCAGATACCCTCTATACACTTAAACTTTATTTAGGGTTGTTTACTGTTGAAAGGGAAAACAATGTTTCACATTAAGTTAATCATCTGGGGACCCCCCAAAAACATTTGGTGACCCTCCTGGGGTCCCGACCCACAGGTTGAGAACCTCTGGCCAAGAGAACAACTATCGCTATGGAGAAATAAAATACAAAAAAAAAAAAAAAAATCATAAAACCTTGCACTCTGAGTAGGACCCTTCACTTATTAACCCTTAAGTGCTGTTCGGGTCATTTTGACCTGTTTTACATTTTCATTTGGAAAAAAAAGGTAGAAGTTAAAAATGTTTCCACCTGAAACTCACTGGCCTTAAAGATTCTTCTGAGATGAACATGTAAAAAAAATATTTTTGCACTACACCCATGCTACACCCCCCTCATATGTTTTGAACCTTAAGTGCTGTTCGGGTCATTTTGACCCGGAAGCACAGAAATACACAGTATTATGCCAAAACACAGACACACAGTCACCCCCACTTCTAACACCCCCCTTCCGAAGCCCCATTCCGAACCCTCCCCCCCTTCCTATAAGCATGAGCAATATTGCCCAGTATTAAATGAAGTCGTTTTTTTTACATGGATTTCAGCTAAATCAGTAAAAACGCCTAGCTCTTTCAGTGTTTAATGTGATATAGCAAAGCAGAAATGCAAACATTTTCCAAATATATCATATGAATTGTTTGGTATTGAGTCAAAGTCAATGTATCATGATGATTTGTTAAGTTAAAATTTATATTAGTGTTGTTTTTTTTAAACCAAATATCCACCGGGTCAAAATGACCCGAACAGAACGAAGGTGTAGTGAATCTGAACAGAACTTAAGGGTTAAGTGCCAAAACTCATCATATCACACACACACACACACACACACACACACACACACACACACACACACACACACACACACACACACACACTTTAAATACTTTATTTGGTTCCACAAATTACATTTCATAAACAGGGAAACAAATATATTAGGGTTAATCAATACTGAGCACTTATGGGTACACATAGCACCTCCTTCTCCACACTGCTAAGCTGCCAATAATAGCAGAGACAGATCAATACTTTGCTACTTGTTTTGCTCTTGCCTTCGCCAAGCCAGCAATCTGCTGGCCTCTCGTGGCGCGCACACACACACACACACACACACACACACACACACACACACACACACACACACACACACACACACACACACACACACACACACACACAAGAGCATAATTTACACACAAGGTTTTCAGACATGAACTGTTCAGAGAGCAGCATGTTTAGGGTAGCAGAGGCAGGATCCGTACAGTATGCAACATACTGTACATCTCTGACCTAAAACCTTTCTAAAGTGAACATTCATCTGAAAGTAACACATGATGCACATCTGCAATGTGTCATCTGTCATCGCACACTGAATTAACCACATAAACACCAGCATTCACATTCTGGGGAAAGCCATTCATTGTGAGCTTGCAGATCAGGTAGAGTGAAAACAGAAAATACACTAGTATAGAGCTTTGAGGGACTCCGGTCAACCAAGTATGGGGTTTAAGCGGTTAAGATGCTGCAGTGTTTCCACCAGCACAGTCTTCGTGCTACGAATGGAAATGCCTGTCCAATACATTTATTTCAAGCAAACAGGTCAACACTAGCTAAATGAGGCTGGCAGTAGAATGTGTGCAGTAGCATGCATGTGTGTGTGCGCGTGTGTTTGTTGTGATTGCATGTTCAAAGACAAGTCCTTAGTCAGCTGTTGCTAATTCAAGATTCAAGATTAATTTATTTGCTCCCGAGGGAAATTTGTCTTGGACATGCAGGCTGCTATATAATACAACAGGACAAGACAGACGGACAGAAAGAAAGTAAATTACAACGAATAGTGCACAACACACAGTGCTGACATACAGGTCAAGTGCATACATTACATTACATTACACTAGAGTCATCACCCCCACTAACGGCCTGAGTTTAGCAGAGTAACGGATATGGGAATGAATGAGTATTTGTATCTGTTCAGATGTCTTTTCTTGTTTTTAACTGGGACTCTATAACGTCTACCAGAGGGTAGCAGTTTGTATTCTGAATGAAGGACATGAGAGGGGTCAGCAATTATTCTCTTAGCTTTCTTAACTACACTTTCCTCAAGGATGAGGTGCTCCCTCACACCCATCACCTTCAATGCAATCCCAGCTAGTCTATTAATCTGTGCTTTTGACCTCACAGTCAAATTACCAAACCACTCACAAATTGTATAACGGAAAATACTCTCGATCACAGCATGATAGAAAAGCAGCATCACTCTCTGCTGTACACCAAACACCCTGAGCCTACGCAGAAAGTTAAGTCGCCGCTGGATCTTAGTACACACATGATTAACATGGACATCCCATGCTAACTTGCTGTCAATATGCACGCCCAAGTATTTGTATGAATCGAACTGAGCAATATTGACATTGTTTATGAGTAATGGAGTGTGGTCCCCCACATGACCTGGATAGAAAACCATTTCTTCAGGTTTTTTTTGTGTTAACAGTGAGGTGATGGTCCTCACACCACTGTACAAAACTGCTTACCTCCTGCTCATACACAGAGGTGCTTTTCTTATCATCTATAAGACCCAAAATGGCCGTGTCATCGGAGAACTTAATATAGCAAACACTAGGATGACTGCTGATACAGTCATTAGTGTATGCGGTAAATAAATAGGGACATGTCTAGCATGAAGACAGCTGCCACCCACTCATCAGTGTGTGTGTGTGTGTGTGTGTGTGTGTGTGTGTGTGTGTGTGTGTGTGTGTGTGTGTGTGTGTGTGTGTGTGTGTGTGTGTGTAACATGGGGCAGATGTAGGAGAGAGGACAGCTAGAAGTCACAATACAATAAACAGATCTAGGAAGGAGAGGTTACATGTTGTATCGTAATGTGTTAACTTGTTACATGCTGTGTTGTATTGCATCTGACTCACATTGTTGTGGAAGGATTGCGCTCTGATTGGATCCTCTGCAGCCAATGAGCAGCTGCTGAAGACGAGGATGAGGTTAGTGAAGATGTGATGGTCGATCAGAATATGACATCCAACAGGGATCCTGAAAAAATAGACAAGTATAGAGACAGACACAAACAGGGAGACAATTAGAGATTCACACTTATTCAGCTCTGATGTGTTGTTCAGGTTCATTCAGAACACAAATATAAGATAGTGTTTGTTCGTAAGGCACAGAACGGAAGGCAATGTACAATATAAAGTAGAGTCTCATTAGATGGCACTGGCTCAATCGATTTTATACTCGAGTGTGTGTGTGTGTGTGTGTGTGTGTGAGTGTGAGTGTGAGTGTGAGTGTGTGTGTGTGTGTGTGTGTGTGTGTGTGTGTGTGTGTGTGTGTGTGTGTGTTTGCGTGTGTGTGTGTGTGTGTGTGTGTCTCACCAGGAAAGCACACAGCATGAAGAAACTGGTGAAATAAACAAGAGCAAAGTTGCTCCTGCAGGTGAACTCCTCTCCTGGTTCAGAGTCGGCCTCTGGATCGCATGGCTTCCCAGGCAGACTGGCTAGCATGATGTCCTGCCACGCCTCCCCTGTGGCACACCTGCAATAAGAATACCATAACACATCACCGCTTTCAACTAGGCCGGTCACAAGTATAAAATAATGGCCTAATCCAGGGGATTCATGTCAATTTGTGTCTTCAGATATGACGGTTCAAGCTGCTGCTGCTGCTTGAACCGTCAAATAGATAGATAGATTCCTTTATTATCCCAAGGGGGGAAATCAGTTGCCCAGAGGCAGCACAGCAGTATAAGGTTATTTACAAAGTTACAGAGAAGTATGAAAACGATAAAAAGAAAAAACAAGAACAGAGTATAGCGTACAGTAAGTACAGTAAGAGCAAGGTACAACAAGAAAGGGAACGAATAATATATATAAATATATATACATAAAGTGTCCTAAAGCACAACTATCAATATAATACAGTACCCAAATCAGAGTGACCATAACAGTCAATGCTAGTTAGTGCAACAAGTATCTCAACATCAGTCAAACACAAGCAGAAATAAAACTGCTATTAAAACACAACCTAATAGTGCAGTGTCCAAAGGTCAGAGCGATAAAAACCAGTAAGGCTCCCTAATCGGGAGATAAGCGACCGTAGGTCACTTATCTCCACAAATAGGGCAAAAATGTGTTTTGCCAAAATCTTCCTGATCCATGTTGATAACATGAGTGTAGACATACTGTGTAGTGATTTTCGTGATTTTAGGGCAAAATCTGTAGGAGCAGTGTCCAAAAATGTGTTTTTAAAAATCGGCCTGGAGGTGGCGCTATATGGGAGAGATTCATGTTGATGGGATGAGTGTAGACATACTGTGTACCGATTTGCGTGATATTAGGGCAAAAATTGTAGGTGCAGTGTCCAAAAATGTGTTTTGCAAGAATCGGCCTCATGGTGGCGCTAGAAGAGGGCCATGTGAGAAATGAGGGGTGGGGTCTCCCCGCCGGCAAGGCGGACGAATAGGTACCGGCCCCGGCTGTCCCGGTCGCTCCTAGCCGGAGTTACGGCATTTTATGTGAGCTGCAGTGTAGGGGGTCCTCCACTGGGGGCGCCACCACTTTTGCATCCGTTCTGGAGCACCAGGAGTCGGTGGTCCCCGGGAATTCCCTGTGAGCAGCCCCGTTGGGGTGGTCATTTGGTCAGTTTAGCACATTTGGTCATTTTTTACATCTGGGGGTCCCCCAGGGACCTGGGGGTCCCTGGAGCTCCGGGGGTCCTTGGAGGTTGTAGTTTGGCAGGTAAGGAGTGTGTGTGCAAAATTTGGCATGGATCGGGGCAACGGTTGCGGAGATATGAGCAGGGCAAGAGTGTGACGTGTGAGGTGTGACAGACAGACTGACAGACAGACTGACGGACTGACTGACTTACACTTTGTGCAGGGTTTGATAGTAAATGCGACCTACGGTCGCAACAAAAGAAAAAACAAAACAAGAAAGGGTGACGCAACAAGACGCACACGAGCACCCTCCATGGAAGGTCCTTAGAGGTCAGAGTCAGTGCAGATATAGTTCCAGTAAAGAAAATCAATTCTAAAAAAAACTTGAACTTTCGCTCTGTACTTGGTCTGCTCTTTTCCCCCTCTACACCAAAGCTCTTTGCCGAAAATAGCCGATCTACAAGCTCACAACGCCTTACAGCATGTGAGCTTGTAGATCGGCTATTTTTGGCTAAAGTTCTCCGAAAAAGGTTTTGGCTAAAGTTCTCCGAGAGAGAAAGAGAGAGAGAAACAGTTTAATCATTCCTGCAATGAATTGACCATATCAATTACACTTTTATGCGTTTTGTGTCCAAAATACCAAGATAAAAACAAACTGAACTCAACTGTAAAGTCCCAACATAGGCCTTTAAAGTTTAAACCAGGGTTTATCAAAGTGTGCCTCTGAATACTTTGATGATATTTGTAACTCATCAATATAGAAAGGTATCTGCAACAAAGCAGAAAGCCTGCAACACTCCAAGTTAGATGAAGGCTTTCTCATAATTCATCAATATCACTTGGGTTTAACCCCTTATACTCAGTAAGATATTAAACTGAGTTAAACTGTCCTTGGTGTGATCTTTTTCAGCACACCACGTCTCTTCACCAAAAATAGCACATCTACAAGCTCACAATGCGTTGTGGTTCAATTCAATTCAATCTTTATTTCAGACCCAGAGAGATCCATATATCACAGTTACAATAAAACAATACAGAAAACTAATAATCTAAAATCTAAAATAAAAGCACAATGCACCAACTCCACCAAGCCCAAATGTTCAGTTCCTGACATACAGACATGTGTGCAAATGGTTCCACAGTCTAGATGAGAACCTGACAGAACTGCGTGTAGGGTCCGTTACAAAAGCAAATTGTGAGCTTGTAGATCAGCTTGTAAGCTTGTAGATCGGCTATTTTTTGATTAATGTTCCCTCCAGAATGGGAGAGCTGCGGTTTAAGTGGTTAAACGACAAGTATAAAGTTATAATCAGATATTCTCTCAAGTTTCACTGGTGACAAACCGTATCTTAGAGGTAAAGATTTACATATTTGTCATGAATGTAAGGTTCTATAAAGTAAAGTAAAGTTCTCAACCTCTTCAGGCCGGGGACCCCCCAAATAATCATATTTTAACTGGGGACCAGTTGTATATAGTCTCACAGCACTGCTCGTCGGTGCTGGAGCATTTAACACTACGGTGTAGACCGTTCTACTTGCCCAGGGAATTTCCTTGTGTGTTGCTAACGGCTGTATACATCCCACCAGAAGTGAGTGCATCCGAAGCTATGGACGAGCTGAGCGATGTCATAGGCAAGCAGGAAAATAAGCACCCGGAAGCCATATCAATCGTGGCTGGGGACTTTAACCACTGCAACTTGAAATCGGTGTTGCCACACTTTTACCAGCACGTTAGGTGCCCAACAAGGAAGGAAAGGACGCTGGATCATTGTTATTCCACCATCAAGGCTGCCTACAGAGCGGTCCACCGGCCCCACTTTGGGAAATCTGACCACCAAGCGGTGCTACTGCTACCTGCCTACAAGCAGAGAATGAAGAGCGAGCAACCCAAGGAGAGGTCTGTTCAGTGCTGGTCCACAGATAATGTATCTAAACTCCAGGGCTGCTTTGAATCGACAGAATGGTCCATCTTCAAAGACTCAGCCACAAGTTTGGATAACTACGCTGACACTGTCACCAGCTATGTTAAATTCTGTGTGGATAATTGCATCCCAGCGCGAACCGTTCGCTCCTATCCCAACGAGAAGCCGTGGATGAACCATGATACTCGTCTGAAGTTGAGAGAGCGCCGAGCCGCCTTTCAATCTGGGGACGAGGAACGGTACAAAAAATCCAGATACGACCTGAGAAGGGCGATCAGAGACGCTAAGAGACAATATAGGGACAAACTGGAGAACAACTATAGTGGCTGTGACGCACGGCGTATGTGGAGAGGGCTGCAGGCGATTACGGATTACAAACCGAAGCCGGCTGTTATTAACACCTCGGACTCTCTACCGGACGAATTGAATAACTTTTTCGCCCGCTTTGAAACTCACAACACGGACCCAGTTACACCAGTGCGGGGAACACCCGGTGCGGTGGAGCTGCAGGTGACACAACGAGATGTGAGTAAAACTTTTAAAAGCGTTGGGACTCATAAGGCGGCCGGCCCTGACGGGATTGCCTCACGTGTCCTTAAGTTGTGTTTCGACCAGCTTTCGGGAGTCTTTACTGACATTTTTAATATGTCCCTGTCATTGTGTGTGGTACCGTTGTGTTTCAAGGAAACCATAATTGTACCCATAGCAAAGAAAAAACCTGTAGCCTGTCTTAATGATTATCGCCCTGTGGCTTTGACCTCTGTTCTTATGAAGTGTCTGGAAAAAATGGTTATATCACATATAACGCACATTATCCCTGCCAATACTGATCCATTACAGTTTGCATACTGTGCTAATAGATCAGTCGATGATGCTATTTCTCTCGCACTACACATTGCCTTGAAACATCTGGAGAAAAGGAACTCTTATGTCAGACTACTCTTCATAGATTATAGCTCTGCCTTTAACACGATTGTACCATCTAAGCTTGTGTTGAAACTCAGGGGTCTTGGTCTTGGCAGTAGTATCTGCAACTGGCTGTTTGACTTTTTGACAGGCAGGCCACAATCTGTACGAATAGGGAACAAGCATTCATCTAAGATATTGACCAGGACTGGAGCGCCCCAGGGCTGCTGCCTCAGTCCCTTGTTGTATAGTCTGTTCACCTATGATTGTGTTGCCAGGTGTGGCAATAATTCTATTCTCAAATTTGCAGATGACACCACGGTTATAGGACTAATATCCAACGATGATGAGAGGGCCTATAGGAGGGAAATTGAAGAGCTAACCCTATGGTGCCAGAATAACAATCTCTCTCTAAATGTTAGTAAAACAAAAGAGATCATCGTTGACTTTAGGAAGTCTAATGTCAATCACAGTCCCTTAACCATAAATGGTTCACCTGTAGACATCAAATTCCTGGGTGTTCACATAACAAACTCACTCACATGGTCTCAAAACAGCGAAGGTATCCTTATGAAAGCGCAGCAGCGATTGTACTTTCTGAGGCGCCTCAGGAGATTTGGTCTGAGCACCAAGGCTCTTGTTAATTTCTATCGCTGTACCATAGAAAGTGTTTTGACAGGATGCATCACAGTGTGGTTTGGTAACGTGACTGTTCAAGACAGTACACAGTTACAGAGAATTGTGAAGAGAGCTGCCAAAATCATTGGCACAGAATTACCACAGCTACACACAATCTATAACACACGCTGTAAGAAAAAGACAGAGAACATCTTAAAGGACAGCTGTCATCCCGCCCATTCCCTGTTCTATCTCCTCCCATCCAAAAAACGTTACCAGAGCATCAAATCTCACACCACCCGTTTCAGTAATAGTTTTTATGCTCAAGCAATCAGGATGCTTAACGAAGAGATGGAAGCGAGACGTAGGTAGTCATGTGCAATATACGCAGTTTTTAAACTGTACACTGTTACACTGTATGGTTGTTTTGTTGTTTTTGGGTTGTCCTGGGTGACCTGTTGTTGTCTTGTTTTTTTGTGTGTAATAAGGCTGAGAGTGCTCCTGGCACAAGCATTTCATTGTATGTCTATACCTGTATGGATATGCATTTGACTAATAAACCTGAATCTGAACCTGAACCTGAACCTGATAACACTGTTCTATTGTGAAAATAGCAGATCTACATGCTCACAACGCCTCGTGTTGCGAGGCGTTGTGAGCATGTAGATCGGCTATTTTCACAATTTCTGCCTCTAATATTTGACAAATTGGCCAATGTTTAATTTGTCTTTTTAGAGGTATTAAAAAGTCCTTAAATTGTCACTTTAGAAATGTGCAGATACCCTCTATAAACTTTATTTAGGTGTGTTTACTGTTGAAAGGGAAAACAATGTTTCACATTAAGTTAATCATCTGGGGACCCCCCAAAAACATTTGGTGACCCTCCTGGGGTCCCGACCCACAGGTTGAGAACCTCTGGCCTAGAGAACAACCATCGCTATGGAGAAATAAAATACAAAAATAAACTCATAAAAACTCTTGCACTCTGAGTAGGACCCTTCACTTATTAACTGCCAAAACTCATCATATTTCTCACACACACACACACACACACACACACACACACACACACACACACACACACACACACACACACACACACACACACACACACACACACACACTTTGCCACATAAGGGGGAAACATACAGGGACACAAATGCTATTGGTGCAGCAATAATACATTCACAAAATCATGGCATATGTTTTCATGATACAATAGGCATGTCTCTCAGTAATCTAAGGGTATAAGTAACAGTGTCTCCGCCATGTGGCGGGTGTCAATTATAGCAGACACTGCACAATACTTTGCCAGCCTTTTGAACTCTTTTTTGGAGATCCCAAGTTGTTGACACCCTCTAACGACCAATCTGTGAGTATAATGTCCTAAGCTGCCAGATACATTGCTCAAAGAATTGATCTTTGAGCAGTACTACAATATACTGGAACATGTTGATTCCCTTAAATTATTTGAGCAGTATATAGAACAAAGGTCTACACCTATAACCCAGCTCTGAGATGGTATTTAGCAGAGGTTGGTCGCGACCGAAGGTCGCAGTTTATTATGTGAAATGGCACATCATGTCTTTGTCTGTCTGGACGTGTACACTTTTTTACGGTCTATGAGTTTGCCGCTCTGACATCATGCTCTGACATCACTGTGATGTCAGGGGAACCACACTAACATATAATCCCTTTTGCCCATATGTGGAGTTCCCTGATGTCATCAGAATTAAGCCCATATCTAACAGGACTTAATATGGGAATGCCCATATATTAAAGCAATAAGCCACGCGAGGCTTGTGGTTACCGGGGTAGTATACACCGGAGAGGCGTTGGGAAACACGAGGCGCCAGCCGAGTGTTTCCGACCCTCTCAGCCGGTGTATACTACCCTGGTAACCACAAGCCTCGCGTGGCTTATTTCTTTTCTTAAACGGTCACAATATTGCAACATGAGATTCATAGCATTCCATTATTTAAAGAAAAAAGTACACTTCTCCGCCACCAGGAAGAGACTTTTCCTTGTTTACCAGCCAAATCCAGGAACGGAACTTACGGAAGCCAGTGTGTGTTTATAAAGTCATGTCATTCTTTTTGCCAACAAATATTTACACATTACAAACAATAAAACTAGGAGAAACAAGAATACAAATGTTTTCTAAAAGAAGTGTTTTTGCAAAGAAACAGTGGGATTGAAATGATCAGTCTGTAATGTGATGCGCTTTCGCCAGGCACGTGCGCACATACAGCAAAGGGGGCTGGAGCCCTTAACTTTTATCAACATAATTGTCCACCAAAAGGCCCTTCAGCCCATGCCTCTCTAGCATTCTGTGCACTCCCTGGATATCGCCTAACAAAACATCCGCAGCGAGATGCTCACATGTAGAGCAATAACTTTCAATCGTATGACTTTTGGAGTGGTTGAATCGGCTAAACGTGATGTCCATTTCATTCATTTTTTCTCTCTCGCCCGTGTTTTGTGTGTGCTGATGCAGCGATCATTGAATTTGCGACTCTGAGCTCAGCTTTGCTATTTTCAGTATATCCTACTGTAACCAAGACGACTTTAGCGTTCCTCACGTCATCAACATGTAACATTAGAAAGTTGTGTTTTAAGCTCTTCTTAAACGGGATTCAATGTGACGACGGGGGTTCTGTTTTGTAAAATCCAATCGACGACACCACGACGGAGCATTTGTTGAACAAGTCAGCGTGTACGACTCCAAATCAAGCAGCGTCACAGACTTGCAGTTGCGTGCAGCGTGAATGCATGGATGTTACACAGATATTGGTGTGTCCCAGAAATGTGTGACCACAGCGCGTATATTTGCATGGTTGATGACTTGATGTTGCGTAGATATTGGCGTACGGGGCTTTTGGTGTGACACATGGGTTGATTTCCTTTTTCTTTTCTTTTTTATCGGTCAAAATTGACCGTTAGTGCTTACCGGTAACCAATTTCTTATCGGTTTAACGGTAACGGTTAGCCGTTGGCCATCCCTAGTTGGAAAGTTGTGGATAGACCAGTGGTTCTCAACCTTTTCAGGCCGTGGACCCCCAAATGATCATATTTGAACTGGGGACCCCCCCACCCTGCACAAGCACTTGGAGTTGGTATTACATTTATGCCAGATAAATGCCAGCCAGAACAGCAGCTTCTATTTAGCTGTCAACACCAGTGTTGATTTCGTTGACTAAAATCATGATGATAAATGTTCGACTAACTTTTTTCACAGACAAATCAAAACTAAACTATGACTAAATATATTGACAATTTTGGCAAAAATAAAACCTCTGAGGCTAAATGTTAATAAGACTAAATGTTAGAGACGGACAAGTGGAAGAGATCCAGAAGAACTAAAAGAATTGAGGTGTCGCGCTCTGAAAATAGCATATCTACAAGCTCACAGCACGTTGCGGCACATTGTGAGCTTGTAGATCGGCTAATTTCAGCAAGCAACCAAGTGTAAAAACAGGCATTACTATATCATCAAGGCACCGCCAAAACATATTTTGGACACCAAATAAACTGTAGATTATTATCAATTATAAAGTATGAAGATAAATGGGTGAAGCACCTTTTTGGCTGGGGTGCTGCCTCTTCCTCTTTCCTGGGGGCGTGGGGATGGGGGTGACTCCACTTGCTTTGGTATCCTGTATGGTGGCTAGGATTAATAAGAGAAGGATATCACACTGGGCGTGTCCCAGCCGTGGTACCGGGGTATGGCACATGCGCAGTACAATCTGGCCTGCACCTACACTGTGGCTCAGTAGATGGCGGCGTGTAAACATTAAATGGTAGTGTTTGTTTTGTCCTGCTTTAAGTGCCTGCTGGGGACTTGCTCTTTGCTCAAATTAAATGTTCTTATGCCACAAAACAAGTAGGCTTATTTGGTGCCCTAATAGGCACAACTATGTGTTGCATATCCTGAATGAATATAAGTTATAGAAATCCATCGTATTCTCATCTACTGCTGTTTTACTGATATTTTGTGTAAGTGCTTATAAATAAATTAAATTGTGCGGTCTGTTGAATTTTTTGCACCGTACGTACGGCACACAGTACAAGTTAAGACATATACTTCAAAGTACAGGATTATATAAAAGCATCCCTCTGAAGACCAATTATTTCCCACAATTGATTGATTTAAAACTTTATTAGAAGTTTGCATAGGAAAAGGTAGTTTCATAACAGCTGGTACAAGGTCAACTAAAAGGATAAACACCTCCAAAGAGCCTTGGGCTTGTTTCAATTGGGGTCCTTTAAAAAAAAACACACAGCACTATGTAGAAAATATAATATAAGAAAACCTGCAGCTGTTTAGGTGATGAGTGGAGAGAGAACAAAAAAAACAAACACACAGCTCGCTCTACTGAGAACGGATCATGATCTTTTTTTATCTAGTGCCTCTGCTGGAACACTCCACCATGGCAGTTCCTGTTAACACTGCGCATGTGCCATACCCCGGTACCACGCTGGGACACGCCCAGTGTGATATCCTTCTCTTATTAATCCTAGTATGGTGGAGGAGGTGGGTGAGGTGATGGAGGCCGTTCACCGTCTTCCCCAGAACCTCTGGCGCATCTTGGCTGACTGCTTGGCCTTACCTTCAGGGATGAAAAGATGAAAGAATTAAAAAATAATCCCATGACTGAAAGAGAAAGGCCCACCTCACTAGCGCTCTTGTTTCCTAACTATTAGCATACTATGAACAATTACCATGCTTTATTGTTAACTTTTGAAGCTGGTCTTTTGATTGATTGTTCGATTATTTTATTAGACAAAAATGGAGAACAGTACAAGTATACTCAATACAATATAAATGTAGTACAGTTAAACACCCTGTCTAAAATGAACATCCCAAATAATCCATTATTATTCAGTAATCAGCATTACAGTAGGTCTACAGGCTGATATTCCCCCATGTTGACAAAATGTTGTGTATGGTAAATACAATACAAACAATAGTGCTAAATATAAGTCAACAACATATTGACATTGACACATGTCTAAAGAAGGTTAGCCATTGCTATGAAGTGGTATTATTATGAATAAAAGACAGTCCAATGTTGGTAGATGCATACTGTGTTAGTGTAGCCTACTGCATGTGCCAATATACTGTATGCATGCATATGATGTGATTGTGAACATTTGGTAGGCCTACCATTTTTACACTGTTAAATTAACGCTGGCTTTTGACATATAGATTGGTGTCCCAACGATTAAAATCATATCAAATGAACTAGGTTAATTTCTATCAAATCTTTGGGTCCTTGAATAGGAAATGGCAGAGAATCACTGGGTTAGGTTGTGTAGAATATCATTCCCAGGGACCCCTATGCCATAAGAAAGGGGTCTTCAACAGGGGGTCCGGGACCCCTAGGGGGTCCTCAGAGTTACTACAGGGGGTCCTCCAAATCTTTGTGATAGAAAACATTTTCCCCTCCTTTTTATGTTAACAACTTGAACCCTAGAACCCTATTCTGAGAACTTTAGCCAAAAATAGACGATCTACAAGCTCACAACGGCGTTGTGAGCTTGTAGATCGGCTATTTTTGGCAAAGATCGTTGGTGTAGAGCAGACTAAAGAGCAGACTAAGTAGCCTACAGAGTGAAAGGTCAAGTTTATTAAGTATTGACGGTTCAAGACATGAGTCCAAAATACACTGATGATTGTGCTGTCAAACAATGAAACTATATGGAATCTATGAACAGGTTGTGGGGGTCCCTGCTTCATCTCTCTCTCAACTAAGGGGTCCTTGGCCTGAAAACGTTGAAGACCACTGCCATAAGTTAATATTTGTATGGCTTTATCAGTGATTCCCAAACATTATAATGTTATGTCAAGGACCCCCTGTTTGACATGCATTAGGCTACGGACCCCCATTTAATGGCATTGCTATCTCTGAGAACCCAATTTATATTCTAAAATCAATGTTAATTTAGAGTGTGGTTGAATTTGCACGCTCTCTGAGTTACATATGGGGTCCATTTGGTTGGATGCAACGCTGATGAAGGCTTAAACGCCGAAACGCGTCCGTTTGTTGCTGCTCTGCAGCTTTCCTTACCGACCTTAATTAAAAATAAAAAAGTACCTTAAAAGGACTGAACCGTGAGTGCTGGTATTCTCTTTTCAATGTTACGTTTCCCGACCGTGCACCCGGTAAGAAGAAGTCTAATACTGTGAAACTACTTGGAGTCGTGCGCGCATTTCTACTTTCAAATGTCCATTTGGTTGCTAACTTTATCTGGGGACCCCTGGAACTCCCTGAAGGACCTCTGGGGGTCCCCTAGCCCCTCTCGCCTCTTCAGAATACAAAGTAACAAGAAGGAGCGAGTGGGGCTAGGGGTCCCCGGACCCCACTTTGAGAAGCAATGCATTACAGGGAGAAGAGGCAACAACATGAGAGTGAATGACAGACTGAAACTAATTTATAGTTGATTGCGACCGTCAGGGAGCAGCTTACTATGAAAACCTCCACCGGCCGTCCGTCGGTCGGTCGGTCGGTCGGTCGGTCGGTCACACGTCACACGTCACACCTTTGCCCTGCTCATATCTCCGCATCAGTATATAGGGCTTGTTTGTTTATTGTATGACATCACGCCACATCATCAGCTGTGGACTCTGTGATGTCATCGTATCGCATCAGTATATAGGGCTTGTTTGTTTATTGTATGACATCACGCCACATCATCAGCTGTGGACTCTGTGATGTCATCGTATCTCCATATATGGCCATCTCCGTATATGGAGATATAAGTCGTCCATGCCCAAGTATGGGCTGGTGAGGTCAGACTTTGTGTGATGCGTAGGTTATCTCCATATATGGAGATTCAACATTCCAGGCAATGCTCTCTTCCCTGGTGAGAATTGCCCCTTTATATAGGGCTTGTTTGTGTATTGTATGACATCACGCCACATCATCAGCTGTGGACTCTGTGATGTCATCGTATCTCCATATATGGCCATCTCCGTATATGGAGATATAAGTCGTCCATGCCCAAGTATGGGCTGGTGAGGTCAGACTTTGTGTGATGCGTAGGTTATCTCCATATATGGAGATTCAACATTCCAGGTGTAACTATGGCTACCCGTATGACGTGAGAGGTGGAGGTTGTGATATTTGTGGAGATAAGCGACCAACGGTCGCTTGTCTCCCGATTAGGGAGTCTTACTGGTATATTCATACCTGGAGGCTGGAGGCGATGTCTTCTCATCAAACTGTGTACATTAAAATCCTTAATTGGTCCTTTTGATGCGGCGACGCGAAAGCAGCTGCGTTTGTGTTGGTTTAAGCCAAGCTAATTCGAGGCTAAAGGTTGATAATAGATTAATGAATCGACGCTGACTGTAGGCCCATGTCGTAGTTAGATCTCCAAACCCTCACAGTGAGTGTGTTTAAAGGTTTTAAACTTGTAGTTTAGTAAAGAGTTTTACCTTCTGCAGCGCAGTGCGGCGCGGTGCATCAAACAGTTTGAAAAGGTGCGCATGCGTTCTATTTATACCCCATCACATCCTGTGTGGAGGCAAACACAGACTGTGCGCTGGCGCCCTCACGTGGTGAAAAAGTAGACTACAACAAACTTTTTTTTGCGACCGTAAGGTCGCAGTTTAGTTGCGACCGTCAGGGAGCAGTTTACTATGAAAACCTCCACCGGCCGTCCGTCGGTCGGTCGGTCGGTCGGTCGGTCGGTCGGTCGGTCGGTCGGTCGGTCACACGTCACACGTCACACCTTTGCCCTGCTCATATCTCCGCATCAGTATATAGGGCTTGTTTGTTTATTGTATGACATCACGCCACATCATCAGCTGTGGACTCTGTGATGTCATCGTATCGCATCAGTATATAGGGCTTGTTTGTTTATTGTATGACATCACGCCACATCATCAGCTGTGGACTCTGTGATGTCATCGTATCTCCATATATGGCCATCTCCGTATATGGAGATATAAGTCATCCATGCCCAAGTATGGGCTGGTGAGGTCAGACTTTGTGTGATCCGTAGGTTATCTCCATATATGGAGATTCAACATTCCAGGTGTAACTATGGCTACCCGTATGACGTGAGAGGTGGAGGTTGTGATATTTGTGGAGATAAGCGACCAACGGTCGCTTATCTCCCGATTAGGGAGTCTTACTGGTATCAAAACCTCCACCGTCCGTCGGTCGGTCGGTCGGTCGGTCGGTCGGTCGGTCGGTCGGTCACACGTCACACGTCACACCTTTGCCCTGCTCATATCTGGGCTCGTTTGTGTATTGTATGACATCACGCCACATCATCGGCTGAGGACTGTGTGATGTCATCATATCTCCATATATGGAGACATAAGTTGCTCATGCCCAAATATGGGCTGGTGAGGTCAGACTTAGTGTGATGCGTAGGTTATCTCCATATATGGAGATTCAACTTCAATGAGTAACCATGGCAAATCACACCGTACACAAATGACCCTTATATAAGACCGGCATTATCTACCGACAGCTGCTATAAGCCAACCCTGGCGATAAGGTCTGAGTCGAAGAAATGCTTCTTTCCTGGTATAAGACCGGCATTGTCTGTCGTACATTTCGGTCAATTCCAGTGGGGATGCCATTGAAAAGTTAATCTAGTTGTACAAAGTAATCAAAGAATGGGTTGACTGGTAGGCTGGTTGACTGCTTTATCTGTGGAGAGTGTATGTCACTGAGAGTCCTTTTATAGCGATTGAAATCATGATGAGGTCACGATGAGTCATCTATGCCCAAATATAGATTTCTAGGTCAGATGGCCCATGGAGTTTGTGATGTCAAACCTAGC
Source organism: Nannobrachium achirus (assembly GCF_963921795.1). Taxonomy (NCBI): domain Eukaryota; kingdom Metazoa; phylum Chordata; class Actinopteri; order Myctophiformes; family Myctophidae; genus Nannobrachium; species Nannobrachium achirus. The sequence continues at coordinate 74,934,952 of NC_137815.1, read as the reverse complement.
AACCCAATATAAACAAACCTGATGTCAGACCTGAAGTATCCTTTTATACCCATATATGGAGATACAGAGATCTCCATATATGGGCATATTAGAAAGCCCATATATGGGCATATACGGATGACATCAGGGATATCCATATATGGGCATAAAAGGGACAAGGGCTTACAGTTAAGAGATCTCCATATATGGGCATATCAGAAAGCCCATATATGTTCATATACTGATGACATCAGGAATATCCATATATGGGCATAAAAGGGACAAGGACTTACAGTTAAGAGATCTCCGGGCATAAAGGGACAAGGACTGTTACAGTAGATATAGAGATGTCCATATATGGGCATAAATGAACAAGGACTGACAAACACTGAGATCTCCATATAACCTATGGGAATATAAGGGACGAGGACAATGCGTAGCATTGTGAGCTTGTAGACCTATTTTCTAAATATTGTTGTACATTAAAAACTTGAAATGGGTCATTCTGCATAGTACTTGGGATTTGTTGATGTAAATGTTCACATAGAGTGTAATAATTGGTAAAACAAACTTTTGGCCTATTTGTGGAGATAAGCGACCAACGGTCGCTTATCTCCCGATTAGGGAGTCTTACGGGTTTACCCATATTAAACACTCCTGTTTTTGGAAGAACTTCAAGTCTCCTGTTCCAAGAATGTCCCTCCCCCCCCCCCCCCCCAACACAGAAGATTTTCTTTCTATTTTTGGGGGGATTTTTCATGTGAAGGACCTCCAAAATGATATGTATTTGGCCACGGACCCCCATCTATTTAGTTCCAGGGACCCCCCAGAAGCAAAATTTGAGTTACAAACGTTTCCTTAAAAAAAATACATATATTCAAAGATTTGCACACATTTTCACCACTTTTTCAAAAATAGCAGATCTACAAGCTGTGAGCTTGTAGATCTGCTATTTTTCACTGGTTAAAGCAGTCTAAATAAACTAATTAGGGTCCTGCTTAACCTTCCCTATCAGACTCACCTCACCGCTACTCACCAGTTAAGAGTGGGGTGGCTCAGAGTAGATGACAGAGTACAGCAACTTGCAATGGGCCTGGTGTACAAGATACACTACACCACTATGATACCCAAGTACCTGTCAAAATACTTTGTAAACATTAAGGATGTCCATAATTACAACACCAGAGGCAGCGCCACAGATCATGTTCAACCCAGAGTCAAAACCAACAAAGGGTCAAACTCTTTTTTCTGCTATACCACCAAAATGTGGAAAGCCTTACCGAAGGCCATAAAGGAGTGTGGATCACTAGCATCCTTTAAAATTGCCCTGAAAAACCACTTACAGGCAGCAGCCGTTCGCAACTGGTAAAAAAAAAAAAAAAAAACAACCTAGCCCAATACCCTCCCCTGCCCCCTCTTTGTATAGGCCTATACTTACTGTTTTCTTCTCTTTTGTTCTCTCATTTATTTTATTTACATATCTACTGCATAGTAGGCTACTGTGTTCTATTCGTCCATATGAGATACTTAAATGGTTTCCTGTGGAAATAAGCTTAGTCTTTTCATGGATCTCCTTTTAGTAGACCTTGTACCAGTGAACTGTACCGTCATGAAACTGTACCTTTTCCTATGCAAACTGACAATAAAGTCTTCAATCAATCAATCAAAGTCAATAAATGGCTCTGCGTCTGAATATCACTGTATTATTCTTCTTCAGTGGCGCTGCATGTTGTTGGTGGAAAAAGTAAACTACAACACATTTTGTTTTTACCCATATTAAACATACCTGGCAACACTTCTGTTTTTACCCATATTAAACATACCTGCCAACACTCCTGTTTTTGGAAGAAGTCTCCTGTTATTTGACCATGTCTCCTGTTTCAGAATGTCCCCCAAAACAGAAGATTGTCTTCTAATTTTTAGGGGGATTTCACACCCTTTGTGTGATAAGTGAGTATTTTTGCTTGTGTTTGACATGATGGTGAGATACTTGTTGCACTAACTAGCAGGGACGTGCTGGGCCCTTGATTCAGCCCGGGAAAAAGAGTTGTAGAGGCCCTCATTGCGTGCTATAGAGAGAGATCTCTCTCCATAGCGCTGCTGCTACTCAAAGATTTGCCATTTCAGATCATGACAAGTGACAAGCCAGTGGGCCAATTACATGAGTTATATTTCGTCGTTGTCGGGTGGAAACCTTATGTCCAAAACCGTTTGTTTTGTATTTATCATTTTAAAAATGATTTAAACTAGTGTAAACGGCCGATCTACAAGCACACAACGCCTCGCGGTGCGAGGCGTTGTGTGCTTGTAGATCTGCTGTTTTCACTACTTTTGTGCAAACAGTTTAATTTTTACTTTTGTGCAAACAGTTTAATTTTTTCCTAATGGCCGGCCTGGACCGGCCGGGAATGAACCAGCCGTTCGGGAGTTGTCCCGCTTTTCCCAATGGCCAGCACGTCCCTGCTAACTAGCATTGACTGCTTTGGTCACTTTGATTTGGGGGCACTGTACTATATTGATAGTTGTGTGTGTGTGTGTGTGTGTGTGTGTGTGTGTGTGTGTGTGTGTGTGTGTGTGTGTGTGTGTGTGTGTGTGTGTGTGTGTGTGCGTGTGTGTTTCAGAAATGAAAGACCCTTCGCTGAAAGCTACAAGATCTTCTGCGAAAGAGTCATCCGCCAAAGGCTTCTAGTTGACCAGGAGGTGCTAAAAATTAACCAGCTACGAAAGCTTTTCATAAACACCGTGAAGGAGCATGAGAATGTTGATGCTTCAGATTAAAGGTAACTGAAATAAAAAAGTGTGTCTTTGACAGTTCTTGGAAACAAAACTATGTTTGTGCTGATGTTGTGTATTTTGAGACGAATTAGACTGAAAATGAGAGTGTGAATCCATGTATATTTCTAAGTCTTTTCTGGAGAAGAAGTGGTCGAGAAAACTCAGAGGCAGGCAAATGTGGAGGTTCTTCCGTAGATTTATTTCAAAGTATGAGTTCCCAGTTTGGAGCCCTCTGGCCCAAGCAGCCTCTCGGCTTGCCTAAGTCGCTCTGTCTGACAACATTTTACAACACATATTTATACCAAGTTGCATACAGAACAGGCGGTCACCATTTGCTCACTGGAGCCTGGAGGTGTGAGTTGCTCTCAGACTGCCTAAATAGATCAAATCAACATAGTCCATTGTCTTAAGAAAGCCTTGCATAGTAATTAGGTTTACCAACCAGTGGGCACTGTTAAACAAAGAGGTGTTATCAGCCTCTCTAGAGATCAATGAATTCACTTTGGTTCTCACAGACTTTGAGTCTCCATACATTCATACAGTGACATTAGAAATATTGGGTTATTAACATTGCCAGATTCACATCACTGAGAAGTTAGTTCATTTATTCTCACACAAACAAGGCAATCAGAGTATGATTAAACACAATTTGCTGTCATTGTGGAGAGAGAGAAAAAAAGTGTTCAAACACTTCTACTCATCTTTCATCATTCTTATGTTGCAGGCAGGATAAACTGAAGAGGCGGTTGACCTGTGACTTCCCCCAGCTCGTTTTCCACTGCCCTACCAAGCGGAACATCTGTGAAATGGTTTATGCTGAGACACTATCAGCAGATAAACTGTTAGACTGGCTACCTCAGCAATCAGGCACATCAACCACAACCGAGTCTACCGAGGTAAGCCAAGCTTGAAAGCCAAGCTGAAACTGACAGTGCACACATGGCTACCACAAGTTCTGGACAGAAAAATACTGAGGACACAAGGACACTGTATACTGCGGGATTGCTTTTAAAGGGGCTTCTAAGGGACTGTCCTGGTATGGCATGCCCGTGGCCTCCCACAGCGGAGAATTTAAATGTGTCTGATGCTAAATCTGCTGTTCCAGTTGAATTGTACAATATCATTTCCTGGATTATAGGTGCAACAGAAGAACCAACATTAGCATGTTTTGTTGATATTCCTTATGATGTGAACCTAAAGGTTTTATCTGTTTGTCAAGACATTGTGTACCTGGCATCTAAAGGTAGAAAGCAGACACCCAAGTCATTGTGTCTTGGAATGACTGTTCGCCATTTAACAGGTTCATCTAATGTTCTGTCACTACTGAGTAGATTAGGACATTGTGCTTCATGGAACACAGTTCTCAGTCTAGACACTAGTAGAGAACAGAGACAAAATCCCAAAGGGATTCTCAAAGAAGGCACCTACAATACTGGTGTGGGACAACATTGATTTTGGGGAGGAGACGCTGTCAGGTCATGGAACTACTCACCATACAAATGGCATTATGCTGCAAAGTTCTGTCACTGAAACTGTGTCAAGAACAGACAGACAGCCACTACAGACGAGAGTTTACACTTTCAAAGCTTACCTGTAGAACACTACCAGCAGTCTAAAAGACAAGGGCCACAAAACTTGTTTCACCATGAAAGTGTTCCATTGCAGGCAGAAACATACAGGTCGAACACTGTGTCTGCTGCCAAAACTGAACTGGCATATGCTTTAGTAAAGTATGCAGATGCTGGAGAATGCACAGTTCCAAGCTGGACAGGTTTCCATACAATGCTTCAAAGTGATGCGACTCTGCAAAAGTCAGCACTGTATTATCTTCCAGTCATTGAGGCTTCACCGACCGAGATGTCAACAGTTAACACTATCCTAAAGAGAAGTGTTGCAGTTGCTGATCAGCTAGAACTTGACCATGTTGTGTTAGTTTTTGACCAAGCTATATATGCCAAAGCTCAACAAATCCGCTGGAAAGATGCTGACTTGTCAAAGCGTCTGGTGATTAGACTAGGTGAGTTTCATACCTGCATGTCCTTCCTAGGCATTTTAGGAAAGAGGTTTGGTGATGCAGGACTGCAAGATATACTCATTGAGACTGAAGTTGTTGCCCCGGGATCCATGAATGGGGTGATCAGTGGTCATCATTACAACCGTAGCATGAGGGCACACAAACTTATGTACGAGAGTCTGCAACGTGCCAGGTTTAGCACATTCCTTGACTCTTTGACACCACAGGAGAGGGATGAAAGCATGGCTGTCATCAGAGCTCAAAGATGCATTCCCAGACAGAACGAATGATGTTTTGTGTGCAAATGAGACATTTGAAAAAATGTTTTCAAATGATGCAGTCTTTGTGGAAAAGAGAAGTGCAGAAAATCCAACGTTTGCCTTCTGGAGTTCATACATCGATATGGTGCAAATACTCCTTCTTTTCCTGAGAGCAACACGTGAATCTGACTGGCAGCTTCACCTGTCAACTGTGCGCTTATGGCATGGTTTTTTGCTTATGATTGTGTGAACTATGCTAGGTATTTGCCTGCATACTGGCTCGAAATGGTAAATTTGCCACACACACATCCTTCTTGTCACAAAGATCTCAGTGTAAAAGGCCAGTGGACTGTCCAAAGTCAAAGTGCCCATGGATGTGCCTCTATTGCTTGTGACCAGGCTATTGGGCAAACATGCAACAGAGATTCCAAGACAAAGGGTGGTTGGATAGGGATGACACAGAATCGGGCTGCAGTGTCTCGTTGGATATTGTCACAACATGAAAGAGCTGCCATAGCTAGACAATGTGAGTCAATGGCTGGTAAATCTCCTGAAACACAGAGACGAAAAGATCTAGACAGCACACGGATTCGTGCTGATGAGAAGGCTGTGATCGGCATAAATTCCACCATGGATTCCATGCTGAACCCATTTGACATACACCAAGATGGCATTGTTTGTCTTAGCTCAGGGACACTAGCAGCTGACGATGTCAGCAAAGATTTGCTAGGAGCACAAGAAAAGGCGAAAAGGCAGTCAAAGCGTTTATGGACGAAAGACTGTTAACAAAATCAGTTGACATATTTGCCCCCACCAAGAAGAAATCTGCAGCAGGCAAAGATGTGATTCTCCGTGCAGACAAAAAACTGTTCTCCAGACTACTCATTATTGGCCAAAGTAGACAGATAGACCTCAGGGAAATTCTGTCCTACTCCTTGGGAACAGTTTCATATCCTTTAGCCAGTACTGACGGGTCTCTAGCTAAAACAGACAAATCAGCTCTGATGAATGTCTTGGAGGACAAAAGTGGAGACTGCTTAGTTCAAGAAGTTCCGTCAGATGGAGCTATTCTTTTTGATGGTATGGCAGTCATTCAAGCCATTAGTTCCAGACCAGCTACCTTTGGAGAGTTGGCTGACAACGTACTGCAGTACATGGTTAAGCTATCTCTGAAGCACAAGTGTACACGGATAGACTTTGTCATTGACCAGTATCCACAGATTAGTATTAAAAATCTCGAGCGGTCACGCAGAGCTGGGGGAGGCACACAACAGGTGCAAATCTATTGGCGGGATCAGAAGGCACCAACACAATGGAAAAAGTTTCTATCAGATGGAACAAACAAAGCAGCGCTGGCAGAATTCCTTTATGTTGCATGGCGAGATGCTGACCTCACCGTTTTGGGCAGGGACTTAAGCTTGTACATACTGTAGCACATGGGCAACTCACTGTGTAACTGTAAAAGAAGGTTCACAAACTGTCAGCGCTGTTCAAGAACTGACATGTGATCATGAGGAATGTGACACTAGGGTGTTTTTACATGCACAGCATGCTGCAAAAGAACATCAAACTGTGGTAATCAAAAGCCCTGATACTGACGTGGCAGTGATTGCTGTAAGTCTGCAGAGAGATTTACAATGTAAGTTGTATTTTTTCACTGGAGTAGGCAACAGAACAAGGATCATTGATGTGGCTAAGGTGTCAGCAGCTCTTGGTACCAGTGTTTGCTCAGCACTCATTGGCATCCATACTTTCACAGGTTGTGACTCGACCAGTGCATTTCATGGAAAGGGCAAAAAAAAGACATTTTCTGTTGCTTGTCAGAAAGATGAATTCCTCACTGGGTTCACAAATCTGGGCAGCAGTTTTGACCTTGACATGTCGACGTTTGACACACTGTGCAAATATGTGTGCCACTTGTATGGCCAATCATCTGCCAAAGATGTTAATGAGGCAAGATATAAATGTTTCTGCATGGCCTCGTCAGCATTGCCTGAACTGTCCATTCCCCCAACAAGAGATGCCCTGCACCAACACTGCAAGAGGGCAAACTACCAAGCAGCAGTAATGAGGCATTGTCTGACTGGTAGAATGTCTGCCCCTTCACCAATTGGCAATGGGTGGCACATTGAAAGTGAGGAGATAACAGTCACATGGATGACTAAAAATCCTGCCCCTGATAGTGTTTTGCAGGTAGTACACTGTAGCTGCAAGACAAGCAGATGTGAGACTGAAAGATGTTCCTGTAGGTCTGCAAGACTGTCTTGTACTGATTTATGTCGGTGCCAAAACTGTGAGAACGTTTCAAAGGAAACAGAAGAAAGAGCTATATCAGATGATGACTCTGATGAAAGTGATAGTGATGAGTAATACTGTATATGCACCATGTCACCTTGTAGAATTTCTGTTTCAAGAATTGCTACACTACAACTGTTTAACACATTTAAATGCTATGCATACATGTGGGGGAAAAGCTTAAATTATCTGTAATTTGTCATAGCACAGCCAAACAAAGTCTGATGTTGCACTGAAGTTTTAAGAAATGTGATACACTGTATGCCTTAAGCCTTTTTTTGCCTGTACTTTTATATTGGGGGGGGGGGGGGGGGGGGGCACAAATAACATAAGCTGTGACTGTGAAACACTGTAACTTCAATAAATGTTTTATATGTTTAATAATTATTGACCTTTTAGTGCATTTATTTTAGTCTTGTACCTTTGTGGCATTATACCAATTTAAGAGGTGTGGTCGAAATGTCATTGATTTTCAGCCATTTTTGGCCAAGGAGTGTCTTTTTTAAAATCTTTTCATTACACAGCAGGTTGTGCCATTTTTCATGAATGACAATAATTGTTCTATGTGTATGTTTAATTGTGCTGGGGGCCCATCAGTTAGGTTCATACTTTTCGTCAACAAATTTGCTACATTTCATGATCTAAATTCACAAATGTGTACTAAGCCACCAATACTAGTTTCAGATGTTATGTAGATGTATATATGATATTTTAGAAAGATTTTGAGTTGCCAAAATCAATATAGTAGATTTTACAAGCAAAAACAGCAGCACAAGACTTTCGTTTTTTGTTATTCACTTGTATATACAATTCTGGCTGGTGACAAAAGTCGTGCAAGTTTGGTGCGGAGAACTTTTAACCCAAAGTCCACAATGGTATTGTCTATGCAAAAATGCATTGAATGAGTAGTGCCCAGGCATGGGAACGAAATCCATTTTCTAAGCATTTTTTCTCAAAACGCAATACAGCCTACATGGGAGTGGATGGGGGTCAATTAATGTATCTGCCTCTGATTGTCTGGACATGCCCTAACAGAAACAAACAGAACAGGAATACATGACAAATACAGAACAAATTGAACAGCAGAAACATTGTCATAAATTAGTCAAAAACCTGATAAGGACAGTCAATGTTTCAGCGCTATCTATCAGACGAGCCCTTCCTATATAACCCATTGTAGGGGGCAGTGTTGTTCTGTCAATCAGGGCTTGTTCCTCATGATCATTTCATTACAGTTTACAGTTAAGGCATTTAGCAGACGCTCTTAATCCAGAGCCAATAAGCAAGGTAATACATCAATACATCAACATCAATGCATCAAATGCATAGAAATATCAATCTAGGAAAAATAATGAAACTTAGGTTTTTACCAATCAGTTAAAAAAATCTAGATTTCTTGTATGGTCACTGAGAGCAGGCGAGTGTTACTGTAAGTGCTATGGGCCGAGGTGGAGTCTGAAGACTCACCTCTTCAGCTTTAAGGCTCTTTTCCACCGGCAGCGATAACGATGACGATAACGATTTTAAAAAGTGGGTTTTCAATTGAAGTGGATCGGCAGCATCCACCCAACACCGATAAAGACAACGATAGCCGACAACTACATGGTTAGGATCAACAACGATGTGGTTAAGATCACAGTGATATGGAACTGGGTCTCTGACAAACAGCTGGAGATGCGCTCTGCGCGAGCGGCTGTTAATTGGCGCCTCTTCACATTGATGTCTTTATCGGACATCATTGGGTGCATTTATATGCACAGATGTATTCCTCTTATATTCGGAATGACTGCTCATTCAGAATAGAAATGCTCATATAAACGTTTAGGAATGGCCATTCCGGTCTGACCCGAATGAATTTTCATTCTGGTCTGAAGAGGTGGTTTATGCCGTTTCAATCGGGATACATTTAAACGCTCCATTCGGAATGAACTGCTGTCTGAACTGCCCCCCCCTCCCCCCCGACCTGAAGTAGGCCTACTTTGCGCATGCCCAAAGTTCTATTTCGAATGAATCCTTCAGGCATGTAAACGACAGTGGAATGAGGGATACTTGTATTCAGGTCCCATGTAAACGTTTGGGAATGAAGCTCTATTCGGAATAAGTTCATTCTGAATGCCATTCTGAATGTGCATATAAACGCACCCAATGTGAAGGCATAATTATCGCTGTGATATTTTATGGCTATCGTCATCGTTATCGCTGCCAGTGGAAAGGGCCTTTAGCCTAGTTGTTGTTGGGAAAATTCTCTCTTTAAGGAATTTGCTAATTGTTTCAGAAAATTTAAAGGGGAAAAAATCAATTACATTTCTGAATTATTTGGAAGGGTTGAAAAGGTGGCTTCATTCTGGAATTGTGAGAAAATGCCCAAAAATTATGAATGTCTTTGCTTTATGTCCATCCATCCATCCATCCATCTTCAACCGCTTATCCGGAATCGGGTCACAGAGGTATAGTCCATGGACCATACGAGATGTCGGTATCGGAAAGGTGGCAAAGGTTATCATGCATTTTTGAAAAGCTCTATATCTGTAGATTATATTTTGGTACGATAACCCTTTCTGAGACACAGCTAAATTGGTGTTATCAGCTGCTAGAGTTGGTGTCCCATCAATCTGAGTTCCCAGAGGTTAACTTTACATTACAGGGAAAAAAAAGCAAAAAAATAACATGCTTTAAGTAACATATGAGGAAAATATTTTATGAGGAAATATTTTCATGATTCTAAATCCATTGCAAACATCTGTTTTGCATAAAAAAACATTCATTGGGCTAAAACGGCAGGGCAGTTTTTTAGCCCAAGGAATGTTTTTTTGTGCAAAACAGATGCTATGTCTGTTGTCAATGCCGATGCTTAGTCACAAGGTGGCAATGTTGGACAGGATCCTGAAAAGTAATGAAGGGTTTTTATTAAACATACTGAAGAAGATATTCTTGGAAGATTGTCAGAAGACAATAAGTTTCACATACGGTATAATCAAGCTAAGAAGTTAGACGTATTAGAAAAGCTCATGACATTAAAGGAAAAATTTGACAAATGCAACATGGTTCAATTCATCAAGCTTTGATGAAGCGTGGGGAAAACTCCTTCAGTTTACTGCTGGTTTCAACAAACACATACCAGGTGTTTATCAAGGGCATGTTCAACATCCTCTGTTCACCTTATCCACTTAAACCCTTAATGCTTAGCTGACCAGAGTCCCTCAGGGGTCTATCCCAGGCCCCCTCCCTTTCCCCCTCTTAACGCCAATGTATATGTGACATACATTTCTTTATGAACATTGTTAAATTATGATATATATCAGACAGTCTACATTTTCCAAGAGGAAATGTACAAATATATCCTAGTCTGACCAGGGGTAAAACATATCCCCACCAGACATAAACATGAATGACACAGAATCTGAATCTGACTTTATTGTCACATCATATTACATGTAACATGGGTGGAATTCTTAAAGGACAACTTTAGTTTTTTACAACAAGGGTTCATATTTTAGATTGTAATTAAAGAATATAAAAGATGACTGTTAAAATTATTTCATTTACTTCTTTCTATTGTTTTAGAGATTCTCATTTCAGTGGTTGGGGCATGCGTACAAGTGGCTAAATATGTCATTTTACACAGAATAAGCCCATTCCCAAGATACAACGCAACCTTTCATGGTTGGATGTGACTTATGGGGGCTAGAAGTGTTACAGTAAATAACAATAAAGAAACTGCTGGCTTATTGTGTCTAAAAAGACACATTTAGCCACTTGTACACGTGCCCCCATGCGTACGCATGCCCCACATTTTAGCACGGTAAACGCGATAAAACAATAGAACGAAGCAAATGAAAACATTTTAACACTCACTTTTTCTTTTCTCTAATTACAATCTAAAATATGAACCCTTGTTGTAAAAAAACAAAGTTGTCCTTTAATTGTTCAGGCCCATCAATGCAATTAAAATATACATAAAGAGAATTAAAGCCTAGAAGTAGAATGAAGTGCATGCTCATTTAAGTTATGAGACGCATAGCTCTTATTCAGCTTATTCAGCTTCAGCCTAATTACTGCTAGATCCTGGTAGGTATTTCTCTTGATTTGCCTGGTGGATGCAGCAGCTGTTTGAACAGACCATGTTGGGGTGGTATGGTGTCAGTCTAGCCTTGCATAGATCACACTATCACTGTGTGGATATGAGTCTGGTACTTCTACCGTATATGGAAGTTTTCCTAGGAGCGGGTTAAAAAAATGGCTCTGGACACAATTGTTTAGATCAGTGTTTCTCAACCTTTTTTCTGCATGGGCACACTTTTCATGTCCCAAGAATCCATGGGCACAGCAACAGTAGTGAGAACAGCAGATCTACAAGCACACAACGCCTCGCTGTGCGAGGCGTTGTGTGCTTGTAGATCGTCTGTTTTCGCTAGTTTAAATCATTTTTAAAATGATAAATACAATACTGGCTTTCGAGCAGTTTCAAGGGGCACACTTGACCCTTCTCAGGGGCACACCAAAGGTCCCTAGGCACAGTGGTTGAGAAACACTGGTTTAGAACATACCAATACCGGGCCCTGATGTTATATGTTTTTGCACAGACGGATTCATTTGAGTCCCCTGTAGCTCCATCCGCGTACTTAATGATGACGTTAGAGCAGTGCATCATGGGTGTACAGGGAATAGAGGAGAGGACTCAGCACGCAGCCCTGAAGGGCTCTTCTTTTTATGCTGGTGACAGCCAGCATATACATCTCCTTGCAAATCCGCACCACTTTCTGATTTCAGAGGACCTAGTCCGGATTGGCTGAACCATGGTACATGGTAACCGAACTAGTAAGTAGGATTGGCTAATGTTAAGGGCCAATGGCAGGGCAGGACAGTTTACCCCAGGCTATGGGAGAATGGGAGAAGGGGGCTCTAGGGGAAAGGACTAGGGGGGCTGCTGGAACAGTGCACACACACACACACACACACACACACACACACACACACACACACACACACACACACACACACACACACACACAAACACACACACAAACACAAACACACACACACACACACGCACTGTGTTTTGTTTTGTTTTGTTTTGGAAAGAGGAGAAGAGGCAGTTGACATTCCTCGGTAACAACGACACATTCAAGGTGTTATCTTGAAGACAAAATCTACAAAGTAACTAACAGAATGAACAGGTTTTATAAAAAAACAAAATGTGTGTCACCTCATGTCCATATATGGTCATTTCAGTCCAGAATGAACAGGTTTTATCATGTCCATATATGGTAATTTCAGTCCAGAATGAACAGGTTTTATCATGTCCATATATGGTCATTTCAGTCCAGAATGAACAGGTTTTATCTGTCCTGTACGTCCAGAATATATGTGTAGTGTCCGTCCCGGTCTGATGATTGGATACTTTGAGGATTGGTCAAGCTTCACATGACAATTCGGCCCTCCAGATAAAAACATTCATTCATTCATTCATTCAGAATAAAGAATGTATCTATGTGTTCCAGAGTTCATAACTCTGGAACACATAGAATAAAAGTTCACCGCTTCACTTCGAACCGAATTTTGATTTTTATTTTCCTAATGACCGGCCGGGAATGAACCGGCTGTTGGGTTGTCCCTCTTTTCCCAATGGCCAGCATGTCCCTGGTTCCTCCACAGCTTAAATGGTAAATGGTGCATTTATATAGCGCTTTTATCCAAATCGCTTTACAGAGATTGTGCATTACATTCACCCACACATTCATACACCGGTGGCGGAGGAAACCATGCAAGGCACCAACCTGCTCACCGGGAGCAATTAGGGGTTCAGAGTCTTGCTCAAGGACTCTTTGACATTAACTCAGGGGGAGCCCGGATTCGAACTGGGAACCCTTCGGGAACCCTTTGTGCTCAAATAACGGTTTCTCTACCCCTGAGCTATGCCGCCCCACAGCTTGACAGAAAGCTTGAGAACTTCCTGCTTGTCTTTGAGATTCACTCGATGCCTTCCTGCTTGTCATTGAGATTCACTCGATGCCTTCCTGCTTGTCTTTGAGATTCACTTGATGCCTTCCTGCTTGTCTTTGAGATTCACTCGATGCCTTCCTGCTTGTCTTTGACGGCGGCTGTCTGAATCGGCTCCTCCAGCAGCGACAGCTCGGCGGTCAGGGGGTAGCGGCTGAGGGGCGTTGGTGAAGGCGTCGTGCGGGCCGTAGTCCGGGGTGGTCTGCACACGCAGCACCACCTTGTGCTCCAGCGGGTGGGGGCACCATGTACCCGAGAACACCACCTTGGGGTCCTTCTGCAGCTGTGAGTTGAGCAGGTTGCCCAACGTGTGATCCTCCTTGTTGAGCGTGAACAGGCAGGCGTTGGGGACCCCCTTGGTGCCGTCCTTGGACATGGAGATCTTCTTCTCTCCCGGGGCTCAGCAGGAACGACTCGAAGGCGGGCGGCGCGTTCATGTTTTTACCTTCCCGTTGTTGTTGTTGTTAAGGGGTGTCTTTTACGATCGTAGAATTCCCCTTATATTCCCCCTATAATTTAGTCTCTTTGGGGTTCGTCTAGTCGGCAGCTGTTGAAATAGACGATGTGGGGAATCATCGTTACTTATATAAATATATACCCTGCAGGTTGCTATACGTCATCATCAGTGCAGTGAGCATGTGCGAAAACCACTGTAAAAAGTCCTTACATGGTGATTGTGACCGTTAGAACGGTAGTTAGTATCAAAACCTCCGCCTCAGGTCAGTCATGTCACGCCTCATGTCACGCTCCATATACGGACGTCCTTGACATCACTGTGTGATTATCGTTGAGCTGGGTGATTGACAGCTGGAATGCCACGCCTGCTTCATTTAGTCACCATATGGGCTAATTTCATTCAGCCCGTAGGACATGCCATTGCCCACTGCAGTGTCCACCATGTGACTGGCTTTTAAACCAATGACAAGTTTACTTGTCTGATGTCTGTGTTTGAGGAAGAGGCATCGCGGGGACAATTCAATTATTCAAATGGACATATTGTGCCCGGTGTAGCTCAGTTGGTAGTGCTCTCGCCTTTGTACCGCAAGGTCATGGGTTCGATTCCGGGCACCGCCAACTCAGCGTATGAGTAGCACGGGCTTGGCAAGTCGTGCGGCAAGTACTGGGAGCTGATGGTAGGTGTGGCGCTCCACCTCAGCAGTCCATCTCCCAGGGGGTCTAGCGCATTTGTAACTGGGGACCAGACTCCCGCGTGTTACCGGCTGATACCGACAATAAGCCACTTCCCGACCTACTTGTTGTTGTTGTTAATAGATCTTCTGTCATGTTCGCGGGAGAAAAAATAGAAGTCAAGAGACTGGGTGGTGCAAATACAAAAGGAAAGACCACAAAATCGTACATTTGGTGTGAAATGCTTGCCTTTTGGAGGAGACAGTGCAGTGGACCCAGTCATTCTAAAGGTATCGTGAATTTCATTTATCTGACTAAGTTAACTCTCCTACTGCCAGATTATTTATTTATTTATTGGGTCTGGTGCCATCAAAAAGCGGCTTACCTTTGCGACGTTATAGCAGATAGACAGACTTTTTTTTTTTTTTTATTATTATTATTTTTTTATTGTGCAATAGTGCACTTTGGTCTGCCAGGCAGCAGAGGGCGGCGTCATGCGAGAATGAATGTGAATTTGCCTGTTATGTGTTGAAGAAGAAGAAGACCAGTCACTGGCCACAGAGCCTTACAGCCAGAGGAAATCAACAAGGAAGTGAATTGTTCTCCGTTGATCTAACGCATAATGGATTTTTTACACCATCACCGCGGAAAATGTGTTTATAGTACACGGCCGCGCGACCCCTCATCAGCTTACAGTCATCAGACGAACGAACCGATACGGAGCGCCGTATTGCATCGAGGTTCTGTAAAAAATGGGGGCGAACGTTAACGTTCAAAGCGTGGGGAGAGTTAAGAATGGTCGCTGCTTTAATAACATTGGAAATGTGCTGTGGATAAAGCTGCCTGTCTTTGATGTTGTTGTCAACGTGACTGCGTGCCTGTTGTGTGTGTGTGTGTGTGTGTGTGTGTGTGTGTGTGTGTGTGTGTGTGTGTGTGCGCGCGCGCGCGCGCGCGTGTGTCTGTTTGTTTTGATTCGTGTCTGTACCGCGTGCGTTTGCGTCAGTACCGCTCGCACGCGAGTTAGTGTGTCACACAGTGTGTGTCTTACAGTGTGTGTGTCTGTTTGTTTTGATTCGTGTCTGTACCGCGTGGGTTCGCGTCGGTATTGCGCGCATTCGTGCGTGTGTTTTGGTAGCCTGACACTTCAGTCCGCACATCACCACCCCCTGCTGGTGGGTGGTGTGTGGTGTGAGTCGGACACTAGCAGTCAGGCAAGTGTTTTGGTGCTTCGGTTTGTGTCAATGGCGTGGCACGGTGAAGAGGGAGACAGGGAGAGTGTGTGTGTGTGTGTGTGTGTGTGTGTGTGTGTGTGTGTGTGTGTGTGTGTGTGTGTGTGTGTGGCACTTTAAAAGCAGTTATATGGAAAGGGAGACAGAGATTATTTTGTATCATAATGTAATGCTTTGGCAATATAAGGTCCACCTCAAGCTGTAATAATCAAACCTTTTCATTAGTTGTCTGGTTCTGGTCTTATATTTTGTTTAAAAAGTATATGACATTCTTGTGTGACCCTTAATTTAGGATTGTGTTAATCCTATGCTTAAAATGATGAGTATTGTCAACTCCACCAATAATGATGATAGTTATCTGCACATAATGTTCACTGGAGCAGTGGAACCCCTGTTTGTTGTGGGCACTTCTGTTCTTGTGGAGCTCTTGCTATAACAAAGTATAGATACAGTAGGCCTACAGTAGTGTCATTGCTGTAACTTGGTATCTGGAATGTGATGTTGCTGCAGGGTGAAATATGGCTAACATATTAGTATAATATGATGCTGCTGCTGCAGAGTGAACTATGGCTAGTAATAGTATATAGTATGATGGATTTCTTGATGTAGCAGAGTGGCTCACTGCCTCAGCCTGATGGCCTCAAAAGTCTAGTATTTCCCTCAGTCCATAGGGATATCCCTTTGGATCAATGGTTAAGATATTGGACTTCCACACGGGATACCCGAGTTCGAATCCCGGGCGTTACATTAGCCCTACCACCCAAAATCACCAAGAGCCGCTACTGCATACAGTAAACAGGCTAAATATCAATTATTCACAAGGCCTGTTCTTCCACCATGACAGCCCAGATGGTGATAAATAACAGGACAGATTAGCCTCTCAGAGGGGAGAATGGACAACACCTAGAAAACATTAAAACATAGCAATGTAGCGGCATATATGGGATCATGATTAAAATAATAATAATAATAATACACTCACTATAATAATCGTATATGTATCACAGAGATTGTAATTTATCGTGAAATTGTCCACCGTCATGTACACATATACATGTTGTTGAGCTGCAAATTCAGTACCACTTAAAGTTTAAGTGGTATCAATCAATTGATTGATTGATTGATTGAAGAATTTATTAGAAGTTTGCAATAGAAAAAAGTACAGTTTCATGACAGTACAAATCACTGGTACAAGGTCAACTAAAAGGAGATCCTAGAAAGCCGAGGCTTATTTCCACAGGAACCACACTTTAATCTCATATAACATTGAAAGACAGGCGGATAGAACATAGTACTTTATCTAGGATAATATCAGTTTCAAAAGCATAACATCAGATACAAAGGCAGAAAAAAGAAAAAAAAGGGGGAGGGGGGGAGCATGGGGGCTTAATCTATTTACAAGTCACGGGTAGCAGCTGTCTGAAGGTGACTTTTCATACCAATTTTGAAGGAGGCTAGGGATTTGCTCTCCTTTAGGGCTTGAGGAAGGGCGTTCCACATGTTGATGGTGTAGCAGGAGAACGAGTTAGAGCCTTGTTTAGTGTTAAATCTACGTTGATGATGATTAGTGGAGCTGCCTCTGGTGTTGTGATCGTGAACATCCTTGACCTTTAAGAAGTAATTATAAGTATACATTTAAGCGTTAAATGCTCTTGATAAAACTGACCTGCTCTAAAGAGTGCATTTGGTATAAGTTGTTATTTCATTTCACACAAATCGATTCGCCAAAAATAGCAGGTCTTGCTTGATCGGCTATTTTTGGGCGAGCATGTATTAAACAAGTCTGCATTTCATTTGGTGTGTTTATTTATTTTCTTGGTGGCATGCTTTCCAGTTCATGTCTTCCCTGCATTTTGCAGAAGAGGGCGCCAGAGACCACCAGTAATGAACATGAAGGTTATGAGATGCTGTTGAGCTTGTACATCCATTTCCCCTATTTTAGATGAATTGTGGAAAACTAACATAATGTTTTTCATATTTTATAGCCTATGATCACAGGATCTCCCAAAACAGGGATGTAGAGGTTGGTCGATTTGATTTGATTTGATTTATTTATTTGCACAATAAAAAAACAATACATGGTTAACATTATTAAAATGCATAGATATAAGTGCAGGCGAGAAAGGAAGCCCATATAGGGCTTATACAAGGTTCTCACCTATAATAATAAACAAAGAATAAGTTAAAACATATAATTAAAACAAGATACTCTAACAAACATCAAAGATTGATTGATTGATGGATTGATTGATTGATTGATTGATTGATTGATTGATTGATTGATTGATTGATTGAAGACTTTATTAGAAGTTTGCATAGAAAAAGGTACAGTTTCATGACGGTACAGTTCACTGGTACAAGGTCTACTAAAAGGAGATCCTAGTAAGCACTTGGCTTATTTGCACAGGAAACCATTACAGTATATCATATAACATTGAATGACAGACAGATAGAACACAGAAAGCTACTATGCAGTAGATATAAGCTAGTCTGAAGAAAATGGAAAACTGTGCAACAAATATATACAGTAACAGTAGATAATTACAATATAAGGGTCAGGGGAGGGTAAGGCTGGGCTAGGTTTGTTTTTACCAGTTACGAACGGCTGCCGCCTGTAAGTGGGTTTTCAGGGCGATTTTAAAGGATGTTAGGGATTTAAGGCCTTTGGTAAGGTGTTCCACATTTTGGTGGTACTGTATAGCAGGAGAACGAGTTTGACCCTTTGTTGGTTTTGACTCTGGGTTGAACGTGATCTGTGGCGCTGCCTCTGGTGTTGTAATTATGGACGTCCTTAACGTTTTTACAGTATTTTGCCAGGTACATGGGTATCTTAGTGGTGTAGTGTATCTTGTAGACCAGTATTTAGTCAGGTGCATGGGTTTCTTAGTGGTGTAGTGTATCTTGTACACCAGTATTTAGTCAAGTACATGGGTATCTTAGTGGTGTAGTGTATCTTGTAGACCAGTATTTAGTCAGGTACATGGGTATCTTAGTGGTGTAGTGTATCTTGTAGACCAGTATTTAGTCAGGTACATGGGTATCTTAGTGGTGTAGTGTATCTTGTAGACCAGTATTTAGTCAGGTACATGGGTATCATAGTGGTGTAGTGTATCTTATAGACCAGTATTTAGTCAGGTACATGGGTATCTTAGTGGTGTAGTGTATCTTGTACACCAGGCCCATTGCAAGTTGCTGTACTCTGTCATCTACTCTGAGCCACCCCACTCTTAACTGGTGAGGGTTAAGAGTGGGGTGCATTTGTTGTTTCTTTCATTCAGCAAAAATATCCAATACCAACGATCTTGTGCAACAATACAGTGCAGGACGGTCCACAAATAGGCATATTAAAATTGTACTTGCAAGAAAAACACAGGAAAATGTCTAAACAAACAGCAACCTACAGTATAGGTAACCAGCCTACTTTACGGGCTACAGTGTTCCATGAAAGGTCCCAGCTCTCTTCTTCTGACTGTTCTCAGTCAGAAGTGGAAGCAGTGGTTCTCAAACATGCACCAGAGTAAACCAGTTTTTCATCCAACGCTGAATGATGTTACTTATGTAATGTGTAAATGTTTCCCCCCAACATACAATAAATCACAAGGAAAACTTGAGAGAATGTATCCGTTTCCATTATAGGCCTAGGACTGATTGAAAATAACTTTAGATAGATAGATAGATAGATACCTTTATTATCCCAAGGGGGAAATTCAGTTGTCCAGTTGTAGCACAGCAGTATACAGTTATTTACAAAGTTACAGAGAAGTAAGAAAAAAAGATAGATAAGAGCAAGAGCAGTACAGTACCAATAAAGAGAAGGTGCATCAATATAGGGGGCGAATAATATATAAGTATATATACATAAAGTGTCTTACAAAAAGAGACCGTAACAGTCAATGCTAGTTAGGGTTAGGGTTAGGGTTAGTGCAACAAGTATCTCACTGTCATTGTTAAACAAAGCAAAATACTCAAAAACTACAACACAACCTAATAGTGCAATGTCAAAAATCAGTGCGAAAAAAACAGCTCAGAGAAGAAGAAACTAGGAAGCGTGTCACCGCACATGAGCACTCTCCCAGGAAGGTCCTTAGGGGTCAAAGTCAATACAGCAATAGTTCCGTCAGTCTATCAATCGTCCGTTATGTGTCTTGTTGTACAGCTTAAAGTTGTTGGTGCACGTTTTATTTTTGTTAAATAAACAATTTAGACATGACCAAAAGTTACTTTCATGAAGATAATAAGTGTATTTATATTAAAACAAAAATGTTTTTATGTTTTTACCGAAAAAAATTGGCCAGCCAGGCATATGCAGTTATATAAAATATGTTTTTCATTAGGATATCTGGTCGCTCTTTGATGACGTAACATGGGGATCACACCGGGTCACACCCATATACTCTATGGGTCACACCCATAGGTCACACCAGAGGGCGCCGAAGCAACTTGTTTTTTCAAAACAAGTTGATACCTATCTTTCTACAGTCTATGGTTGATACATGTCCGGCCACACGTTGACACTGTCTGTGCACTGTCTGTGCACACGAGCCCCGTCTCCCTTGAGACAGAATAGCGTCTTCGGTCGAGTTGTTGTTTCGTCAGATTTCAATCATGGTTTGGGTGAGGCTCAGGAGCTGTGCTGTGCCTACAGTGGTAAACAACATGTCTTTCTTGGGTAAGTGTCTCTCTAACTATACAATTGACGCTAGCATGCTATCGCTAGCAGGATGTTATTCAATGCCTGTGTCAGCTTGCTGGATTAGCTGTGTGTCAGTTTACTGGATTGAGGATTCAGTACCCCCTCAAAAGCGACATGCACATCTCAGGGGGTTATACAATCATCATGATGAGTACAATGAATGATGTCAAACTATGGTGAAAATCAAGCAGGTGAAAGCAGTCGTGTATGTAGCCACGATGCCAAAACACGGGGGGAGGGGGCGAAGCTATCTGCTTCCCTGAAGACTTATAATATCATATCACCAATATTTTAGACGTTGGCCTATACTGTTCATTTATAAGTCTCCCAGACACTGAGCAGCTGTAGGCTATAAAATGTGTGATCTGCTATACAATTAGTCTCTCTAGTCTACTGAAGTGTTTTAATTTCTTCACATAATAAAAACGTAGCACGCTCAATCTAAACCAACAAGTAGGCTGTAGCATGCATTGGACAACACCGTGAATACATCAACAATAAATAGCCTACAACTATTGCATCGTAGTCTAAAGCTGATTTTGGGATTGAATAATATCGTGTTAATGGAAACATCCTTATAGTCATGGCCAGTTTATTTTGTGAAGTGTTCATATCATTATAAAACATTGCCACATCCATTCATCTCTTCTAAATGTTCAGCAAACAAACCACATTGCATATTATGTACATCATCATAACAACGTTGCCACACCTATTTATTTTAATATTTATTCACCGCTGACATTTTGCTAAAATACAGAAAACACATGTAATGTCACTTTTTGCTGAAGCTGTTACACTGACTGAAATGAGAGCAAAATGTGTTATTTTCAATCACAGGCCTCCATCCAACCATTTGATTACATTTTAGTGGAACTAATTGTTGAGTTTTGACTACCAACATTTTGACGCTGTGTTTCTCTTCTAGGTCTTTGTCACATGGGCTTCTTCAGATGGACAGACACACCGCACAACAAATGACTTTCCCATGGGTTGAGTAAAACCCAAGACAATAATGTACCTGTATGTAAATAAAGGTTATTTTTTCTTTTCAATCATGTATTGATTGCTTCATTGACCAGGTCATCAGAAGGTTTAAAACATGTGGCTAGGTGTAAATCAATGTTTTTTATTAGAAATAATGTGCAAAGATTTGTCCACTGCTTGACATCGTCCTGGAGGGTGCCGTCACTGCAAGTCTGGAGGGAGATCTGCTCTGAGCTTCATCCATCACAAGTCCTCCAGGTGTCAGGCATATTCGCCTAGAACATATTCGCCTACACGCATTTGGTCCTTTCGCCTGGCATTTTCGCCTTGGAGGAGAGTCTTTTCACCTACCTGTCTGAGCCATTTCGCCTACCCTCAATTCTGCTGTCAGACTGTCCATGTTTTCATATTATCTCTTTGTCATTTAAATATTATAGTGACTGTGACAGTGGTGTTACATGTCAAACCTACACACGGCTATCCTATGCACTCCATAGTAATCACATAAATACAGAGCTATTGGAATCAGGTGCGCCCAAATAATTAATTTATCCATGTCCCGATACTATACATTCTTTGGTGCAGTATTGAACAGTATTGTAAAATGTACAGTATTGTAGGGTAGGCCTATATTGTTTTAACATTAGGCTATACAAAATATATATGTAGGCTATTACCCTATATAGGTCTATATAAGATATATGCTACACCTAAATAGCCTATAGAATCAACCTTGCCTGTCAACAGGCATAAAAAACTATTTTGCCATTTTTTAGGAATAAAATGTGATGTAAATAATAAATGTCAAATACACTGTTAGATTCACTTGACACCACTGTCACAGTCACTATAATATTTAAATGACAAAGAGATAATATACAAACATGGACAGTCTGACAGCAGAATTGAGGGTAGGCGAAATGGCTCAGACAGGTAGGTGAAAAGACTCTCCTCCACGGCGAAAATGCCAGGCGAAAGGACCAAATGTGTGTAGGCGAATATGTTCTAGGCGAAAGTGCTGTTGACCGTCCTCCATCTCTTCATCAGCCTCTTCACACCACCGGATTGTATCATCTCCTGACTAAAGACAAAACGTACACAAAGGGTCATCAATATGTCTGTGGCAAAGACCTGATTTTTAGATTTTCTGTTTTACCCACTTTTATACTGTAATGTTGTCATATATAATAATAATAGCTTGGATTTATATAGCGCTTTTCTAGGTACGCAAAGCGCTTAACAAAGGAAAAAAAAACGTTATTAGAATAAAAACAGTAAATTCAACAATTAAAAAGATAAAAATCAGCCATTGACTCGGGAGGCATACTTTCCAGACCTCAGCTGGGATAGGCTATCCTGAAGAGGTATAGAGATATAATACCCAATCACTGAATGTCAAGTCTACAGGTTTTATCCTGAATATGTATGACACTGATTTACTATGACACTAAGCTAGCCTGTTGTGTTTCTCATAATATTAGTCCTCATTTTGCTTGTTAGACTTAGAGAACATTATTTACTATGACATGAGTTATACTAGTACTGGTTATCAAATGTTTTATTTGCAAAGACACCCATAGCTCAGTGTATCAAGGGTGAAGGGTCCATTTGGTTCCATTTGTAAACTTAATTATACGTTATTCAGGGCTATAGTCTTCCTGTGTTTCTGGTAGCTTTGTCCACTCAATTTGTGTGTCAGACCGTGAAGATTTTAGGACGGATAAAGGCTATGACTCGTCCATGACGCTAGCTATAGACCCTAGCCCTGAAACATTACGGTAGCTGATAACATGACATTCTCAGTGACCGTCATGATTCAGGGCTATACTGTAGACTGGTTTACGAGGCTAGCTATACTGCACCCTATAGGCTATATTGTAGTTCTACAAAGGAAACCAAATGTTGTGTTGCATGGCCTACTGTATTTCGCCAAGTTGTAAAAGTGTTTTATTTCATGGCAGCCAGTATGATCACTCATTGATTGATTGAATACTTTATTAGAAGTTCGCATAGGAAAAGCACAACACAGTTCAGGTAAGGTCTACTAATAGGATTCAAACTAGGGTGACCATATTTTCAGCCACTCAAACCGGGACGCAAAACACCGTTGCCTAAAACTGGGACCCAAGCAATGCGCACGTTGCCCATTCTCTAACGTTCGTGCACGCGCACACACACACACCGCAGGGTTGCAAACAGGCAGTGAGTGATTGACAAACAGGCTCAGTGTTGAATTCAGACACGCAATGAATTTGTTCCTTTTTTCTGATTGGTTAGGTGAGCATGTTTTCATGAAAAGAACATGATAAATGTCTATGCAACCACTGAAAACAGCTACTATTATTTTAAATCCGGCGAAAACCGGGACAATGTTGTAGTGAATGTTGAAAACCGGGACATATTAGTGTTTTAGAGATATTTGTCGGGACACCGGGACACGTAGCTTGAAAACGGGACTGTCCCGGGTAAAACGGGACGTCTGGTCACCCTAATTCAAACCCATATGGCACAATGGTTTGTTTACATTGGTGTGGGAGAGCTAGTTTGATATATCCCTTTTGTTGCAGGCAAATACTAAAACTAAACGTTAGAGCCAGGTACAAGAGGACACCAATGTAAACAATGATCATACTGACTGCCACTAACCCTAAACTCTAGCGTTGCCACCCGCGTTAGCCCCCCATAGGATTAGCTCAATATAGCTTAGCTTACCATGATAGCTGTCTCCCAAATCCTGGCACGACGCCTCCATCACCTGGCGACATTGGGTACACAACACGTCTGTCGGTCTGTTGTCCAAAAGATCAAAATATGCCTAGTAAACTGACTCCTCCCATCTTCTGTTCGAAGAAGGCAGGAAGAGCTGGTTTACGAGGCTACACAATAATATGAGCTTGTCCGAGTATACAGCTCACCGCAGTGGAAAAACTCCAGTGTTTATGAGCAGAGGAGCCCCCCTGCCCCCATGTGACGTCACCGCTCTGATAAGAGTCTAATAATGTTTTTATAATGCGCCTACATTTAATTCAAGCGTTGGCACTTTTAACCCTTCCTGAGCTGTATTTTCCGGTGTCATATGGACAAAAATAAATAATGAACTGAAATACTGATGATATTGACTGCATACTATTGAAAAGTAGTGTTTAAACTGCACGTTTAGCTTTAAGGGCAGTCGGTACAAAAGATTTTCCAAGTCTCTCACATCTCCGTCCTGGGTAGGCAAAGCGGTCGTTTCCTCTCTTACTCCAGTGACTGGTGATCTCTAGATGGAGGGGGTGGGAGGAGTTCTCCAAGATGGAATCCAGCTTCCTCGCTGTACGCACCCTGGTTACTTCCTCCACCCCCTGCAGAGAGGACCCAACGACAGAGCCTGCTTTCCTCACCAGTCTGTTTAGGTTAAACGTGTCACCTGCTCTGTTGTTGCCACTCCAGCATGTTATACCAAAAAAGAGGACACTTGCCATGACAGACTGGTAGAACATCTGTAACATCCTGTTGCAAACACCAAACGATCTCAGTCTTCTCAGGAGGAACAGCCTGCTTTTCCCCTTGCTGCGAATCGCCTGCGCGTTGTCCGACCAGTCCAGTGAACTATTCAGGTGTACTCTGAGGAATTAGTTATCCACGAGCTCAACCACCTCTCCGTTACCACCCTAACCCTAACCCTAACCCTAACCCTAGTTATCCACGAGCTCAACCACCTCTCCGTTACCACCCTAACCCTAACCCTAACCCTAGTTATCCACGAGCTCAACCACCTCTCCGTTAATGGTGCTTGGCACCGGGGGGACAAAGGGGAACTAGGCAAGACACAAGACACATCCCCCCCTTCCCCTCCCCTGACAGGCATCAAACAGGTAGTTGTTTTTGATGCCTTCTTTGATGAGAGAGATCACTAACAAGCACTTGACACTTTTATGGCCCAATCAATACATGGTATGTGCTGTACTGTATGTACTGTACTGTATGTACTGTACTGTATGTATGTACTGTACAGTAGGTGAATGTCTGTTAGTACTGACAGCTATCATGATGAACAGGAGTCCCTGTACAGTCCAACACCATGTGGGCTGTACAGTCCAACACCATGTGGGCTGTACAGTCCAACACCATGTGGGCTGCATGCAGAAAGTGGGCCACAGCCCAGAATGTGATGAGCTGCTCGTTGCTGAACAGCAGGGATATGAGGGAGGTGTGAACTGGCTGGTTGGCTGAGGAGAGGAGAGGAGAGGAGAGGAGAGGAGAGGAGAGGAGAGGAGAGGAGAGGAGAGGAGAGGAGAGGAGATTCTGTGAGTTCTTGGCTGCCGTTCCGTCTCAGATGGTGTTTCTCTCTTTGTGCTTCTTGCTTTTGATTTATTCTCCTTTTCTCTTTCTCATAAAGGTGTCATATCTGGTAAAAACCTTATTTTTGCCAGAATAATTGTTGTTATCAGAGCCCGCAAACCCAACTACAAAGGTGCGCTCAGTCGAGTGCAAATCTCCGCCATGCAGGAGGCACGCCATCACCTCACTCCATTGTTGCGTGTGCAGGTGTGTGTGTGTGCGTGCGTGCGTGCATGCGTGCGTGCGTGATTTATTTAGTCATTGCTGGAGTGTAGGAAAGGGCACAGGGCAAGGGGGGGGGGGGGGGATGATAAAGGATGCTGATCATTATTGTCTTGTGTCAATAAAGTTTGGACATGGATAGATAGATAGATAGATAGGTAGGTAGGTAGGTAGGTAGGTAGATAGGTAGATAGATAGATAGATAGATAGATAGATAGATAGATAGATAGATACTTGGTCAGACGGTAACACAGATTAGAGCAGAGTACATTGCACTGCCTCCCATGTCTGTCCAAATTGACATCAATATAAAGTATTTACAGGAGCAAACAGTTGATCAGTCAGTATGCAATTAATACAAACTATAGACAATATAAAGACATTGCAAAGTGTGGTTGCCTCAAAGCAAGTTGTGGGAAGCAACATGGTGAAACATAGCATCTGTAAATGGAACAACTTTTGGTATTAGTGGCACCTCTTATGGTTACGTGCTTTTGGTAGTAGAGGCTATCAACAGGCTATTCATATACTTTGGAAGCCATTACTGCCATATGGTAGCAGTTCCACACTCATTGACATCTGAGCTAATACTTATAACTCAGTGAAGATTAGTGCAAAAACAATCATGTTTATGCAATAGCAGTGAAAGTTATTCAGTAGACATGGCATGCTTCTTTTGTCCTGCATTATGCATGCACTGTTGAGGGAGGATAGCGTAGCGTTGTATGCTGTTCATTATTGATGGTGTTTCTTTGTGTGCAACGTCTTTTACAACATTTTCTCTTTAACACAGTGGTACTCAAACGTTCCATTTAACACAGTGGTACTCAAACGTTCCATTTAACACAGTGGTACTCAAACGTTCCATTTAACACAGTGGTACTCAAACGTTTGGATTTCAAGGACCCCCATAACTATGAGAGTGTAGCCTACACATTTGGTTCCATTTGTCCACTCGATCAGCATGCAGAACTAAGTGAACTACAGTGTCGTCTATGACTGGAGGGGGTGCCATCTAATCCCCCTCTGTTTACCTTTACTTCTATAGCTTTTAACCTAATTTCCTAATAAAGTTGTTTTTATTTTGTTGCCGTTTTGTAAAGGGACTTTGAGTACTCAGAAAAGCGCTATAAGAATATGATTATGTATACTGTATAGCCTACTAATACATACATATATACGTAATATAAATAACATTTATATCAGGCATAGTAAACTAAAATAATAATAATTATGCCAAATAATTTACATATACAATGTCAATGACATGACATATGATATAATATCTTTATACTTTCAAGATGTTTCACGGTGCAAAGACCTGAAGAATGTTGAAGACCCCTGCCCTAGGCTTGTGGCTGTGCTCCATCCACTATTATTGAGAGCCACTCTCATGGTTTGTTGACATTTTGCAGTACAATGTAGCAATAAAGTGTGGTACAAAAAGGTTTTGGTGGTTTCTTTAATCCAATATTTTAGCAGACAAAACTGCATGGAAGTGCATATTTGAACCAATGTCTAGTGAACATTAGGAAGTACAGCAAAGCACAGCAACCATTTGTCTCTATTATTCAATTCTCTTCAATAATATCAAAGCAGCACTCAGAGCAGCTGGTGTCGGATCTACAAGCTTGTAGATGGGCTGCTTTCTGGCTGCAGTTCTCCTTAGAGTAGGGTTGCTGCTTCACATGAAATGTGTCTAATATATAGACCATATATATATATATATATATAGAGAGAGAGATAGATAGATAGAGATAGATAGATAGATATAGATATATAGATAGATATAGATATAGATATATATAGACCAAAAAAAAAATATTGAACCAAAACTCTTTATACTTACTGTACTGTTCCCTTGTAGTTCCATATTTTACATACTGTATGGGGAAACAATTAGAAAACCAATGTTAAGCCGATTTTTATGTTACAGAAAAGAGTCATACAAATAATTAAGAGAGCAGAGTATTGTGAGCCGACAAACCCCTTATTTATACATTTACACACTCTAAAACTCTGGGATATAGTCAATCTTCAAACCTTAATTATGTTGTACAAAGCTCACAATAATCTCCTTCCATCTTGTCTTCAGGGGCTGTTTGAGATCAAAGAAACCAAATATGAACTTAGAAACAAAGGTATGTTCGAAATGTAATGGGCAAGAACCAATACTAAAAAACATGTATATCTTTTAAAGGGGTACGTTTGTGGCAAGACTGTGAAAAGGAACTAAGGATGTGCAGTTCAATGGGTTAAAAAAAATGTTTAAACACAAGACTATAATAAAGTACAGAGAGCTATCATGATTATCTTTTCTATTACAGAAATATATTAACAAAAGAATGGATGATAATATATTATCATATATTGGTGTTTTTATGGCTGTATATAATGTATGTGTATACACGTATATACGCCAAGGGCTTCAGCCTATACTTTTTTGGTTAAATAATGGGAAATTCATGTGAAAATGAAATGTGTGTATTCTATTTCTAAATGACCAAATAAAGAAGAAAAACCACACACGGACTAACCCTAACCCTAACCCTAAACCCATATCCTATTATCATACTATGGAAAAAATATACAAACTCTGAGTTATTTATGTGTATATATACTGTATAGTACGGTAAAATGTTCAATGTATGGTATCTGTGAGAGGCTATGCCTTGGTTTCCTATACATTTAGCCTTGAAGTTGTCCTTGTGTCAGGTTAGAAAACCTTTGTTTCCACAAAAATCAATTTTATACCAATGAATCATACCTAGAGCCTCCCGCTCTCACTGATTGGACGGGCAGGAGAACCAATGAAATTAAATACTGCCCACAGAAGCTATTCCAATGAGGGTATAAATCTGATCTACGTGTTATCAACTCAGATTAACGTCACAGTCTTGTGATTTCTGTTCTGTCGCATCACAATGCAGTGTTCAGTGGTGAAGCTGAACTATAAAGCAAACCGCATTGACACAATGCTTGTCCTTTTGGACAAATGGAACCAGCAGTCATCCTACCATACTTAACCTACTGTATAAGTATTTATTATGATACCGGATCACCGGATCACAACCAGACATTGTGCCTAATGTTTGTGCTGTGTTCATTTAAGGCCAAAGGTGTTCTGGCCTTAACAGGGGAAATTCAATCATCAAAGGCAGTTACAGTTTCAGTTAAGATTTTTCACTTGCTTTTTCCACTGTTTATGTCGCATCTGCATCTTCCAAACTGTAGAATATGGACACTCCCACTTGGGTTTCCAGTTCACGGAAACAGTTCAACCCCAGTGGATAAAGGGGCCTCAGACACTAACCTGACCCAAGATTGAACCATGAACCTTCTGATTCTCAAGCGGTCGCTCTACCTCGTACACCCCCCCCCCCTCCCCCCTACACACCAGTGCTCAAAACATGTGCGTCAATAATACTTTTCCTCACCAACGAAAACTAAAGCGAAACAAAAACTAAGCTATGATGGCTAAATGTATTGACAATTTCAACAACAACTAAAAACTAGACTATAATGTCAGGGAGGGGCTGGTGGAGAGGAGATCCAGTAGAGCTAAAAGACAAGTCATGTTATGTTATGTTATTGTATTAATGTGTTACCCTGCTTATTGTATTAATGTGTTACCCTGCTTATTGTATTAATGTGTTACCCTGCTCAGTAGAGCTAAAAGACAAGTCATGTTATGTTATGTTATTGTATTAATGTGTTACCCTGCTTATTGTATTAATGTGTTACCCTGCTTATTGTATTAATGTGTTACCCTGCTCAGTAGAGCTAAAAGACAAGTCATGTTATGCTTGGCTGAGCGTGGGTGTCACACACTGAACACTCTGAACACACTGAACACTCTGAACACTCTGAACACTCTGAACACACTGAACACTCTGAACACACTGAACACACTGAACACTCTGAACACTCTGAACACTCTGAACACTCTGAACACACTGAACACACTGAACACTCTGAACACTCTGAACACACTGAACACTCTGAACACACTGAACACTCTGAACACTCTGAACACTCTGAACACTCTGAACACTCTGAACACACTCTGAACACTCTGAACACTCTGAACACACTGAACACACTGAACACTCTGAACACTCTGAACACACTGAACACTCTGAACACTCTGAACACTCTGAACACTCTGAACACACTGAACACTCTGAACACACTTAACACATTGAACACACTGAACACTCTGAACACTCTGAACACTCTGAACACACTGAACATGTTTCTGGCACACAGCTATAAATCAGGCATTAAGACGCCATCAAGGCCTGCCAACACACTTTAGTCGACTAAATCAGGGGTCTTCAATGTTTTCAGGCCAAGGACCCCTTAGCTGAGAGAGAGAGAGAGAGAGAGAGATGAAGCAGGGACCCCCAGATTCCATATAGTTTCATTGTTTGACAGCACAATCATCAGCTTATTTTGGATACATATCAATTTGTGTTATCAGATATTTAACCACTTGAACTGTCAACACTTAATAAACTTGACCTTTCACTCTGTACTTAGTCAGCTCTTTTTCCCCTCTACACCAAAGCTCTTTGCCAAAAATAGCCGATCGGCGTTGTGAGCTTGTAGAACGGCTATTTTTGGCAAAACTTCTCCAAATATGGACGCTAGGGTTCAAGTGGTTAATATAAAAAAGGAGAAAAAAAGAGTTTCTATCACACAAAGATTAGGAGGACCCCCTGTAGAAACTCTGAGGACCCCCTAGGGGTCCCGGACCCCCTGTTGAAGACCCCTGGTCTAAAGATTTTGACATTCCATAATACTCTGCTGAAGGACAGCGTGTAAATCTGGCTTCAATGTCCACAATATGGAAGTGACTGAGTCTGCTGTCTTCTACTGTATGTATATATATATATATATATATATGTATGCTCTACTGGCAGGAGTACAAACAGTCTGCTGTCTTCTACTGGCAGGAATACAAACAGACAGAATGCTTCAGGAATGAATCACACATAGTTAGAATAGGACAGACAGACAGACAGACAGACAGACAGACAGACAGACAGACAGACAGACAGACAGACAGACAGACAGACAGACAGACCAGACAGAACGTGGATTCTGTCTCTCTTCATTGCATCTCTTAATGCCAGTAGGCAGGTGGCATTGACACATTGTACGCAGAAGCTCATGTCTGTCTGTCTGTCTGTCTGTCTGTCTCCCTCTGCTAGCTTTCGCCATGGACTGAAGACTCACCTTTTCAGACTCCACCTTGACCCATAGCACCACTCAATGACCATACATGAAGCTAGTTCTCTTTACTGATTTTATTGTTTTAGATCGATGCATTTGTTATATTGTTGTTGATGTTCTGACATGTTATCTTGTTTATTATAGTGATGTACTATCTGCTTATTGTAAGTCGCTTTGGATTAAAAGCGTCTGCTAAATGCCTAAACTGTAACCTGTAAACTCTGTCTCTCACAGTCCCCCATACCCAGCGGTGTAAAGTAACTAAATACATTTTCTTAAAGGAGGAGTTCACCACATTTCAACCTGTCTTCATATAATAGGTCCTCACAAATGTTCATAATAAAATAGCACAATTATTTTTTCTACTCATTCTGGGTCTCACTGGTGGAAGGATTTGACCCGCCCACAGCTCTCCTAAGAGACCCAGACTGAGTAGAAAAGAATTGTGCTATTTTATTATGAACATGAGTGAGGACCTATTATATGAAGATAGGTTGAAAAGTGGTGACGTCCTCCTTTACTTAAAAACTCACCCACCGCTATTTTTAAGACCCTTCTAATGGTCCACACCGCCAGGATTTTGCCTACCTTTAACGTGGGCGCGCGCGCGAATCCATTGCGCGATGGTTCACCGATTCCATTCACAATACGATCCAGTCACGGTAAGCTACGACGGTAAACAGCCTGCCATTTCCCAAAGCGAAACCGACGGAGCGCCACGCTGGTGTTGTGTAACATTAAACCGGATGGGATTTCGGCAGACAGGATACAGGCGTCGTTGTCCCGCCCCCCCATTTCCGGTCTGGAAGATCTGGATCCGTTTTTTGTGAATAGGGCCGGTCCATAGAGCGCTATGGACGGTGAATCGGCGATCATACTTTTTTGTTTTATAGTTATTAAAGCTAATTGATAACTCGTCATACTCGTCATAAGCAGAGTGGACCCATAACTATAGCTCGTCAAACTCGTCATATGCAGTGGATGAGTTAAGTACAATGTTGAGGTATTTGTATTTTACTTGAGCACATCCAATTTCCAATACTTTTACTTCTACTCCACTACATCTCAGATCCAAATATTGTACTTTTACTCCACTACATTTATTTTTCTCAACGTTTTGCCATAGCAATGTGTGTGTGTGTGTGTGTGTGTGTGTGTGTGTGTGTGTGTGTGTGTGTGTGTGTGTATAGCCATATTACATCACCAATTACATCCTAGACTTATATCCTAGTCTTTTTCCTTGCCATGGCAATGTGTTTTCCTCAGCGTTTTGCCATAGCAATGTGCGTGTGTGTAGCCTGTATTACATCACCAATTACCAATGGAAGACGTTATGCAAGCACGACCACCGCTCACTTCACATTGGGTGTGATTTTTAATTTATTTTTAATAATAATTATTATTATTAAATATTGAATCAAGCAAATTAAAAACTGTTCAGGTTGTTCATAAAAGCCTGATTAGACGATAAAATGACCAAACGTTTTTTTTTTATGTGAAATATCCCTTTAAGGAAGAAATGTGAAGTACTTTTTCCACCACTACCCCCCCCCCCCCCTCTCTCTCTCTCTCTCTCTCTCTCTCTCTCTCTCTCTCTCTCTCTCTCGACCAATCAACTGGCGTCCTGTGCGCGACGCGCGTGCGTTTTCCAAGCAAGCCATGCAGCCAGGCATCCCCAGCTGTTCCCTTCTCTCTCTCTCTCTCTCTCTCTCTCTCTCTCTCTCTCTCTCTCTCTCTCTCTCTCTCTAGCCTCTAACGGAGTCTGCGCAATGGGGAGGAGGAGAGGAGGACGGACTCGTCAAAGCGTAGCGGAGAGAGAGAAAGAGAGAGGAGAGAGAGAGAGAGAGAGAGAGAGAGAGAGAGAGAGAGAGAGAGAGAGACGCTCTGCATTGGAAACACAGTCAGACACAAAGCAGAGGAGAGGAGAGCAGAGGAGAGGAGAGGAGAGCAGAGGAGAGGAGAGCAGGTCTGATAGAGGATAGCAGAGCGCTGGATGCTGCTGCTGTAGCACCACAACACACTCACCGGAGGAGGATGAACTGAACCGCTGCTTTCAGCACCAGGAGAGCTGGACAGCGACAGAGGCTGCTTTCAGCACCAGGAGAGCTGGACAGCGACAGCGGCTGCTTTCAACACCAGGAGAGCTGGACAGCGACAGCGGCTGCTTTCAGCACCAGGAGAGCTGGACAGCGACAGAGGTTGCTTTCAGCACCAGGAGAGCTGGACAGCGACAGCGGCATTTCAGCACCAGAGAGCTGGACAGCGACAGCAGCAGCCCCGGGCAGGGAGGTGAACCATCACCTGACGGGACTTGGAGGAGGAGAGAGAAGCCATGGCTGGAGGAGGAGGAGGTGGAGGACTGAGGAGGAGGAGGAGGTGGAGGTGGAGCAGCGGAGGAGGAGCGTCGCTGCAGGGCTTCCTGTGGAAGACCTGCTACTTCCACATGCTGTTCTGGGCCTCCGTGTGCGGCGAGGAGAGGAGCTTCATAGTGGAGGTAATAATATACCAGAACAGAGGCGTCAGTTGGGTATTGCAGCTGCCATACCTTGGCTACGGGGGAAACAAATACATGTTACTTATTGAAATAAATTCACCATGCCTGTTGCTAAGGTATGGCATGTTGCCATACCTTAGCTTTTACTGAACTGACACCACTGAACGAGAACAACAACACTGCTTTTGAAAGCTGCTGAAAAGAAAGCTGTCGGGGAAGATGTGAGGCGGGCTGTTGCTTGCTTTCTTTCTTTCTTTCTTTCTTTCTTTCTTTCTTTCTTTCTTTCTTTCTTTTCATCGTTATTCTTTTGTAACTGAACAGCAAACCAAAGCTCTTGAGTGCCTCCGCAGCATTCTCTATCTATTCTGGGGAAGAGAGAACGTTCGATGAAAATAGCAGATTTATAAAACAAGCTCAAACATGCTTTGAATTGCATTGCCTGCCCTATTGTGCGCTTGTAGATCGGATTTGGAGTAGACTTGGTTGGAGGGGAAAGAGTACAGTGGTAAAGTCAGGTCCATTTGTATTGTTGTTGTTGGAGCATCATCTTCATCAATGCACTCAGGTGGAGCGCGTGTTCGTTAGTGCGCTCCGGGACCGTCTCTCTCTCTCTCTCTCTCTCTCTCTCTCTCTCTCTCTCCCATCCCACACACACACATGGGCTAGCCTACTCCTGTACAGGGCTGTGTTGCTGCCGTGGTGAAAGCGATCCCCATGCAAGCAGGAACAGTCATCCATAATGCATGAGTCGTGAGATGAATAAATTACAGCACGAAACACGTCAGTGCTGGCGTTTATGTAGGCTATGATTATAATGGTGCTTTTCAAACGAGCTCCTGCCAACACGCGCACCAAGCTGTGTGCGTTAATAACAGCAGCTCTGCTGCATCAGAGCCCATGATGTCTGGAGAATGTATTGTTTACGTTAATAACAGCAGCTCTGCTGCATCAGAGCCCATGATGTCTGGAGAATGTATTGTTTACGCGCAGAGCTGAGGTACCATAATGGTTTGGCTCGTTGCGTTTTGAGTTGCATGTTGACCGAGACCAGCCCACAGCAGCCTCGCTGCAAAGGGCCAGTATAGTACAGGCTATATTATATTATTTGCATTGCAATGGCATACATTGCTTGTTCTGTATTGGGCTTTTGGCTGAGGGGGAAGAGGGTGAGATTCATATGCACACATAGACCTAATAGTAGGTATAATAGATTGGCTCCCTGTTTGTGAGGTGTCAGGGTCTGTCACAACCACGCTGTTACTGTATCTGTTTGAGTTAAGAGGGCACCAAATACCTTTACATCTATGCCCTCTCACGGTTACAAATATATATATAGGCCTATAAAAAATAGGATCACTTAAAACAGTGATAACTCGGTGTAGGCTACAAATGGGATTTGGGCTCCGCTTAACTGACGATTTGTTTTACTGTGTTGTAGTCGGACCATGTCTCTGATCAGTGACTAGGGTTAGCTTAATTGAGCTGCTACTCATGATACTGTTGTTAATTGATCACAGCCGTTCCATGCGCGCATTTGGGTGAACATGAGAGAGATGGGAGTCCAACAACCGCCATGGAGAAGGAGCTTTATGTAGGCTACGCTCCGCCAGTCATGTGCGTCCCGTTAAGCAACAATATGATGATTTATTTCGTCAATAATAAGCAAGCAGTCGTTTCATCATCAGCGCTGCCAGAAGCATTAAATTAAAGCGGACCTGAATGACCCCCCCCCCCCCTCGCCTCTTGAACAAAGACTCTCCACATTTTCCTCCCATCTTCCAGCCTGACTCCAAATATAGCCTTCCTTCCTCCATAATTTATGGAAATGGCAGGTTGGCTGAGAGGAGAGAAGGCATGGCAGGCGGCGGTCTGTAGCTTTTACTGGAGAGATGTGTTTGTTCTATTAGGGTTCATCAGTGGTCTGTAGCTTTACATGGAGAGATGTGTTTGTTCTATTAGGGTACATCAGTGGTCTGTAGCTTTTACTGGAGAGATGTGTTTGTTCTATTAGGGTACATCAGTGGTCTGTAGCTTTACATGGAGAGATGTGTTTGTTCTATTAGGGTTCATCAGTGGTCTGTAGCTTTACATGGAGAGATGTGTTTGTTCTATTAGGGTACATCAGTGGTCTGTAGCTTTACATGGAGAGATGTGTTTGTTCTATTAGGGTACATCAGTGGTCTGTAGCTTTACATGGAGAGATGTGTTTGTTCTATTAGGGTACATCAGTGGTCTGTAGCTTTACATGGAGAGATGTGTTTGTTCTATTAGGGTACATCAGTGGTCTGTAGCTTTACATGGAGAGATGTGTTTGTTCTATTAGGGTACATCAGTGGTCTGTAGCTTTACATGGAGAGATGTGTTTGTTCTATAAGGGTACATCAGTGGTCTGTAGCTTTACATGGAGAGATGTGTTTGTTCTATTAGGGTACATCAGTGGTCTGTAGCTTTACATGGAGAGATGTGTTTGTTCTATTAGGGTACATCAGTGGTCTGTAGCTTTACATGGAGAGATGTGTTTGTTCTATTAGGGTGCATCAGTGGTCGGTAGCTTTACATGGAGAGATGTGTTTGTTCTATTAGGGTACATCAGTGGTCTGTAGCTTTACATGGAGAGATGTGTTTTTCTATTAGGGTTCATCAGTGGTCGGTAGCTTTACATTGAGAGATGTGTTTGTTCTATTAGGGTGCATCAGTGGTCTGTAGCTCTGCATGGAGAGATGTGTTCTATTAGGGTACATCAGTGGTCTGTAGCTTTACATGGAGGGATGTGTTTGTTCTATTAGGGTACATCAGTGGTCTGTAGCTTTACATGGAGAGATGTGTTCTATTAGGGTACATCAGTGGTCTGTAGCTTTACATGGAGGGATGTGTTTGTTCTATTAGGGTACATCAGTGGTCTGTAGCTTTACATGGAGAGATGTGTTTGTTCTATTAGGGTACATCAGTGGTCTGTAGCTTTACATGGAGAGATGTGTTTGTTCTATTAGGGTTCATCAGTGGTCTGTAGCTTTACATGGAGAGATGTGTTTGTTCTATTAGGGTACATCAGTGGTCTGTAGCTTTACATGGAGAGATGT
Organism: Nannobrachium achirus; assembly: GCF_963921795.1. Lineage (NCBI taxonomy): Eukaryota > Metazoa > Chordata > Actinopteri > Myctophiformes > Myctophidae > Nannobrachium > Nannobrachium achirus. Next base: position 74,898,235 of record NC_137815.1, on the reverse strand, counting down.
GTTTGTTCTATTAGGGTACATCAGTGGTCTGTAGCTTTACATGGAGAGATGTGTTTGTTCTATTAGGGTACATCAGTGGTCTGTAGCTTTACATGGAGAGATGTGTTTGTTCTATTAGGGTACATCAGTGGTCTGTAGCTTTACATGGAGAGATGTGTTCTATTAGGGTACATCAGTGGTCTGTAGCTTTACATGGAGAGATGTGTTTGTTCTATTAGGGTACATCAGTGGTCTGTAGCTTTACATGGAGAGATGTGTTTGTTCTATTAGGGTACATCAGTGGTCTGTAGCTCTGCATGGAGAGATGTGTTCTATTAGGGTGCATCAGTGGTCTGTAGCTCTGCATGGAGAGATGTGTTTGTTCTATTAGGGTTCATCAGTGGTCTGTAGCTTTACATGGAGAGATGTGTTCTATTAGGGTACATCAGTGGTCTGTAGCTTTACATGGAGAGATGTGTTCTATTAGGGTACATCAGTGGTCTGTAGCTTTACATGGAGAGATGTGTTCTATTAGGGTGCATCAGTGGTCTGTAGCTCTGCATGGAGTGATGTGTTCTATTAGGGTGCATCAGTGGTCTGTAGCTCTGCATGGAGAGATGTGTTTGTTCTATTAGGGTTCATCAGTGGTCTGTAGCTTTACATGGAGAGATGTGTTCTATTAGGGTACATCAGTGGTCTGTAGCTCTACATGGAGAGATGTGTTCTGTTAGGGTACATCAGTGGTCTGTAGCTTTACATGGAGAGATGTGTTTGTTCTATTAGGGTACATCAGTGGTCTGTAGCTTTACATGGAGAGATGTGTTTGTTCTATTAGGGTACATCAGTGGTCTGTAGCTTTACATGGAGAGATGTGTTTGTTCTATTAGGGTACATCAGTGGTCTGTAGCTTTACATGGAGAGATGTGTTTGTTCTATAAGGGTACATCAGTGGTCTGTAGCTTTACATGGAGAGATGTGTTTGTTCTATTAGGGTACATCAGTGGTCTGTAGCTTTACATGGAGAGATGTGTTTGTTCTATTAGGGTACATCAGTGGTCTGTAGCTTTACATGGAGAGATGTGTTTGTTCTATTAGGGTGCATCAGTGGTCGGTAGCTTTACATGGAGAGATGTGTTTGTTCTATTAGGGTACATCAGTGGTCTGTAGCTTTACATGGAGAGATGTGTTTTTCTATTAGGGTTCATCAGTGGTCGGTAGCTTTACATTGAGAGATGTGTTTGTTCTATTAGGGTGCATCAGTGGTCTGTAGCTCTGCATGGAGAGATGTGTTCTATTAGGGTACATCAGTGGTCTGTAGCTTTACATGGAGGGATGTGTTTGTTCTATTAGGGTACATCAGTGGTCTGTAGCTTTACATGGAGAGATGTGTTCTATTAGGGTACATCAGTGGTCTGTAGCTTTACATGGAGGGATGTGTTTGTTCTATTAGGGTACATCAGTGGTCTGTAGCTTTACATGGAGAGATGTGTTTGTTCTATTAGGGTACATCAGTGGTCTGTAGCTTTACATGGAGAGATGTGTTTGTTCTATTAGGGTTCATCAGTGGTCTGTAGCTTTACATGGAGAGATGTGTTTGTTCTATTAGGGTACATCAGTGGTCTGTAGCTTTACATGGAGAGATGTGTTTGTTCTATTAGGGTACATCAGTGGTCTGTAGCTTTACATGGAGAGATGTGTTTGTTCTATTAGGGTACATCAGTGGTCTGTAGCTTTACATGGAGAGATGTGTTTGTTCTATTAGGGTACATCAGTGGTCTGTAGCTTTACATGGAGAGATGTGTTCTATTAGGGTACATCAGTGGTCTGTAGCTTTACATGGAGAGATGTGTTTGTTCTATTAGGGTACATCAGTGGTCTGTAGCTTTACATGGAGAGATGTGTTTGTTCTATTAGGGTACATCAGTGGTCTGTAGCTCTGCATGGAGAGATGTGTTCTATTAGGGTGCATCAGTGGTCTGTAGCTCTGCATGGAGAGATGTGTTTGTTCTATTAGGGTTCATCAGTGGTCTGTAGCTTTACATGGAGAGATGTGTTCTATTAGGGTACATCAGTGGTCTGTAGCTTTACATGGAGAGATGTGTTCTATTAGGGTACATCAGTGGTCTGTAGCTTTACATGGAGAGATGTGTTCTATTAGGGTGCATCAGTGGTCTGTAGCTCTGCATGGAGAGATGTGTTCTATTAGGGTGCATCAGTGGTCTGTAGCTCTGCATGGAGAGATGTGTTTGTTCTATTAGGGTTCATCAGTGGTCTGTAGCTTTACATGGAGAGATGTGTTCTATTAGGGTACATCAGTGGTCTGTAGCTCTACATGGAGAGATGTGTTCTGTTAGGGTGCATCAGTGGTCTGTAGCTTTACATGGAGAGATGTGTTTGTTCTATTAGGGTACATCAGTGGTCTGTAGCTCTGCATGGAGAGAAGTGTTTGTTCTATTAGGGTACATCAGTGGTCTGTAGCTTTACATGGAGAGATGTGTTCTATTAGGGTACATCAGTGGTCTGTAGCTTTACATGGAGAGATGTGTTTGTTCTATTTGGGTTCATCAGCAGTGTATTGATACTGTACAGCTGGTGGTTGCCATTGCACAAAGAGCATACATTTGTTTTGTTTGTAGGTAATTGTTATAGAACTGATCATGTGGTTGGTTACAACAGTTTTCCCCTTAACCCTTTTGTTTGTCTGAGGTGATTGATTGATTGATTGATTGATTGATTGATTGATTGATTGATTGATTGATTGATTGATTGATTAATTGATTGATTGATGTATTGATTGAATACTTAATTAGCAGTTTGCATCGGAAAAGCACAAGACACTACAGTTAACTTCAGATAAGGTCTGCTAATAGGATTTCAACCCAAGAAAGGACATTTGGGTCCTTTTGTACTCAATTCATAAAGACCAGGGGTCTCCAACGTTTTCAGACCAAGGACCCCTTAGTTGAGAGAGAGATGAAGCAGGGACCCCCACAACCTTGTCAAAGATTCCACTGAGTTGCCAGGGCCCAAGGTGGAGAGGCTCTAATTATTTTATACTTTAGCTATTGAGAAATAGCAGATATAGGCCTACAAGCTCACTAGTGCCGCATGGCGAGCTGGTAGATCTGCTATTTTTGAAAAGTCATGAAAATCTTCTGTGCAAATCTTTGAACATGTGTTTTTAAAGCGAACATTTGTAACTAAAATTTAGCTTCTGAGGGGTCCCTGGAACTAAATATTTTGAGGTGGGGTCCGTGGGCAAATACATCATTTTGGGGGTCCTTCACATGAAAAGGTTTGAGCACCACTGACATAGAATAGGAACATAGGTTTTAAAAAATAGGATTTGAAATATTCAAAGACCTGCACATAAGTTTTCACGATTTTTCAAAAGTAGCAGATCTACAAGCTTCTGAGCTTGTATATCTGCTATTTTTCAATAGTTAAAACACAAAATGTGAGTGAACCCTTCTTACCCGGGGCCCAGAATTTGGTGTCGCACCTGCCTGGCAGTGCTGAATGAACATGCTAGTGACATGGTAAGAATGAACATGCTAGTGACATGGTAAGAATGAACATGCTAGTGACATGGTAAGAATGAACATGCTAGTGACATGGTAAGAATGAACATGCAAGTGACATGGTAAGAATGAACATGCTAGTGACATGGTAAGAATGAACATGCTAGTGACATGGTAAGAATGAACATGCTAGTGACATGGTAAGAATGGACATGCTAGTGACATGGTAAGAATGGACATGCTAGTGACATGGTAAGAATGAACATGCTAGTGACATGGTAAGAATGAACATGCTAGTGACATGATAAGAATGAACATGCTAGTGACATGGTAAGAATGAACATGCTAGTGACATGGTAAGAATGGACATGCTAGTGACATGGTAAGAATGAACATGCTAGTGACATGATAAGAATGAACATGCTAGTGACATGGTAAGAATGAACATGCTAGTGACATGGTAAGCAGTGCTGAATGAACATGCTAGTGACATGATAAGAATGAACATGCTAGTGACATGGTAAGAATGAACATGCTAGTGACATGGTAAGAATGGACATGCTAGTGACATGATAAGAATGAACATGCTAGTGACATGATAAGAATGAACATGCTAGTGACATGGTAAGAATGAACATGCTAGTGACATGGTAAGAATGGACATGCTAGTGACATGGTAAGAATGAACATGCTAGTGACATGGTAAGAATGGACATGCTAGTGACATGGTAAGAATGAACATGCTAGTGACATGGTAAGAATGGACATGCTAGTGACATGGTAAGAATGAACATGCTAGTGACATGGTAAGCAGTGCTGAATGAACATGCTAGTGACATGGTAAGCAGTGCTGAATGAACATGCTAGTGACATGGTAAGCAGTGCTGAATGAACATGCTAGCGACATGCTAAGCGCCTGCATGTGCCACGGTGGCTTCATACAAAGGATGGGAGGATGTTGTTGTTGTTTCTATAAGCTCCTTTTATTGTCAAGGCATTAAAGCTGCATGCAGCATGCATGTGCTCCCCCCCCCCCTTCTCCACATGTCCATACTGTACACTGAATGTACAGCCTTCTCCACATGTCCATACTGTACACTGTACACTGAATGTACAGCTTTCTCCACATGTCCATACTGTACACTGAATGTACAGCTTTCTCCACATGTCCATACTGTACACTGAATGTACAGCTTTCTCCACATGTCCATACTGTACACTGAATGTACAGCTTTCTCCACGATTCAGATGGTAAACACATGATAAACACAGCAGCAAAAAAAAAAGGATGTATTCCCTTACACCGACCTTTCTTTTCAGAGTAAAAAAAACATAATGTAACATTAGTATGTTGGGTGAAATCAAGCACACATTTATCCTTGTTGATGCTATAATCCATCACGGTGACATAAGTGATACTATGCAATGTTTTCCGCTAGAATCGGCTTCCCGTGAATCATCGACCTTCCAGACAGAAGATGCAGGCTGGTGTTGCGTTTTCACACTTCTTTGTGTGCAGCGGCGCACATGTTGTGTAACTAACCAACCTTATCCATTGTGCTTTACACATGTGCACACAGCAGCTGTAAACAGACTCACTGCAACGCATCCATTGTGCTTTACACATGTGCACGCAGCAGCTGTAAACAGACTCACTGCAACCACATCCATTATGCTTTACACATGTGCACACAGCAGCTGTAAACAGACTCACTGCAACGCATCCATTGTGCTTTACACATGTGCACGCAGCAGCTGTAAACAGACTCACTGCAACCACATCCATTATGCTTTACAGCAGACAGTGTGTTTGTAACATCTTTTTGCACTGTGTTGTTGTGACATTTTCTACATTTCTGACCAGACAAAGGCAAAGGGTTGATGGTTCTTTCTACCGACTCTAAGTGCTTCTTACACAAAAGGCAGCTGCAAGAGCAACAAAGGCTTCTCCCTTTGTTCAAAGAAATGACCAGTAAGACTCCCTAATCGGGAGATAAGAAACCGCCAGGTCACATGTATACAAAATAGACATGCTGTGTACTAATCTGTTGGAGCAGTGTCCAAAAATGTTATTTAAAAAATCGGCCTGATGGTGGTGCTAAATGGGACAGATCCATGTTGATGGCTTTGCGTGATTTTAGGACTTAATCTGTAGGAGCAGTGTCCAAAAAAAAAATGTTTTGCAAGAATCGGCCTCATGGTGGCACTAAAAGAGGGCCATGTGAGAAATAAGGTTGGAGGTTGTGGTTTGGCAGCCAAGGAGTGATTGTGTGCAGTTTGGCATGGATAGGGGCAACGGTGGCGGAGATTCGAGTAGGGGAAAAGTGTGACGTGACGTGACGGACAGACTGACAGACAGACTGACAGCCGGTGGAGGTTTTGATAGTAACAATCATCCCATTGGAATCACGTGCTTGTTCTTTATGTTTTGTTTAATATGTTGTTGGAAGCAGTTGTTCTGCTTGTCATGTTCAGGGTCATCACTCATCACCATGTTGGTTGTGGTTGACATTTTTGTCCAAATTCAAATTTTTTGAGCTGTAAGGCAAAGCTCTCTGTCTTCCGAGCAATCTTCGTTCCCACTCTCACCTATGGTCATGAAGTGTGGGTCATGACCCAAAGTATAAGGTCTCGGGTACAAGCAGCCGAAATGAGTTTTCTCAGAAGGGTGGCTGGTATCTCCCTTAGAGATAGGGTGAGAAATTCAGTCACCCGAGAGAGACTTGGAGTAGAACCGCTGCTCCTTAACTTGGAAAGGAGTCAGCTTAGGTGGTTGGTGCATCTCGTACGGATGCCCCCTGAGCGCCTTTAGGAAGGTCCTCGATGCACGTCCCACTGGGAGGAGACCCCGTGGCAGACCTAAGACCAGATGGAGGGATTATATCTCCAAACTGGCTTGGGAACGCCTCGGTATACTCCCTGAGGGAGTGGAGGAAGTTGCTCAGGATAAGGAAATCTGGAAGTCTCAGTTGGAACTGTTACCCCCGCGACCCGATTCCGGATAAGCGGTTGAAGATGGATGGATGGACACAACATGAGAATGACCAGAAATACATAAAGACGATAACAGGTCTGTAACTCTGAGAGTGTACGGGTCCATTTAGATCCATAACAGGTCTGTAACTCTGAGAGTGTACGGGTCCATTTAGATCAATTTTTACTGCGTCTTGCAAATAACACGTTTGAGAACCACTAGTACTGTAGTGAACTTATAGTATAATGTACAGTAAATCAGTGTCAAACATAATATTCTGAAGAAATCCTGGAGACTTACATTCAGTAATTGCGTTTATGATCAAAACAAGAACATTATAATGGTGTGTAAAACAGAAAATCTCAAACGTGTCACGGACAAGGCCACTGCCACGGACATGTTTTGTCCGTATACGGACATATTGATGACCCCTGGTCATGTTTGAACAAAGCAAGCAGCAGTTGGTGCCCAGTGGACATGTGATGCACGTGTGTGTGTGTGTGTGTGTGTGTGTGTGTGTGTGTGTGTGTGTGTGTGTGTGTGTGTGTGTGTGTGTGTGTGTGTGTGTGTGTGTGACTGGAGATGTTGTTTCGACTGTCAGGTCGCAGCTCCGTCAGTCTGTCCGTCACGTCACATCACACTTTTGGCCCTACTCATACCTGATGTCTTTGGCAGTGTCCTGCTAGTCTCATTCTTCTGGCAGCAATTTTCTCGCTCACCCTTGGTATTCCCTCATACAGGCTCTTGTTGGTAACATGTGCACTCTCGCTGAGTTTAAGTACTGCACGCAACATTCTAGTGTAGCACCCGTCTAGAGACTTCTGC